>NC_071395.1:38469877-38787890 GCF_022682495.2 Desmodus rotundus | reverse complement strand
GGGTTCAGCAGGGAAGGAGATGGACATGGTCCCACCCTCCTGAGCTCTTTCTGCATCAGAGGCAGCAGGCCAGAAATATGGGACTAGGTGGAGAATGACTTCAGGTGGTGGTACCTGCTACCAGGAAGCCCATTTAAAAAGTGGCTCTAACATCTAGCTATCTAAGGCCGAATTGGAGGGGGTGGGAGTAGGGTGCTAGATCCCAGCACCTAGCCTGGGATAGTCTCTCCAAGACCAGGTACCCACTGGGGGAGGGACCCCTGGGGTCGCAGGCATGGTGGAGGGGCTCTAGAACTAACTCTTCCCAGGCTCTGACCTGGTAAATGCAGGTAACGTCCCTGACAGGGTGAGCCTTCCTGCTGCCCTTGGGAGCACCTTGCCCCCACATCCCTCACCAGGTTTTCTTGATGAGGAGGCAGAGGCAGACACAGATGATGACAGGGACACAGACCAAGATCTCAGGAGAACGGCACTTAGCAGGTCCAACCAGCCACAGACTCACACCCACACCACAGGACCCCAGGGAACTGACACACACAACCAGACCTGCCCAGCAGCCCAGAGACCCGGCTCCAGCCTGACCTTGGAGCCAAGGCCTGGAGCTTGGCCAGTCTGCAGACCAGCTCATTTGAGAGCACTGAAGGCTGCCCCAATCCAAGGACTGGGACCTCAGGGGACACCCACACCTCGGCGCCAGCTTGGGGACCACCCCCTTCCACTTCCTCTAAGATTGCTGCTTCTGCACCACAGAAGAACAAAAGACCCCAAAGCTGTAAGAGAAAAGGCTGGTCAATTGATCACCAGAGAAATAAAAAGTGTCTGTAAGGCAAACACACCACAAACGACATTTTAATAAAAGACAACTAGGAAAAGTATCTATCACCCGGAGGATAGACCACAGCGGCACAAGACATGAATAACCCGTTCCTGGAGAAGCACTCGCCCTCACTCACTGTTGGAGAAGGCAGTTCCACCTGCCAGCCTCCGGTGATTCTTCTGAGATTAGGGGACACGCCCTTGCCACTAACGCAAGGGGATTGCTTGCCTGCGATGTTGGCAGGAGCTGAAACTAGTACAACTTCTAAGGAAGGCAGTTTGGCAACTGCTTGCAAAATCTAAAAAAGCACATCCTTTTCAATGTTGTGTTTCTACTTCTAAGAATTTGCCCGTAGCAACCCCAGGCATGCAAGTGCAAAACCCTGTGCACAGAGCTGCTGCGCACAGACGGCCGATGAGAGCAGGCCAGGAGAAATGACCTCGGCAGCTGCCTCCAGGGCAGGAGACCCTGCAGCACAAAGGGCAGGCCTCAGGGTCTTGGGGACCCCAGGCCTGTGAGAGCAGCACTGTGGGGGAGGGAGAGTTCTGGAAGGCTGGAGAACAAACCTGCAGCAGAGGTTGCTCTAGGAAGAGGAACTGGAGGACAGGGGTCAGGGGACCGAGGAAGCCTTGCTTCCCTGTGTCACGAGATGGTGTCAGTCATTCAGAGATGTAAACCAGCAGGGGAAAGATGGGACAACATGAGTGCATGATGTGACAGGAAGAGTCTCAGTGGTTGGAGCACAACTGGCTGTGCACCAGAACATTCTGCTACCTTTGCAGTATGAATGTTAGAGAAAGTAATGAGTTCTCTGTTACTGAGTAGCCACTGATCAGTGACAATCTGCAAGGCCTTGTGACTGGGGAAGGGGGAGCTGGGGACGGGGCCTGTGGTGGCACGAGAACCATGGCCTGGGAGAGGTACTTGCCTTGCTGACCTGGAGGCTGTGCCCTAAAGGGTGCCAAGTACAGACTGGTGACCCTGGTCGGGTGAAGTGGCCAAAGCCCTGGCTGCCCCATTTCCCACTGCCACTGTCCCCTCTTCAGGGTACTGTCAATGGGCATCGTTCACCCACCAAGCCAGCCCTAAAGAGGACAGCCCCGCTTTCCCTTGGGTACCCTAGAATGAAGGGCCAGGAGGCCTGCCTTCTGCCACTGCTTCGGACAAACCTCAATCTGTTCCTCTGAGAAAAGGGGCACAATCTTTGTCACCTGGAAAGGTTGCAATGAGGTTCCCACATGTCTAGGGCTACATGTCAGGGACTGCCTGACAACCTGGGGGTTGCCCTCCTGCCTGATCCGCAACTGCACCCTGGCCAGGCCAACTCAGGCAGCAATGGAGCAGGGGCCTTGCTTTCGACCCAGCTGCCCACTGGCTCACTGCAACCTCCTGAGGGGGCTGTCCCTGCTGCTCCTGGCTACCCTGACCTCACAGGTCCTGCAGGGCTCACGTGGTTCTCACTCACCAGATACTTAGTGAAGACAGGTTGCTCTCAGTATAATACCAACAGTTCTCACTGGAGGGACTGTGCCCCCAGGGGACACTGGGCAATGCCTGGGGACATCTGTGGTCTCCCGGTGGGTAATACTCCTGGCACCAAGTGGGCAGAGGACGGGGGTGCTGCTCAAGCTCCTCACAGTGCCCAGGATGGCCCTCACAGAGAATGACCCAGCCCCAGTGTTGGCACTGTCAAGATACCGCATCCAGAGCCAGATCCCGGAGGCTACTTGCTGGCTGAGACTACGGTTCATATATGGGTGACCCTGGAGTAAGGCCGGCCAAAGGGGCCTGAAGGCAATCCTGTGCCAATGCCTGCGAGGCTCTGTTCCAGATGAAGTCAGCAGTGGGCTGGGGCCCCATGTAAGGAACAGTAAGACGAGCAATAACGCCACCGAGTTACCCACTAGGCTCCCCCACCTTACTAAGGAGAAAAGGTGGAAGGGCCTGTTTGGGCACATCTGATGACAAAGCACGCAGCATGTCACAGACTGTCTTCAAAACTTCCCCAAGGGGGATGTGGCCACGGAGGGCAGTACTGCAGGCGCATGGGGCCTCCCGTCCGGCTAGGCACGCATGGGCACACACCCTGTGAGCTCGCAGCAGGACGAGGCCCCTAGGGTCAGAGCACTCTTACTTCCTGAAGCCAGGTTTCAAGGCCTTTGAGGTGTTGCTTATCTTGAAAAACTGGTCCTCACTGTTTTCGTATTTTGTAAGGCTCTTAAAGGAGCCAAAGGAAATGAGACATTCCTGTGACACATCTTCCACGACTCAAGTGTTTTCAGGCTGACTGTGGTCTGAATGTGCTACCTACAAAATGGGTGATACCACGGTCTACCCTCCAGCAGTGCTGACCCTGGGGTCCAGTCATTCTCTGCGGGGGCCATCTGGGGCACTGCTGGGGGTTGAATAGCATCCCTGGCCCTACCCCTCAAAGCCTGAAGCACCCATGACAACCACAAATGCCCTAGACATCACCACTGTCCCCTGGGGGCAGAACTGTCCCAGGTGGAGGTGGGGTGACTGTCCCTCTGGGGAGAAAGTCATACCAGCCAACAGAGAGACTGGCCAGGTGGCACCTGCTATCCACGAGGGATATGGAAGAGGAGAGGGGAGGAAAGTCCGCCAACAGGAGCCTGTGATAACTCACCTGGCCATGTTCTATGTGGGCACCGGGGTCCCAGGTGAATGGGACACTGCTCCTGGCCACACAGGGGACCATCAGAACACAAATGACTGACAATGGCAAACCCCACCTGCACCCCTCCATGAGCCAGCACAGCTCAAAGCACTCAACAGGCTTTACTTAATTTTGTCACCAGCCGTGACCTTCTCCCTTTCTCACACTAAGGAACTCAGGGCGCCGGCAGTGGGTGCAGCTGGGGTTGGAGCCCCAGCTGCTATGGCTGCTCAGGTCACAATACTCCCACGGCTGAGGGTCCCTTGGCTCAGCACTGACATGTCAGTAGCCTAAAGCTCAACGGACTGCCCTGGATGGCTCATCACACCATATGTGACTCTCTACCAGGCACTTCCTGCAGGAATCATCCAACTAGGGGTCATGACGACAAATGACGAGGGGCTCCCTCTGAACTGTCATCTTGGGGCAGACTTTCACAGGGCCCTGAAACCTCCAGAGAAAAGTGTTCCTGTCTGACAGGCACACAGGTGAAGGAACTAGGAGGCCAGGAGGTCGCTCTAGGCACCCTCAGGCCACCCATGGGCCTTGAACCAGGCCATTCCTCCTGGGAAAGGTGGGGGGTCATGCCAGGGGCCGAGGGGCCATCATCTTATTCCCAGCCATTCTCTAAGAGGCTGGTGAAGTCCCATATGATAAAGACCCAGCCAGAAACAGGGGAGCTGCCCAATTTTCTGCTCACCTTGGATCTGGGAGGCTGGGAGACGAGTCTCTGGCCTTGTTCTTTTGCCTTGGCTCAGGTGAGCCTGTGTGCAGCCCTCGAGGCTCCCTTCATTTCCACTACAGCAAACCAAAATACTGTATCGCCAGGCAGCCATTACGCAGTGTATAGCAGAGAAAGGGGAGGCTTTGCAGAGAGACAGACCTGGCTGTAAGTCCTGGCTCCAAGACTTACTGGCTGCACAGTTTTGGACAAGCAAAATTATGTAGGTGGTCGTGTGCAGGTTCTCCTCTCTGAACCTGCCTCTTCATCTAGAAAGTGGGGATAAGGGGATAACACTGCCTATGTTGCTATGAAACCAGGCGCAACTTCTGTGAAGTGTGTGCCTGACTCAAAGGAGATGCTAGGAAGTGGGAGCAGTCCCCACGGGCCCAGCAAAAGGTACACTATAGGTCCCAGACATGACTGCTTCCTGCTCCTCCATCACACAGTGCACCTGGGCTGTGTGACATGGGAGGTGCCCTGGTGGCCACAGATGTTGCTGCCCCAATGACTTCTTGGCTACAGATGCAGGCCAGGTGGCCAAATGGGGCCCTATCTCCTCCCCCATGCTGTTGACAAAGGTGGAAAGGACCGATGCTCTTAAGAGTCTGCCCCCAGCCCTGGCTGGTGAGGCTCAGTGGATTCAGCGCTGGCCTGAGAACCAAAGGGTTCCATTCTCAGTCTAGGGCACGTGCCTGGGATGCGAGCCTGGTCTGGTTGGGGCGGGTGTGAGAGGCAACCGATAGTTGTTTCTCTCACACACTGACTTTTCTCTCCCTCTCTTTCTCCCTATCTTCCCCTCTCTCTAAAAATAAATAAGTAAAATCTAAAAAAATAAATAAAGAACATGGGAGGAAACGGGCTGCCTGATCTGTGGTCTTACAGATGTGGACTCTGGACTGGAACCCCGTGTGCCCGGCCCCACGACAGATGAGACACAAACTGGGACTTCTGAGGGGAGTGGCCTCACCCCGAGAGAAAGCAAAAGCATGCAGAGGGGAGCTGGCACACCTTTCCTGGGTGGCTGATGTAACCCACCACAAGGCAAGTTACTCTGGGGCCCTGTGGTGGAGGCCCCCGAGGAGCACATTCCAGCATGCATGTATTCATGTGCAGGCGGTCCTAGGAGCTGAGCACGGAGCTGGAAAGTAGGGACCTGCAGTCGCTGACCCCCCAGGGCCCACAGACCAGAGACTGAGAATTCCATCACCACCTCTTCTCTGGACCCATGGTGACACTGATGGCAGCAGGGGCTGAACCCACCTCAGGTGAGAACGCTGTTCTAAACCCTGGAAACAACGCCTGAAGGTAAGCCCCTACCTTTCTGTCTCCCACCTCTCACTCTGCAGAGCACCGACTCCATGTCTAGTCTGGTGAAACGTTCAGACCCAAGGGTCGTTTGGGTCTGCTGCAGCCCAAAGGACGCAAACCCCAAAAGGAAGAACGTCAACTCGGGCACGACACCCAAATGATTTATGATCACTTATGTGATCCTGTTATTGATGCCAGAGGGCTGACTCCCAATGCTGGATGGGGCCTTACAGGGGGTCCTGGAACCCTCTTACAACTCTGCATCTGTTTGTACACCTGCAGGGACAGGGAGCTCACCCCCTAAAAAGAAGCCTGAATGTCAGAAAGCCCTTCCTCAGTCCGTCTCACTACTGTTCTCATCTATGGGTACAAGGTGGGGATGGCAAAAAAGCCTACTACGTTTAGGGCAGGGTTATCTCCCCACTCTCCCCCGCCAAGCACTGCTGTCATCGGGGATGGGTCATTCTCTGTGGAGCCATCCTGGGCACTGTGGGGAGTTGAGTAGCATCCCTGGCCCCCACTCAATGCCAGAAGCACCCTCTATTGTGATAACCACAGAGGTCTCCTGATGTGGTCCCTAGTGGAGACCCCCTGCTTTAGGGGACATCCTTGGAGAAACAGTTGCTTCCATACACCAGCAGGCTCCACAGATGAGAACTAACCTCTCAGTGGCTCAGCCCTTCCAAAAGTGCAGACAGAGACAAATACTCTCTACCCAGCCATCTACCCCTGCCCCTACACTCGCCATTCTTCTATCCACCACCCAGCTGGCCTCTCCTTATTGTGAGAGACAGCACAAATGCACCCTGGTCCTTTCTGTAGCGGCTGACATGGCCCATAGGGAAAAGACCTTCCTGAGAGTCACAAAGCAGTGGTTCCCAGATATGATCTGGGAAGAGCATGCACAAAAAGGCACGGGGTCAGGAAGGAATGGCCTGCAGCTTTATAGGACCCTGTAGCAGCAGTTGGGGGACACTGGGTGCATAGAGCATGCTGGGGGCTGGAAGAGGAACAAGTGAGAAGGCCCCAAGGGCAGTCTCCTGGGGCTGGTGGCTGGAGGTGGGAAAGGGACCAGGGGTTGACCACGATCACATATGGGTTTACAGGCTGGCAGTGGTGTAGTGTAGAGGCCACAGAGAGAGGTAGTGAGCAGGGGAGCCAGGGAACCGGTGCCTGCCTGTGCACACGAGAAAGGAGGTAGCCTGGAGAAGATGGGGGGGTATGGAGAGAAGGGGCCCCTTGTGAGGCTGGGGTTGTAAGGGAGGAGGGGTTGGACAGGTTTGAGGAAAGAGTGACCTCTTCCGGACACACTCAACCTGAGGTGCGGAGGAGAGATGGACATTCAGGAGATGATAACTGGTCACTGGCTGTGTGGACCTAGAGTTGAGGAGTCAGCTTTGGGCACCAGCAGCAAACAAGGACAGAAAGCTAAGGGTGAGGGGCAGGCCACCGAGGAGGATATGCCCAGGAGCCAAGAGGCGTCTGAGTCCAGATCAGTAAGAGCTACCACACAAGAACCTATTCCTGACTGTAGCAACTCCATCCACAGCAGGCAAAAGGTGGAAGCAGCTCCAGAATTAAACAAACGTGCCACATCCACACACTGGAATATTATTCAGCTACGAAAAGGGACAAAGCACTGACTCATTATAGCCCTGAAAACATGATGTTCAGTAAGAGGAGCCAGGCACATGTGATTCCATTCATGTGAAATGTCCAGAACAGGCAAATTGATAGAGACAGAAAGTGGGTTTGTGGTTGTCAGAGGCAGGGGGAAGGGGATGGGGAGTGACTGCTGGTGGGAAAGGGGTTTCTTTTTGGGATGATAAAAATGTTCTGGAACTAGACAGTGGTGATGGGTACACAAGTCTGTGAACACACTGAAAATCACGAATTGTACACTTTAAATGAGTGGGCTGTATGGCATGAGAGTTGCATATGAATAACGCTGTTGCTAACAAAAATTAATAACATAATAGAAAGCAGGGCCAGTGAAGGAGATAGGAGGACAAGAGAATGCACAGAGCGCTAGGAGAGTGGATTCTACACTCCACTTCATCTGGGCAGGGACACCATTTATTACATATAACACTTAAATGATGCAATGCGGTGTGTTCTGTCATTCCAGTCACATGTGAGGAAACTGAGGCAGGAGAAAGTGTCACTCAGCCAAGTGAGTCAAGGGCACAAGGTTCTGGCGAGAGCACCACGTAAGGGGGAGCTTTGGCCATGTGCTCAGTCCCAGTGCTCCAGAGAGGTCTGCACTGGGTGAGGAGCCGCAGGCCTTGCCCGGCTCCTGTGTGCATGCATGGGCGGGCCCTGAAGTGGCCAGACCCTCGGGGAGATCTAGTGAGGGGTGGACAGGGCCATTACCAGTGGAGTTGGTAAGCAGGGGGCCACTGGGGCTTGTGACTGGACAGAAACCAGACTACAAGGAGCTCTCAGGGCAGAAGAGGGGCCGCCAAACAAACACTCCTTTCCCAGCTCCACAGGCTGCCTGTACCAACCCCAGAACGGGTCTGGCCCTCAGCACCTGCTCAAGCCACGGGCCCCAGCTCCAGCCTCAAGAGAGCACTGTACAGGATCCAGAGACAAAGTCTCTGCCCTCCCAGGGCTCACAGTCTGGACTCTAGTCTAGGGTCTCCCTGCTTAGCACTGCTGACACTGAGGCCAGGTCATTCACTGTGAGGAGCACCCCCTGCGTGACAGATGTCCCCAGTTGAGAACCTCTGCTCTCGAGAAAAACTACAGGGGACCTGCAATTCGGCTGGTTCCTAAAAGACCAAGTCCCTTGATCTTGACATCAACCAGGAATCCTCGAGTGGGCCCTCCAGATAGAACGACTTTGGATCTTCATCCCTCTCAGTGACACTGAGCAAAAGGTCCCCACAACTAAACGCACTTTGGACTTCCCCAAAGTCAGGAGTCCCAAGTGTACAAAACCTGCTTGACAGAGGTCCCAATAATTAGCACTGGTGGGTGAGTTCTGCTGAGACAGAGGAGGCAGTGTGAAATCAGTACAGACCCACTTCTGAAGACTCATTAGGTCTTCCTGTTTACTTCCAAGTACTCCTCCCCCAGCCCCAAACCGCCACCACCATCAGCCAGCACATGGGGTCTGCGTTTTGTGGGGGCAAGGGACTGGCCAGCACAGATACTGAGACACTGCCCCCACCACAGAACAACTGTCCTTTTGACCCAAAAGCTGACCGAGGCCTGGAGCCCTGGTATTGGGAGGAGGAAGGCTGAACTCCTTAACAAAACCCTCCTGGGGCAATCCAACCTCACAAAGAAGGCAGTAACTGGCACACCTGCTCCAACTCTTGGTTCAGAAGGAAATGCCAGTACACTAGGGCCAACACAGAAGGGACCCTTGGCATCAGTGGCCCTGACAGTCCAGGAGAAATTCTGTCCAATGAGCAGTCTAGGATGTGTTCTAGGGGACAATGGACCACTCCAGCGACCATCCCCAGAGGATCTCATTAGCTTCCACCATCCACATCCAGCTCCCACCTCCAGGGGAGACCATCTAACCTCCTTCTTTTCAAAGCTTCTCACACCTGTCTCCACTCCAGGAAGGTTGGGCTATGTGTGCTATGGATGGATGATTTTTCTTTAGATGCTCATTTAAAGTGTAGTAAGAAACGGTAGAGATTAAGAACTACAAATTGCCAGTTATAAAAATAGTAACAGAGTGTAACACACAGCATAAGGAATATAGTCAATAATATTGTAATAACTATGGGTGGTGCCATATGGGTACTAGATTGGGCTAATTCCTAAAAGCACAGGTTAGGGTGTGGGGCAGGGGCTGGTTTGGGGGGGGGGGGAGCAAAGCTAGACCTGCTATTGGGTAGGCCAAAAAGTCCGCTATGTTTTTTCCATAAAATGAAAGACACATTTTTCATTTTTACCAGTAACTTTATTGATTTGGATATTTGAGTATGGCTATCTCCCACTATCGGCTTCTAGTGGTTAGAGGCCAGGGATGCTGCTAAACATCTTCTAATGCGAAAGACAACCCACAGCAAAGAATTATCCAGCCAAAGCGTTGTCAATGATACCAAGAAACTTCACAAACCACTTTTGACATGTTCAATCAGTCACAGCACCTTCTCCATACACTGCACAAATCTTTTGTGTTTCAGTTGCATTTTTGCCTTTTTTGAAACAATAAAGCATAATACACCAAAATGTTGCATATTTTCTTCCATATTCAATATTAAAATGGCTGCACAAAAATTCACCAATTTTGATACTTTTTTTAAATGCACATGATATGACAGCTGTCACAATATAATGTAACAAAATTGTTTCAAATGAAGTAAAAATAAGCACTCCTAGACCCATCGAATTGAAAAACCAACGGATTTTTTGGCCAACTCAGTATTTGCTAGACGTCTGTGGAGGGTGAGTGTGGGAAGGAGGGGGTAGGTCATAAATTGGAGGTGGCTCAGGTCGGGGAGGTCATGCGGGGACAGGTTTGGGGAGGAGGCTCAGATATGGGGAGATCATAAGGTATATAACTGTCTAATCACTATGTTGTATACCTGAAACTAGTAATGACATTGTATGTCAACTATAAAAAAAAAACACCTATATTAAGACTGGGGGGAGGGTAGTAATGGGTAGATACAGCCTCACCAGCAAGAGGCATGCGGACATCTCTTGGTGGACTGGGATAAGGGGATCTAGTTCCCAGCCTGCCAAGCACCCTGAATAAAAGGATGATTTGAGGGGAAAACAGGGAAAAACAGGTTTAGGCTGGACATCTGCAGTGGTGGGTCTCAGGCTTTGAGTTGGAGACCGGTCTAGATGGTGCAAGGCCAATGCAGGGGTCGAGCAGGGCAGTTTTTAATATGAGAAAGCACCTCCAGCAGGGGAGAGCAGTCCACCCTTGGGGCAGGACTGGGGGTTGTGGGGGGCCTGGGGTGGCTGACTTGTGCTTGCAGGAAGAGACAGACCTGTCTGGATCTCAGAGCAATTGGACACTGACAGATCACCATAGATTTTTGTGGGGTCAGAGCCAAAATGGGAGAGCTTGATTCTGGGTGGCTGCAATGGGTCAGGCTGGAAGTGTAGAGGATTAGAAAACAGAGGGGCTGGGGAGTGCGAGGAGCACTTATGCATTCAAACCGCATTGCCCAAGTGCTTCTGTGTGTCAGGAGCGGAGAGGGGTGCGGTGAATACAACGGGCGCCCAGACAGCCTGCTTAATTCAGGGTCCACAAAGCTCAGACTGAGATTTTATTGGGGCGAGGGCTGGTTCGAACCTGGGTGAGTCGCAACAGCTATGTGGGACTGTTTAAATTTGAGTCTGGATGGTAGGAACTTGGAAGACCCGGGTTTGACAAGCTAGAGATGAATAGTACAGATCGGGGCATGGGCCCGCTGTTCTGGGGGTGGGATGGGAAGCTTTCCCTCATTTTTGGCTTTGGGGGGCAGGACTCGGTCCCATGTTTATAAAAGGGTTGTGGACGATGACTGCGAGGGTACATAGAAGGCTGCAGGTGGCCCGGGTTGGGGAAGTCACTCAGGGCCGGGTTTGGGGGTGAGGCTAGGATTTGAGAGTTAAGACGGTAGTAGGATGCTGAGGTCACCCTTGGCCTAGCTCAGTTTAGGGGGCAACGTGCGGGGGTCCTGCCGCCTCCTGGACGGCCCTAGGTTGGGGGTCGCAGCATGGCCCGTCGGTTCGGTTCCAGGGGGCTCTGGGTTGGTCTGCGCCGCCGTCTGGCCCGTCTCGGGGGACGCAGCTCAGGCCCGGGGGGGTGGGGGCGGGTCCCCAGATTCCGGCCACCTCACCTGGCTCGCTCCCGTCACCCGCTGGCTCCGTCGGCCCCGCCTCTTCCGGCGCCGTGCCGCGCCGCGCCGCCTCCACAGTCCACAGCCCCGCTGGGTCCGGCTGCGGCCGCCACTGACGGGGTCCCCGGTTCCGCGCTCCTTAATATGGCGGCGATCGCGGCTCCGCGGCCTCCCGCGCCCTCCACAGCCGCGCGCGCTCCCGCGACCGGCCACGCCCCCACGCCGGCGCACTGCGTGCCGCCGCCACGCCCCCGCGGGCCGGGGCCACACCCTCCTCACGGTTCTGCGCCTGCGTGCGTTGGGCGTAGCGGGAGGACGTGACGTAGCCCGCTATTCGAATCAATACAGGAAGCGCGGGACCACGCGTTGCCAAGGGCAACCGCGGCCGGATGTGGACCTGGGGCCGAGTGAGGTGGCTCTCTAGAATATAGAGAAAAGCCTCTGCTTAGTTTAGGGTGTGGTTCCTAACAGGGGAGTGGTCGCAGAAACCCGCGCCCTAGGACAGGCCTGCGATAGGGTGGATGGAAGCTAAACCCACGCGGTAATGAGGCAGTCACACCAGGAATGGGACCCAATGACAGATGTATGCGCGGGACAGCAAACTACTGCCTACGGACGTTTCATTTTTCATTCAATAAACACTTATTGCTCCTACTGAGTGCTCCGCCAGACCCGCGGAGCAGGGAACAGTACAGATAAAAATCTCTGCTCCAAAAATGGGTAAAAGATCCCAACAGGCAATTCTCCAAAGAAAATAAATGAATGGCCCATAAGCACATGAAAAGATCCTTGCTCACCATCATTAGTCATTAGGGAAATGCAAATCAAAACCACAGTGCGATACCAATTCATACCTGTTAGAGTGACAATGATAAAAAAAAAAAAAAGACGCTCCCCCATCCCAGAGTATAACAAGTGTTAACAAGTGTTGGCCAAGATGTGGAGCAACTGGAACCCTCACACATGGCTGTTGGGGGTGGAAAATGCTGCAGCCACTGTGGAAAACAGCCTGGTGTGGTTCCTCAAAAAAGGTAAACATAGAGTGGCCATATGACCCAGCAATTTCACTTCTTGGTATATAACCAAGAAAATTAAAGACATGTGTCCACAGAAATATTTGTACACGGATGTTCATAGCAGCATTATACATAATACCCCCGAACTGCAAACAGCCCATCAACGAGTGAACGAATTAATGGGTAAACAGAGTGTATCATGTCCATATCACGGCATATTGTTCGGCAATAAAAAGAAATGAAGCACTGACACTCGCTACAAAGTGAATGAGCCTGAAAACACGTGGCTAAGTGAGAGAAGCCAGACACAAAAGGCCACATAGTATGTGATTCCATTTACATGAAATGTCAACAACAAACAAATCTTGTTCTAGGATAGGAAGTGAATTTGTGGTTGTCAGGGGGAGCGGGATGGGGAGTGGCTTTTAGCTTCCTTTTTGGGGTGATGAAAATGTTCTAAAATTGTGTGGTGATGGTTGCACCACTCTGAGTATACTATACCTCACTGAATTATACACTTTAAATTGGTGAATTTTACAGTATGTGAATTATATTTCAATGAAGCTGTTGTAAAAAAAAAAAAATTCTGTCTGCTGGACCTGAATTATGGAGAATAACAAAAACAGGAAAGTGGAGAGTAAGGGGTTATAGTCTCAAAAACGGTGACCAGGGAAGGTCTCGCTGCAATGATGACCTTTGGGCAAAGATTGGAGAGGAAAGAGCACGCCGCGGTGCGTAACTTCTGTTCATTTGGTATGAAATTACATAACATAAATCTCATTTATCTGATTTCAGGGAACGCTGCAACCGCTGTAGGATTTAGAAAAATGCCATCCATTAGAAACATAACATGAGCCACATAAATAATTTAAAAATTGCTAGTAACCACATTTAAAAAGTATGAAGAACCCAGCATCATTAATTTTAATAACATATCAACTCCATATGTCAACATGAAATCAAAATCAACAATTATCAATGAGATAGTTTATGTTATCTTTCTCCTACTGGGTCTTAAAATCCAGTGTGTATTGTATATTTACAGCTTATTGCAGTTTGGGTGCTAATTTTCACCGGAAATACTTGATCTCTACTTATGCTTTATACAATTTTACAGTGGAAACGTAGATTCACAGACCCTAGGTGTTCCAAGAATGCTTAAGAGTTTTCCAAAACTGAACTGAATGTCAGATTTTTCCATTTCCATTTAAATTACTTAAAATTTTAAAAGTTAAAGATTCGATTCTGTAGGGGCCACATTTCAAATGCTCTGTAGCCACGGCTAGCCAGTAGTTTCCACATTGGATGGTGCAGGTACAGACTATGTCTATTGTAGAAAATCCTGCTGGACAAACAAGGTCCAGGGCAGTGCCAGGCACAGACTAGGAGATCAATAAATGTCAAATGAAGAAACTCCTTGACTATCTGCCCCTCCAGTCTGGGTCTGATTTATCTCCTTCCTCAGGCTCAGCACAGACTCAATAAACATGTGTCTGATATTTACTGCTCCTCACCCCAAACCCAAATTCTCAACATTCCAGCTAAATGACATGTAGCCATGTAGAACTAAACAAAATGATTTAGATGCACTACACCTTTAAAAAAAATTCTGATGGTGATGAAAAAGTGTCCAAAACCATAACACTTCTCCCTTTCGTTTCAGGCAAAACTTGATGCACACCCAGGGAGCGAAAGAAAGCAAGCAAATTTGACCTGAATTAGAATCTCACCTCTGCCAGCTGACTTGGTTGTTTTATTCTTAATAAGAATTGGACAGGGCTGGGATGAGAGTTATACACAGGCCAAGGTGGAGCCTGTCTTTATTTAAAAGCATGGGGTTTTTGCATGAATTTTGAATTATTAAAAATACTGCATTGATGAGGGAGAGATGTGTTATAAAAGAACAACATGGGAGATAATTGTGCATTAGTTTCTGATTGCCACTATAACGAATAACCATAAATGTAGCAGCTGCGGCTTCAAATGACACCCATTTACTATCTTACCTCTGGAAGTCAGGAATCAGACAAGGGACTCAGGAAGCTAAACCCCAGTGTGGGCAGGGCTGGTCCTTCCAGAGGCTGCAAGGAGAACCATTTCCAGCCTTTTCCAGCTTCCAGAGGCGCTGCATCCCTGACTTGTGGCCCCTTCCTCCACTATCACCGCCAGCAGCACAGCCTTTTCCATCTCTGACTGAACTTCCTGCCTCGCTCTTATGGGGACCCTGTGATGACACTCACTCCCCTGAGTAATCCAGGATCACCCCATCTCCATTTTAGGGTCCTTGACTCAATCCCACCTGCAAAGTCCCCTTTATACTGTGTAAAATAACATATTCACAGGTTCCAGGGATGCAGGCATGGACCTCCTTTGGGGGGTCATTATACAGCTTGCCACATTTGTGGTATTGGCACTATTTTTATATTATCGCTGTGGTGTGGACACAGGAACTTACACAGTGACAACATTGTACAGAATTTAATGCACACACACATATAATGGGCATAAGGAAACTGGAGTTATCTGAATAAGACTGGTGTCTTGTGTCAATGTCAATATCCTGGCCATGATATTTACTAATATTCTGCCTGTATTTTGTACCAGTTAGCATTGGGGGAAACTGAGTGAAGGGTACACTGCATTTTCCATGTTTTTCTTCTCCTTCTTTTTAAAGATTTTATTTATTTATTTTTAGAGAGAGGGGAAGGGAGGGAGAAAGAGAGAGAAACATCAATGTATGGTTGCCTCCTGTTCACCCCCTACTGGGGACCTGGCCTGCAACCCAGGCAAGTGCCCTAGTTGGGAATCGAACCAGTGACCTTTGGGTTTGAAGGCTGGCGCTCAATCCACTGACCACACCAGTCAGGGCTCCGTGTTAGTTCTTGACAACCGCATGTGAATTTACAATGATCTCAATATAAATGTCAATTTAAAAAAGATTTAACAATTGCATTAAAATATTATTGATCTCATTCACTGGGTTTTGTAGGCAATTTTCAATTTTGTGCTCATCCTCCACCCACACTGCTGAAAATTGTGTCCTCTCTCTGCTCCCACTTGTGGAGTGTATCATTTGATTCTTATTTATTTTGCCCCTTTTAAGCAGAGGTTCATGTTCTGACAAACTAGAAGTCCAGAGGGGTGACGGAGCCCAGTACACATTCAACAAATGGTTCCTGGGTTCTGCGCTGGGTGCAGAAAGAGAACAGGTGACCAGAGCCCAGAGGAAGTCTCTCATTCCACCTGGACTGGGGCAGAAGGCCAGGCTGGATGCCCAAGCTGAGATTAGTAACAGAACTGTTAAGGATTCTACTGTGTTCCCCAAAATGACATGTCCACATCCAGACATCTGATACCTGGAAATGGGACCTTGTTTGGAAACTGGGTCTTTGCAGATGGAATCAAGTTAAGGTAAGGTCACACTGGAGTAGGGTGGGCCCCCAGTCCTGTTACTAGTGCCCTTATAGGAAGAGGGAGATTTAGACACAAACACAAGGGGACAACCACAGGAATGTGAGGCGGAGACCAGAGTGTTGCTTCTATGAGCCAAGGACCGCCAGCCATCACCCAAAGCTGGAAAAAGCAGGAAGGGCCCTCCTCTGAAGTCCTCAGAGGGCGCACGGCCCTGCCAGCAACTCAAGTTTGGGTTCCTGGCCTCTGTGATCTTGCTCACATGAAGAGGAGGCCCAGAACACAAGGTGCAGGAAGCTGCAGATTTCTCTCCTGTTATCAGGTTCTCACAGGTCCATAGGTCCAAGGTTCCAAGTTCCCTGACACACACAGACCTTGCTTTTGGGTGTGGCTTCCATATCTGTTTCCTGCACTTCTTGGCCTATCTCGTTCCCCGAGAGCAGCCTTGGGGCTGATCACTCCTGGCCCGCTGCGCCGTAGCCTTCCAGAGTCAAAACAGGCATGAACGTTGGCCTGAGCCACAAAACATGATCCAGATGGTGTACTTGCAAGGCAGCAGAGGCGGGCCACAAAGCCAGTTATCCAGGGGCAGCTTTAGAACGCATAGGGAGACAATGGAATAATCATAATAATCAGAAGGTTAACTTCATGAGGCCAGAGACGTTTCATTCTATGTCTTCCATAGGGCCAGTGCTTGCCACACAGCAAGTGCCCAGTGATATTTGCAACATGAACGACTGAATGTGTTAAACCTGTAGGTGGCCTATCAAAGTGACTCTGTTGCTACGCATGGCATATTTAATGCACTATTTTTTAAATCAGTCTCCCTATTGATGGACGATTCGTTGATTCCTTCCTCAAATATTTATTCAGCACCTACTATGTGCCAGGTGCGCCATAGTTGCTGGTGGTCCACTTAATGATGTGCTGGAGGCCGAGTGTACTGACTTCCAAGAATCACTGTCAGAAACTTCATGAGTGGACCATGGTGGGACTATTTCCACCACAGGAACTGGCAAACACCACAAATCAGGGTCAATTTTTATTTTCCAGTCAGACTGTACCCTTTCATGGAGAACAAAGCAGACAAAAATCCCTGCTCTTGTGGTACTTATGTTCCAGTGGGGAAGGTAGACAGTAACCAAAATAATTAGAAAGACATACAGTAAAATATAGATGCTATGGGGAAAATAAAGCAGGGAGCTGGATACAGAAATGTTGGGGGTGAGGTTATAATTTGAATTAAAGTGCTCAGGGAAGGCTTCATCGAAGAGGTAACATTTGAGCAAGGGAGCAAATATTCAGCAAGGGAGCAAATATTCAGCGAGGGAGTGAACAGAGATATTTGGAGGAAAAAAATGTTTCCGGTACAGTGAAGGTCACATGCAAAGGAGGAACAGCAAGAGGCTCCTGTGGCTTGAGCAGAGGGAGCCAGGGAGAGAGGGGAAGAAGTTGAGAGCAGGGAAGGGGTGGGGGGTGGTGGAGGGGTCACACGGGGAAGACTTGGACCTTTACCCCAAAAGAGTTGGGAGCCCAGGAGGGCTGTGGGCAGGGCAGAGAAGGGGCCTGACTTGGGTGCTCACAGGAGCCCTGTTGTGGCTGCTGCAGTGTACAGACAGAGAAGAGGGAGGGAGCCGAGGATCCGGGGTACAGGAGACTTGCCCTGGTTCACGTAAGTGATGATGGGGGCTGGACCCTAGTGGAGGCAGAGGTGGGGCCGTTAGTGTTTAAAAAAATTTTTTTTTATTGGCCATTTAAAATTTTTACTTATTTATTTACTTTTAGAGAGAGGGGAAGGGAGGGAGAAAGAGAGGGAGAGAAACATCAGTGTGTAGTTGCCTCTTATGTGGCCCCACTGGGGACCTGGCCCGCAACCCAGGCATGTGCCCTGACTGGGAATTGAACCGGTGACCCTTTGGTTTGCAGCCCACGCTCAATCCATTGAGCTACATACACCAGCCAGGGCCCATTTTAAATAATGTTGCATCAAGTGCTTCATTTTCACATTTTTATTTTTTTGAATTTTCAACATTTTAATACAGTTCAGATCAGCATATCTGTCCCATCTCAGTTCCTTCACTTCCAAACCGGGGGGCAGGGACTGCTTCAGTTTCTCAGCCTTCTCTTTGTCCGTGATGACCAAGGTAAAAAGATATCCGCTGCATCGGACTTTAAACTTCACATTATCCTTATTTTTCTTACCTTGACAGATTTGGCATCCTTTCTACTGACCGTGAGCAGGAAGTCCTTGATTTCCTTTATTTATTTAACCTTTGGGGGGGGGGTGGAGAGAGAGAGAGAGAGACATCGATTGGTTGCCTTCCATAAATGTCCATAAAGGAGGTGGACGCTGCAGCCCAGGTAGGTATGTGCCCCGATGGGGAACTGAACACACAACTTTCCGTTACAGGACAATGCTCCGACCCGCTGAACCACACCCGCCAGAGCTCCTCAGTTTTTCAAGGCACGGCTGTGAAGCAAAAGGCACATTGGACAGTGTGCGGCTGGCACCTCGGGTTACCCCACAGTTCCCCACATACTGCCCACGCGGCACTCACTGCCAAGGGCAAGAAGCAAAGGGCCACTTTCACTTTTTTAGAAAGCACTGCTGCCATGAATTCATCAAAATGGATTTGCAGATTCAAAGGTGTCACCCTTAAAAGTTAAAACACATTTCAAATGTTTAAGTTTGAAATGTTCACATACTGAGAATAGAAGTAGCCCTCCTTCCCCACTACCAGTTTTTCTAACAGTTTATTATGAAAACTTCCAAATGTATAGAAAAGTTGAAAGAATTTTACAGTGACTTGTCATATATGTTCACAGCCCACTTTCTCCAGTTGCCCTTTTCTGTTTGCTTTATTTATGCCTATCCATAAATATATCAATTTGTATGTATTTCATCATAAGCCACATTTATTAGGATGGCTATCAAAAATTGGAAAACAACAAGCTTGGGGGGCATGTGGACAGATTGGAACCTTTGCGCACTGTTGGTGGGAATGAATGTTCAATGGTGCAGCCACTGTGGAAAAATTTGGTGGATTCTCAGAAAGTTAAACATAGAGTTTCCATATGATCCAATGATTCTGCTCCCAGTTATCTATCCCCAAGATCTGAAAATAGGAAATCAAATAGATACTTGCACACCCATGTTAACCGAAGCATGATTCACAATAGTCAAAAGGTGGGAACAACCTGTGTCTATGACTAGATAAATAAACAAAATGTAACCCATCCAGTACAAAAGAATATTATTCAGCTTTGAAAAGGAAGGAAATTCTGACAAATGTTACAATGTGGATGAACCCTGTGGACATCATGCTCAATGAAATAAGCCCGACAGAAAAGAACAATATTGTATGATTCCACTTTATGAGGCCCCTAGGGGTGTCAAAATCATAGAGACAGAAAAAAAATATAATGGAAATTAGCAGGACCTGAGACCACGGCGAGTAATGCTGCCGGGAACATGGGTCCCTGCTTTCGTTTCCTTTGGTGGCTCTATGTTAACTTTTTAAAGGAACCACCATACTTATTTGACATAGTCGCTTAAAAATCCTCTTCTTCTTGTGTGGACAGCGTCCTGGGGACAGCCAGCGGTGGCTTGGACGGTCACGGGGGTGGAGAAATGGCGAAGTGGCTAGATTCAGACTTCATTTCACAGGTAGAGTCAACAGGCCTGTGGATCCTGTCAACATCCTCGTACTTACCCTCGACGGGATAAGACTCTGTCTCCCAAATTTCATACCCAATCCATCTGCAAATCCTGTTTGTTTCACATTCAAAATTAACCCAGAATCCTATTGTGGCTTTTTTTTTTTTTCCACACACCAGCCTGAATGACCCTCTTAACACCTAAGCCAGTGCATGTCGGTTCTCAGATTATGACACTCCAGTGGCTTCCCAAGGGTAAAGCCTGTAGGACGTCTGGTTTTTAGCTCCCGTTCGGTAAAAGAATTGTGTCCTTTTCTAAATCCCTGGGTTCCGAGTCTCCAAGGAACTCTTAGCTACGCCCTTTGACTGCGGCTCCGGGACGCTGCGCATGCTCCGTCGCTAACCACCGTTCCTCCGCCCCACCCCGGGTTGAATCCGCACAAGCCATTTCCACTTCTCGTAACGGGTGGGTAGACCGCAAGACTCTTTCGGAGAAAGGATGGGCGTTGCACTCCCCATTCCTAATGACTGCTTTTAGAGAGGGCGCCTGGTGTGAGAGTGTGAGCTTTGGCACTGGTGCCGACTCGCGCTTCCGGGCCTCTTTCTGCCACGGAGCGTTTGACTGCCCCTCTCCCCCATCGCTGCATTGGTGCTGTCCGCCCGGGTCACGTGGACACCAAGATGGCGGCCCCCAGAGCACACTGCGAGCGCCGCGGTGTGTGAAGCGGGGGCGGTGGCTGCGGGAGCGGATCAGTTGTGCGGGTTCCACGTTCGTGTAGCTCGCTGGGTTGTTCGGCACCACGGAGCACGGTACGGGGTCCGGACATGGCGGGCGGACACGGGGAGGATGCCCCGTTGGAGGGATTCCCAGCTCTGGGATCCATTGGCCGGTGGTTTGCGGTCCCTCCTCTTGGGGGGGTCTCGAGTCCCGGCGAGCTCCTGCCCTCGGGTTGTGGGGACCCTGTATGTGTCCAGGGAGTCCTTTGTTGGGGACTCAGCATGTGTTGGGGGTGTCCCATGTGAGACGACTCCTTCGGGGTCGTGGAGAACTTACTTGCGAGGAACCCCCGTAGACGGATCTTGAAGCATCTGGTTCCTAGAAGTCTCTTCCAAGGAAAGGGATCCTACGCGCAGCCCTGAGCGATTCCGTGTGGGGCGATCCCTCGGGAGAGGGGACAGACTAGGTACTGGAGAACTTTTTGTTGCGAATTCTTGGTGTAGAGAGAGGCCTCCAGGAGGGGAAGGGATCCCAAGGATACAGGTTCTCCTTTCCATCCCTTACTAATTCGTCTTGTCTGTCTCTTAGACCTTCACAGGGACGCGCGGATTCCCACATTCTGCCTTCGTTGGGGGCCGATTCCCTTAGTCCCACGCCCACACCCGGGAGGCCTTTCCCACTAAAAAAAAAAAATGGGCCTCAGGTGTGAGCTGCGGGCTTCCAGGTGTTAGGTGGGCCCTCCTTAGACCTCCTGAGCACAGAGGCGGGTGTGGGGCTCCCTGCAGAAATGTTTCATACTAGCTTAGGTTTATTAGGCTCTTACTGGGTGTCAGCGCTTGTACTTGGCACTCTGCAGAGGATCCTGGGTTTGTACTGTGTGTAAAGTTTTGGTAGCATGCCTGGCAGGTGGTGGAGGTTCAGTTCATCCTACAAATATTTATGAAGTGCCAGTGCCTGTCAGGAGGCCTAGATCTTGTCTGCCCTCGACTTGCTGTGGCTCACTACTGGCTTCGGTGGGTTCTGATGATTCAGGAGTCACTTCCTTTGATGGACACCTGTGCTCAAGCAGGTGTACCTCCCTCATTAAACCCAGGTGGGCCCTGCTGATGCTGCTGGGAACCAGAGGGCTACTGGCATGTCGCAGCCTGCTTGTCATGTTTATGATGTGGCCACCAGGTCCTCTGTCGTTTCATCTTACTTCATGCGTTCAACGCAGCTTCCGGTTTAGAGCTTGATGCCCTAAACCGACCGCCTGGATTTATAACTTCACGTTGTTTCTAAGCAAGCCCTTAACCTCTCTCTCTGCGCTTCGGTTTCGTCTCCTATAAAATGGTGACAATCCTAGCAGCTGTCTCACCTGGTTATGGTGAAGGTTAAATGAATGATGACTGTAAAGGGCTTAGAAGAGATGCTTGGCACACAGCACATGCCCTAAATGTCAGCTGCTGTTCCGGTTAGGGTTACTGTTCTTATAGAGGACCTTCTGTGTGCCAGGAATACAGCAGTGACTGAAACTCGATCCCTGCTTCCAGAGTTCTCCTTTTCTGGTGAGGGAGCAGAATCAGCTAAACCAATAAATATACAATATGGTATCTAGTAGTGGTAAGCGCTTCAAAGAAAGTTAAAAGAGAACAAGGGAAAAGAGATGGAGGAGTAACACTGAAGATTGTGATCAGGGAAGGCTTCCCTGAGGAGGTGACATCTGAGACTCAGGGAAGTGAGAGAGTGAGCATGGGGGCGTTTTGGGAAGAGTGTTCCTGATGGCGAGGACAGCTCGTGCAAAGGTCCAAGGGCAGGACTGTGCCTGGTGTTGGAAACAGTGAGGGGGCCTGTTTGGTGGAATGGAATGAGTGAGGGGACAGGGAGGAAGTGAGGGTGGGGAGGGGACAGGGGCAGGCCACACAGGGCCTTTGGGACTCTCAAGGAGTTTGGAGTGATGAGGCACCATAGGAAGGTTTTGCAAGGGAGTCACACGGTAGGTTTACATGCTGAGAGAATTCCTGTATCAGTTACCTGTGCTGCGTAACAAATAATAGTGTTTCTTAGGACCTACCCTCAGAAGTCACACAGTCATTTCTTCATATCGTTTACCCAGGCCAGTCCTACTCATTGTGTCAGGGACCACCCAGGGCACTGATACCAAGAGGTGGGGGTCACTGAAGGCTACCTTGCGGACCAGTTACCACAGTCCCTCTGGCTGCTGTGTGGAGAGCAGACCAGTGGAGGTCATTGGTGATATATAGGCCAAAGGCCCAGAGAAGGAAACTATCTTAGGGAGGACCACACAGTAAGTGGGCGGGGCCAGAGCCAGACTTTCAGCCTGGGAACCCAGGCTGGACAGCAGGTAGGAAGCCACTTCACCAGGTTCTAAATTAAATAAACAAGTCAGTGAGCAGAAGGACACCTCTGACCTGGCTTTCTGGTTTTCTGTGGTAAGGTTTTTGTGCCTGAGAGGAGCTGCAGAAAGGAAAGGCGTGTACCATGGTGACAGAGCAGGAGGTGGTTGCCATTGGGCAGACATTGGTGGACCCTCAGCAGCCCCTGCAGGCCCGCTTCCGGGCGCTCTTCACACTTAGAGGGCTCGGTGGCCCGGGTGCCATTGCCTGGATCAGCCAGGCCTTCAGGGATGACTCCGCCCTGCTCAAGCACGAGCTAGCCTACTGCCTGGGCCAGATGCAGGACCGCCGGGCCATCCCTGTGCTGGTGGATGTGCTGCGTGACACCCGCCAGGAGCCCATGGTGCGCCACGAGGCAGGTGAGCGGGCATGGGCACCCTCTGCCCCTTGTGTCCACTCCCACTCGTACATGGTCCAAACCCGGGCTCAGCAGACCCTCTCTGTAGAGGGTGGGTGGTGAGTACTTTCAGTCCCGCTGGCCAGCCAGGCTGTTGCCACAACTCATTTCTGCCATCGTAACATAAAAGACACCATAAACCAGAGTCAGCACGCGGTGTAGCCACCTGCCAGTAAAACTTCGTGGATGCTGAGATTTGAATTTTATATAATTTTTACGTGTCATGGAATATTATCCCTTTGACTCAAAAAGGTTTTGTTTTTTTTTTTAACTATAGCCATTCTACGTGCACATATGATAAAAACAAGTAGCGGGCTATATATTACCAACACCTATGTCATCCGTTCATTTCATTCACTGGATGAACGTTTTTTGAGTGCCTGTTTTGAGTGTCCCCTGGGGTGCCCAGGTCCTTTCCACCAATCAGCGTTGAGCTCTTTCTCTCTCTCTGGTTCTTCTTAGGGGAGGCCTTGGGGGCCATCGGTGACCCAGAAGTTCTGGAGCTCCTGAAGCAGTATTCCACCGACCCTGTTGTCGAGGTAACTCGGCTTGGCCCTCCCCCTCCCTGCCTTCCCCTGGACCAGCCCAGACCCTGCGTCTGTTTGCCATGGTGACTGCTTGGCCAGGGATTCTGGAGAGAGGCGGCAGTCAGGATGGGTGTGGGCTGCTGCCCAATTGTGCAAAACTGAATACTTCATTTCCATCCAAGCCCACCCTGCTCAGCCAGTCCTGGGCCCTGAGCCACCGAGCTGCTGTCTTCACCTTTCCAGTACCCCCATCACCCGTCCCTCTCATGGCTTGTCGTCCCCTTTAGGATAAAAGCCCAAGTCCTCACTGGCACCTACAGGCCCTGAATAGTCTGTTCTGACCACCTGTAGTCAGGTCCCCTCTGTGGCCAGCTCCCCTTCACCTCCCCCGACAGACCCCGCCTCAGGGCCTTTGCATTACCGTTTCCACCTGACTCCATCTCTCACTTGGTTCTGATGTCACTTCCACATTGAACTGCTCCCTGGCCTTCTGTCTCTCTTACCACTTCCTAATTATCCCCAGAGGATGGAGAAGGGGACCTGTCAAACCCACCACTGTGTCCCCAGTGGCCGCCTGCCACCCCTTTCTTTTCAGGTGGCTGAGACGTGCCAGCTGGCTGTCTGTCGGCTGGAGTGGCTGCAGCAGCACAGTGGGGAGCCAGCGGCAGCAGGGCCCTACCTCTCGGTGGACCCTGCCCCGCCGGCCAAGGAACGTGATGTGCGTCGGCTGCGGGAAGCACTGCTGGACGAGGCCCGGCCGCTCTTTGATCGATACCGAGCCATGTTCGCCCTGCGAGATGCCGGTGGTGAGGAGGCCGTCCTGGCACTGGCCGAAGGTGAGGAGGGGCCCCTGGGTGAGGCCTAGTGGCTGCATCTGTGACGTAGAGCAGCTTGTCCGAGGGGACTTGCACCTTGGGCCTGGCCCTCAGCACTTCCTCGTGGGTTTTACACAAAGTAACTCATCCTCAGAGGCACGTGAGCACTTTCATTACCGCCATTATCCGTGGGGTTGACTCAGGCCCAGAGAGGCAAGGAGACTTGCGTGAGGTCACACAGCCAGTTAACAGAGCTGGGATTTGACCCTCAGCAACCTGGCTCCAGCATCCTTAACCTCTTCCTGTTACTGTTACTTATCTCTGGTCCTTGGGTGCCCAGCCCAGTGTCCCGCATGTCCTCATCTGTCTCGATGGCACTGCCCAGCCAGTGATTCCTCTGCCTCCCTCTCCCTCCCACAGGCCTGAGCTGTGGCAGTGCCCTCTTTCGCCACGAGATCGGCTATGTTCTGGGCCAGCTGCAGCACGAGGCAGCTGTGCCCCAGCTGGCGGCAGCCCTGGCTCAGCGGACTGAGAGCCCCATGGTGCGACACGAGTGCGCTGAGGCCTTGGGAGCCATTGCCCGGCCCACCTGCCTGGATGCCCTGCGGGCCCACGTTGCTGACCCTGAGCGCGTGGTGCGGGAGAGCTGTGAGGTGGCGCTGGACATGTACGAGTATGAGATGGGGCCGGCCTTCCAGTACGCCGATGGACTGGAGCAACTGCGCTCGCACGCCTCCTAGAGCTACTGCCCGACTGGCTGGGGCCTCTCCCCTGCAGGACTCAGTATATAAACTGAATTTGTATGAAGTGGATCTTGCTTCCTCGGCTCCCTGAACCTGTTTGCTTGGCTGGATCCCAGCCACTTTTCGCATCTTGAGTAACCACCCCCTCCAGCCAGGCTGCCTCCTACTTTGGGGCCTAGCACAGGGCTACGGTTTCCCCAGCAGGATGTCAGCTTGCGAGGGAGGACCTGGGGGTGGAGCGGGGGTGGCACTGTGTTCTGGGGAGGTTGGGTGGCCCAGCTTCTCCAGGAGTGGGGCGTGCAGGGAAAGGCACTGCGGGGAAACCTGTTCCCAGGGGGCTTGGGCAGGGTCTGGGTCTCTTAACTCCCCACCCCAGCCCTGGGTGGGCTGGGCTAGGGACTGGGACAAACAGGCCCTAGGTCACTGCTCAAGTGGAATATTAAATTATTTTTTGCCTTGTCTGGGTTGGCTCAGTTGGTTTGAGCATTGTCCAGTGCACCAAAAGGTTGCAGGTTCAATTCCCTGTTGGGGCACATGCCTAGGTTTGCTCCCTGGTTGGGGCATGTACGAGAGACAGTTGTACAGGTCCATGTTTCGCTCCCTCCTCTCCTCTCCCTTTCTCTGTCTCTCTCTCAAATAAACATAATCTCTGGTGAGGATTAAAAAAATTTTGCCAAGTGATAACTGTTATGGGGGCTGTAGAGGTTAAGTTGGCTACTCTCAAGGAGCATCTCAGGGTGTGTGGGGGGTGGGTACGGAGCATTTGGAAAGCTCAGCTCTGCGACCTGCCCCATGCCAGACAATATGTGGCCAGTGCAGGCCTGTGCCCCTGCTTTGCCACCCGTTCCCCAGCAGAATGTCTGCCCAGTCAGCCCCTTCAAGAGGGCCAAGGGAAACCGCTCTCCAGCTTACCCTCCCCAGACCCTCATCCCAGCTCCTCGTCCATCCCTGCCCTTCCAGGTGCAGCCTCGAACAGCCTACTCACTGCGCTCTAAGATGGTCCTAACCACCACCTAGTGCCACCTTTTACTGCTCTCTGGTCGACAACGGCCCTGCTGCGGGTGGCGGAGACTCCACGAGGGCACGGGCACAACTGTGACCATCTTTACCTCAAGGATCTCTTCTCTGCCCACTACTCTTCCGACCCTGAATACATGGGTTCCCCACAGCAAGCAGTTCTCCATTGCTCAGGACGCCAGCCGGTGCCCTGCAGTTCAGTCCTGACATGACATGAAGTCGGCACAGACCCCGAAGGTTCAGGGCACGGGGCCGCCCCCACTCTAAAGAGGTTCCAAGCCCGGGCCTCTGTGTCTTAGACCCACCAGGGCTCCCACCAGCCCCTCACATTGGAGGGTTTGCTACAACAGCTCACAGAACTCAGGAAAGGACTTGACTTACCCATTCATTGTAAAGGTCACAGATGAAGAGACAGACAGGGCTAGGTCCAGGAGGGTCCTGAGCGCAGGAGCTTCTGTCCCCGTGGAACTGGGGTATGCCACCTTCCTGGCACGTGGAAGCTCCCTGAGCCCCTTCATTTCGGTGGCTGCAGGCAGGCCAAGGGTGGGGCTAAAAGTTTCCTCTCACCTGTGGTTGACTGTTGGGTCCCAGCTCCACCCTCATTAGCCTGGCTCCGGTACAGTGGGAGGGGTCGATTAAGAAGCACAAAGGGGCCCTCTCACCCTCATCACCTTGGGAACTACAGGGTTTTAGGAGCACAGGCCGAATCTGGACGTGGACGAAGACCAAGTAGAAGTTTCTCATCTCAGCATCACGGGCACCTCCTCTTCCTGGGATCTCCTCAGGGGCCCTGTATCTGCCCAGCTTCCCTCCCCAACTCTGGACCCCTCAGTCCCCCCCAACCTCTGGATTTTCATGGCCCAGGGCTGGGTGGCTGGGTCCTGGAAACTTCCCATCCTGGCAGCATGCTCTGGGCCTGCCTCCTGGGCCCGCATCCCTCAGGGCGACCCAGTCCCCTGTCTGTAGGGGATCTAACCTCACCTGTGCTGAGTCCTGTCTCCAGCCTGGGCTCCCCTGATCTCTACACTTGAGGTCCAGCTGCCCTTCCACATCTGCACTTCAATACTGATGAGGCACCCCAAACCCAGTATGTCCTTGTATTTCCTCATAGTACCTCCGAAGTTGTTCCCCCCACAGGAAATAGAAACTCCATCATTCTAGGTGCTCAGCCTAAAAACATTCAGGTGTGACCAGTTTAAAACCTATCCCAAATCCACCCACTTCCTCCTCTCCTCCACCTCCACCCAGGTCCAGCCCCATCATGACCCACCTGGACCAGCTCAGTTCCCTCAGTCCTGGTCTCCACAGTCTGTCCTCTCCACAGCAGCCACCAGAGGGCACCATTGAGCACCTGAATTAGGTCCCTTCTCTGCCCACAGTCCTCCAGGGCTCCCACCTCCCTCCTGGGAAAAGCCCAAGTCCCCTGGAGGTCCACAAGGCCCTAAACAACCTGCCCCGGCCCCTCCCCATCCTCCTCTCCTCCCTCTCCCCCTCGCTCACTCTGCTCCAACCACAATGGCCTTCCTCGTCCCTCCAACATGCCAGGCACAGTCCAGCCTTGGGATTTCTGCACAGGTTGTTCTCTGCTTGAAACACTTTTCCCCCTGGTCCTCCCATGGCTGGTTCCATTCCCCCTCTGGGTCTCTGCTCAAATGTCATCTCAGTATGGCCTTGGCTACCCTATTTAAACTTTAACTCCCCTTCTAGCAGTACCATCCCCTTAGATCATTGTTTCTGCCCCTCCCCCCATACCATCATTTACTTTAAGGTTATGTTTTTCTCAGCCCATTTCCCTACTTTGAATGTTTACTTCATGAGGGCAGGGATTTTCCCAGGAGAGGGAACAGCCCATGCAAAGGCCCTGAGGTGGAGATGTGCAGGGTAGCAGCAGGTGTGGCTGGAGCCCAGTGAGGGAGGGGGCAGCGGGTGGAAGTGATTTGCGCTGATTCATCCAGGCAGATGGTGGCCATAGGGAAGCCCCAATCTTCTTACCCAAAGCCCCTTAATACTTCCGCTGCACGGGTCACCTCTGGGCCTCTTCTGCTCCAGGTGGCTGCCATGCCGGCGCTGGCAGATGAGGAGGGGGTGGAGAGCTGGAGCCAGGCCCCACCGCTGTATGAGGAGTACCGCCCACCACCGCTGGATGCCATCCGCCTGCCCAGGTATGTGCTGTACCTGCTGCTGGCTGCGCTCCTGGTGGTGGCCGTGGCCTATGCCATTGTTGGGCATCTCATCAAGGACCTCGCCCACGACCTGGCTGGTGAGCCCCAACCCACCATGAGCCTGGCTTGGGCTAGTACTGGCCACTGGGGGAAGGGGCCCAAGGGTCCCTCCCAGTCAGGGAGGGTAGGAGGGTGGACAGGGGACTTGGGGAGGCTAAGGGCCTCTATGGGTTCAGGGCAAGGGGCGGAAGGTGGGCAGGGTCCGGGGAGGCTTCTTACCCGCCTCCTGCCACAGACTGGGCCTTTGGCCCAAAGCCAGACCAGGAGGACACCCCCCGGGAGCTGCACCCAAGCCTGGAGGGTGAGGATCTGGAGGAGCTAGACCTGCAGCTGGCCCTGGCCTGGCGAGGTGATCAGGACACTGGCAGGTGTGGTGAGGGGCCCCCTGCAGCAGCCCCTGCCCCCCACTGCCCCTCCATCGCCTTCAAGGAACCACCCATTCGAAGCTCCTTCTGGAGGCTGGACTGAGCTGGATGCCAACCCCTGTGGCATGGTACAGACTGAACTTGTGCTCACCGGAGCCCTCCTCCACTGACCTGCCCTGTCTCTGCAGAGAACGTTCTCCTTGGCCGGCAGGCTCTGGTGGCTGAACACTGACCATTCCCGCACTCCTGCTCCC
Source organism: Desmodus rotundus (assembly GCF_022682495.2). Taxonomy (NCBI): domain Eukaryota; kingdom Metazoa; phylum Chordata; class Mammalia; order Chiroptera; family Phyllostomidae; genus Desmodus; species Desmodus rotundus. Next base: position 38,759,025 of record NC_071395.1, on the reverse strand, counting down.
CCAAGCCCCCAGAACCCAACTCCACCCAGCCTCTGCCAAGCTGCTGGCGATCTGTAAACCAAAAAAGCCAAGGAGATTTTTAAAATAATAATAATAATAGTAGCCAGCCCTTACCTAGTGCTTTGTATGTGCCTGCTATAGTGCTAAGCCCTTTCCATGTATCGTCTCATTTAGTCCTGAGTGGGACGTCGTGTCCCCATTTAACAGATGGAGAAAGAGAGGCACACAGCCCAGAAATGACTTGGTCAGGGTTCTTCTCCCACTCGCTCTGCTGGGCTCCCCTACCTCCAAAGCTTCTCCACCTGCACCCCCCACCCCCACCTCTGCTGCTTCATAGAGCTGCTTCCTGGCTCTGCTGCTCTGCCACTGGATCTGTCTCCGAGGGTCCTAACTTCCCAACTAGCCTGAGGACTCCTGGAGGACAGTGCCTGAGGCTTCCTTCCCTTCCAAACTTTGCACAGGACAGGGCATACAGTGGGAGCTTCATATATGCCTGCTGGCTGGATGAAGTGGGCCTGTTCTAGGGCTGGGGTGTCTGAGCAATGTCACATGAGAGACTCATCTGCACGGTGGTTACATTCAGACCGCAGGAAAGGAGAAGGCTCCAGATATACAGTAGGCACTCCATAAATGCATGTGCAATGATGCTGGCATTCTCCAGCCCCCAGGGACCCCATGAATGTCTCACAGGGCCTTGAGAACTGCAAGGCCCCCATCCCCCTGGCCTTCCTGCCACGTGCCTGGGCTGTGACTGTTCCATGGCAGCTGGGGTGGGGTCCTCCTTCACCTAGGCAGGGCTCCGTGTCTAATCAACTCGGGGACCAAGGTTGATGGGCAGGAGAGCCCGGAGCCTGAGTCATCAGCTGCCCTGGGGTGCCCTGCTCTTTGGCCACGTGGGAGTGGCTGGGTTTGGTGGTGGCTGGTGGGCATGTTACTCATCCCATCCAGTCCAGGTACTCATCCCGTCAGTGACTGTGGGTCCCCAGGGGTCAGGGAGCCAGGACGAGGCAGCATAAGCCGGTGGTGAGGGCCACCTGAGGTCACATGTCAACCCTGGCTATTTCTGCGCAACTTCGGAGCTCTCAGCCTCCCTGAGCTGCTATGAAACAAGGCGGCCAACTCTTTGGGGCGTCAGGGGAGGAAGCAACAAGACACATACAAGCGCTGAGCCCGGGCTGGAGAGAAGGTCAGGGCCGTCTCAGCTTGACCCCTGTGGCAGGGAGCCTGTGTGACCTCAGGGCTGGCAGTGCTGGGCGGACGCAGAGCACAGGTGCCAGCCTCTCTGGGTTAATTGTTACACCAGGTCCAGAGTCTGCCCTTCTGGTGGGGGGATGCCAATCAGGTGGGGTGAAGGGAGGGCCTGCCCCTTCCCTGGACCCACCTGCGCCTTATCAGGGGCTGGGCAGGGCCTCGCCCAGCCAAAGAGGGCTGTGCTCACCTGGACCGCGCACTCCAGCTGCTGGCTCCTCTGTGGCCATGGAGACCCTGGAGACCCTTCTCGTGCTCAGCGCCCTGCTCCTCTTGCCCGCTGAAGCCCAGCAGGGTAGGGGCCCCACTCTGGGCGGGGAGGGGTCATGGGGATGAGCTCACCACATCCCCTGAGAAGAGGGGACAGGCAGAAGAGGAAAGGAGTCAGGCCGCTGTTGGAGCCCCCTCCCTGGCTGAGTCCCTAGCCTGCTTCCCTTCTCTAAGACCCATCTCTGACACCCAGTCCCTTTCCAAGGCCCCCAGGTCTAAGCAACCCTGGCTCCCTTCTCCCTCTCACCTTTGGTGGGGGCCCCACAGTCGCCCATCTCTGAGTCCCACCTCCCTACCTTCCAACAGCCACAGAACGTCACCTGAAGCCATGGCTGACAGGCCTGGCTGCCGTTGTGGGGTTCCTGTTCATAGTCTTCGTCTTCTTGCTCGCCAACCGCATCTGGTGTTCCAAAAGGAGGTGGGACCCCCGCCCCAGCCGCCCCAGCCGCCTGTCCCTTCTCCCTTCTCCCTCCCCTCTTTCTTCCCCAGAGTGCTGGGCACCCCCTCCCACTTTCTGACCCTCTCTGGTTCCTTTCCTCATCTCCCCGTTTCCCTGCTGTCCCTTAGGCCCCCATCCCACAGACCAGGACAGCCCTGTCGCCCACCCCTCCCTGCTTCCTGGAGTTCACGATCCCTGGCCCTGGGGAGACTGGGGTGAGGCTATCTGCACTTCCCATCCTTCACCACCCTCATCCCTCCTGTCTCCATCTCTCCTGCAGAGATGAGGACGAGGAATCCGTGTTCAGAATGGAGACCCATGTGATCCAGGACACGGACCTGAGGTACTGCCTGTGAGTGTATGTGGATGTGTGTGTGTGCACGTGTGCACTCCAGGGGTCTGTGTGAGCCCCCTCCTGGGGGAAATGGGTGTACACAAATGACCTCTTTCTGTCCTTGAACGTCTCAAGCATGTTCCTACCCCAGGGCCTTCGCACTTATTATGGGCTCTGACTGGAACCCCTTTCCCCATATCTTCCAGCTGGCCCCTTCTCCTTCAGTCCTTGCTCAGATGTTTTCTCCTCACAGAAGCCCATCCTGACCCACAGCCCATTGTCGCACAGCCATGAGGTCAGGACTAGGGGGCAAAGGCTTGGGGACAGGAGTGCAGGAGCTGGGAGAAGGCCAGCCTGGCTGAAAGATTCTCAGCTGAGCCCAAGATGTGTCATCCACCCACCCACCCACCCACCCATCCACCCACCTGTTCCTCCACGGGACCATGGAGCTTTAGTTTCTGCCTTTGTGAGTGTAAACAACAGTGTTGCCTCATTTGGGTTGTTTTGAGGATTCAGTGAAGATGCTTTCTGTAAAACACTCATCACGAGTCCTGGCCCAGGTAAGTGTCCCTTAAATGGGAGCAACTGTCTTTCTTATTGTGGCCTGGGGCCTTTGTGTCTCTACAGTACAGAAGGCAAGAGGGAGAAGACAGAGGAGAAGGAGAAAGAGAAGAGAAAGGCCAAGAAAGGAGAGAGCAACTTGGGGCTGGAACTGGAGGAGAAAGAGGAGCCCGGAGACCAGGAGAAAGCCAAGAACACGGCCATGTGAAGATTGCCTGCCCCCCAGAGATGCCCCTTCCACACTCTATAACCAACGACCCGGGCCTGAAATCACCGAAATGACTCCATCTGGGTTGTAAATCCAGTGCTCGAATGAAGAGGCTTGGGACCTGCTTTACCCTCCAGGAGGGCTCTTTGCATCTTCCGCGGTCTCTATGTACCCCCTTCCCGACTGGCCCTGCCTGGTGATTCTTCTTGCACTTGGTCATGAAGAAACCCCCAAGCCCCCCCAATCTCATGGCTCCCCCTGCTTCTACCCGCCGTCTGGTTTCTTTTCCCTCTGCCTGATATCTCTTGGTCAGAATCCCTCTCTCAGAACCATTATGGGCCAGGGGCTGTCTCTTGGGGACCTGCATTAAAAAAGCGATCAGAGCCCTTCAGAAGGGCTTCTGTCGCTCGCGTCTTGGGACTGTTTCCCCTGGGAGAGTCAGCTTTTTGTTTGGGGGGCAATGCCCGGGCAGGTATGGAAGATCAGGCTGCGAAGATGCCCTGGGCAGTTAACACTGCCCCTGCAGCCTGGATTTGCTGCCCCGAGGCCTGGACTCTGAGCCCCCGGGGGGTCTCCCAGGCAGTGCTTGCTCCCTCCTCCCCCGTGTTTCGGGTCACATAACTTTGTGACTCAGTTTCTGAGAACTGGGTCTTGGAGGGGGGCCCAGGACCCTGCATTTTCTAGCGATGGAACAAGCGTTTTCTCCTCCTAGTTTCCGGTCTTCCCTTCTCACTTTCTCTGGGCCCTGGACCTTGCCCTGGATGTTAACTATTTCTTCATAGTTCCATATTCTTAATGAGGACTTTGACAAAGTATGGCATTTGGGTCTCTGTTCTGGGGCTTGTACCCTGGGGGGTGGTAGGATCCCACCCAAAAGGCTTCTAAGAACTCTTCCAGGGCTGCCCACCAGGTGGGCGGGAAAACTGTAAATGAAGGAACGAAATAAACGCCCTAATAGGTGCTCCTACTGAACACCCGGCATCTTTATCCTCTCTGTCTCCACTGTACCTAATTAGCCCATTTTCCAGCTGAAAAACAGGCTGTGAGAGTAGGGAGGCACTGGGTCAGGTGTCCCTGGCTGTTGTTGACAGAGCTTCGAAGCTCAGGCTGCCCCAAATATGGGAGCGTGTGCAGGCTGTGGCTAAGGTCAGATTTGGGGGGTTCAGCTCCTTGGTTGTTGGTGGTGGGGTTTGGGGGGGTATTCTTTCTTCGCCCTGTTTCCTACCTGAGAGAAGAACTTTCTCTGCAGTGCTGTGTGGCCCAGGGGAGGTGGCCTGACCTCTCTGAGTCTCAAGTCGACTCTCCTGCAATGTGAAAGGCAGGAGTTCTGACCCTCAGGGTCTGAGGCTTGAAGGAGGTGCCAGGGCTTAAGGGCCATTGCAAGGCCTGGCACGTAGTAGGTTCTCAGGAAATGAGTTCCCCACCTTTCCTGAGCCTCCCCCTCCCATGGTTCTGGCTGTGGGGAATGAGGGGGTCAGGGTGAACTTAAGGGAGATAGGGTGCCGGGATGCTTGGGGCCCTGGTCCCCTCCCCAGGGAGCCCAGAACCCAGGGAGGGGGACACCGCCTCCCACTTCCTGTGGCACTGGCCACACCCTGTCCTGGGGTGCCCTGGGCAGCCCACTTCCTCCTCTAGCCAGGGCTGCTGGACATGGGTTAAGAACAGACAAGATGGACAGATTCTGGACAACCCCCAGCAAACCCTTCAGGTGGCTCTGGTCCCACGGCAGGTTCAGGCCCAGGCCTGTAAGACCTTGGGGAGCAGGAAAGAGAAGAAAGAAGGGTAGGCCCCTAACCTGGTGGGCAGGCCACTGACCCTGCCCTGTTCCTGCTCACAGTGGCCCAAAGGAAACCAGGGCTGGTGGGGCTGGGAGCCACGCTGGCCTTTTCTTCCTCGTCTTCGGCCTTACTGCGGTCTATGCCATTTGGTGCAGCAGAGTCTTCCAACAGGCGGGCCACATCCTCTCCTGGATCCACCCTCCCTAACCCTCTCCCCTCTGAGCCCCACCCTCCCAAAGCCCCTCTCCTTTCAGTCTCCTCTAAGGGTGTGTGAAGGGGCCCCAGGAGGTAACTCTTCGATTCAGAATCCGTGGGGGCCTCACCTAACCTCACTGACTTCCCTCCTGACTACCTGTCAAATGAGGTGGCTTCCTCATGGAGAGCCCCACCCCTTTATCCACTTCCAATGGGATCTGTAGTCTTTCATCACCTTCCCTCTTACCCCATTCATTTATGCACCCACCTGTTTATTCACATCCACTTATCATCTATTTATCCATCCACTCATCCAACCCTTTCTTCTTCCAGCCATCCATTCATTATCCCTCCCTCCTTCCTTCCTCCTTCCCTCCATCATTCATTCCTCTCTGTCCATCCCTCTGTCTACCTGTCCACCTATCCACCCATCCATCCACTCACCATTTGCCCATCCATCTACCTTCCCACCACGTTTTCAAATGTTCATCTGCTCATCCATCCATTCATCCACCCAGTTGCCATGCACCCATCATTGGTCCATCCCCCCTGTCTTTGCCCATCCACTCGCCCATCGTTTTGAGATCTAGGAAGCTGAAGGGACCAGATTTGGGATCATGTAGCGAAAGCCTGGGCTCTAGCAGTTTCTTCCTCTTCAAACTCGGCGAATGTCCTCACCTGCCTGAGCCTCAGCATCCCCTTCTGGACAATGGAAACAAAAAGAGTGCAGTGCAGGACTCAGTCTCTGAGAGAATTGTAAGAGGCCAATAAGGACTGTAAGTCCGTATTAAATTGGGTTATCTGGGCCCTTCTTGTCTCTACAAAAATGAAGAGAAGGAAGAGGAGACTGTGAGGAAGGAAGAGAAGGAAGGAGAGGGAGAGTGGCAGTTGGAGCTGGAGGAAGAAGAGGAGCCTTCAGACCATGGAATAATGATGAACTCCTCCTCATGAAGGCTTCTTGCTCACCTCCTCCAGGCAGCACCCAGGGTTGCTCAAGTGCCTGCTCTGCACCCTATAAGCAAAGACCTGGTTCTGGGGCCAGGGAAATGACTCCATCAGGGTGCAATGTCCCATAATGAAGAGGGCCCAGGATGCATCCCCAAGTCCTCCTGGAGGGCTCTTTGCAGTTCCCTGGGCATTACACACACTCTTCCCAAACTTGGTCTCCACCTGATAATTCTTCTTAAGCTCAGAGGGCATCCCTGGACAAGGAGCTTGCCACATCCCCACGACCCCCACCATCTCATACCTCTACTCCATCTGCATTACAGGAATCTTTTTTACCCACTGCCTGATCTTTTCTCACCTCTGACTTCTGCTGCCCTTGGGATTTTATCAGCGAAGCCAGCTCTTCCTCCTGTGCTCCTACCTCTAAGACCTTGAGGCCCTGCTCCCATGGGTTCACAGAAACCACTTGGCCCCCAGCCCCTCCCCTGGCCTCCGCTGCATCTCTGCCACACGGAAGCTGCCTAAGCCCACTTTTCACTGGCAAAAGGGAAGGTGAGAAGGAGCTGTGCAGATAGTACTATCTTTGCATGACCCGGGGCAGAACCAGCCCTCCTCCTCTAATCCTGCGTTTGCTGCTCCTGAACCGTGAACTTTGAGCAGGCTCAGCACAGGGACTGTTTCCTGGGAGATGAGGCTCCTCCCACCATAAGCCCTATCTTGGAAGCTGTGACACCCCGGAGCTGCGGTTTGAGGATGCACCTCACCGTCACCCCACTCTTCCTGTCCAGCACTCCTGGTTCCACGGAGAAAGTGGGAGCCCCAATTTTCTTGTTGTGTAACCCCAGGCCGATAACTTCACGTCTCTGTGCTGAAGTGTCCTGCTCTGTAAAAGGGCAGGAAAATAACTGGATCCTTCCTGAGCCTTCATGAGGATTCAATGAAATAATGTCTACAAAACTCCTGAGCACTGAACCCAGAACCCAAAAGGCATCTCATAAATGTCAGCTTCTCCTTACCGTGAAATGTGGTGATGGGGTGGGGCAAGTGAGACTTCCCACTCTGACTAGGGGAGTTCTGAAGGTCGGGGGTGTGTTTCCTGACTGCAGTCTGGAAGTGCAGAAGTTTTCTGCTCCAGTCTCCTCTGTGCACAGTCTGGGGGTTCCCACAGGGTGGGGTGCTGGGGAGCGGGGGAAGGGAGAAAGGAGGGGCTGTCCACAGGCTGAAGAACTTCCCCACTAGGGGGCATCTACCAATTGGGGGGGTTGCTTTTTGGGTTTTCACAAGCCTGCCTACCTTTTATGGCATTTAGTGGGGACCCAGGGGTGGTAAACGGTCTGCAGTGCTGGGACAGTCCCCCCAAACCAGTAACTGCTTCATCCTAGGGGCCAACTGCTGAAGAACAGAGGCTTCCCTTGAGATTAAAGCCAGACTGAGTCCCCCAGGCCTCCTGGGCCCTTCAACTCAACAGAGCCCCTCCACTGAGCGCCCCACCCAAGCTGACTCCCTACCCTCTGCTGAGCCCCTGATCCCATATGATCCCCCCACAGAAGAATCTCCTGCTAGTGCCCCACTTCCTGCTGCTGGAAGGGGCCAGAGAGTGGGGATGGGGACCTAGGTGGGTGAGGGCCTCTGGTTGACCCTTCGCCCGGAACCTGGTTTCTGGGTCCAGGTCCTCAGTCTTCTCACAAGGGGGCGCCAGAACCTCACTGCTGAAGGCAGAAGCCTCCCTTCCCAAGACTGGAGAGGGTTGGAGCTGTCAGAAGCCCCTGGGGGCGGGGGCCAGAACCCAGAGCTCACCCAAATCCACCATCTAAAGCAGGTCTCTCCCCCTCAGCACTGCTGACACTTGGGGTTGGATCCTCCTCTGTGGGGGGCCGTCCTGGGCACTGTGGGGTGTTGAGCAGAAACCTGGCCTCCACCCATTCAATGCCAACAGCTTCCCCCAGTCATGACCACAGATGTCCCCAGACATTGCAAAAAGTCCCCTGGGGATATCTGATGTAAAGTTCTCAGGACCTCTGCCGGCTCACCCAAGGTGTTGGGGTCCTTGCTTCCGCGGGCCACCTTCCCCTCCGGCCTCCGCCCTTCACTTTGATACAACACAGAACAGTCCGCGCTGAACACAGAAGGGACCCAGGACAGCCAGGAAGAGCCGAAGCGCAGCTTGTTTGATTTTTATACATTTTTCTTTTTTATTTTTTTGCCTTTTATTGAATCTTTTATGGAATCCCCCTTTTCTTTTTTTCTTTTTTTTTTTTTTGCATAGGGAAACAAACAAACAAAATAATAATAGCCAGAGTCACTTTCTGTAAATGGTACTTAGGCGCGTCTGCAAAAACCGAAATGACTGCATAATATACAAGGTTATGATCGGAGTATGATGTGAGGGAGCAGGGCGGGTGAGCCAGGAGAGGGGGCAGGCTGGGCCCAGGTCTGCCCAGATGTCCCCGTGTCCCCCATCTGGTCCCCACACTGGGGAGGAGGAGGAGCAGACCCAGCCAGAGCCTCTCCCGACCTGGGTTCATGAGCACAGGGTGTGTGGGTGTGTTACCCGGTGTGTGCGGCAAGCAGAAAGCAAGAAACAGAGTAAACTATCCTGGTAATATCAGTAAAATATAAAATGAGAAAAAAAAACCCTCAAAAATATCTTGGAGGAAAAAGAAAATGAACAGTAACACCACCAAAAATGTTAGGGATGGAAGGGAGGCAGGAAGGAAGGAAGGGAGGAAGGAAGGGAGGAAGGAAGGAAAATCAGAGGAAAACGGGCCTCTCTCCCTCCTTCCTGCTGGCCCCTGCCATGCTGTGTGCTCTGTCCCTTGATCTACACTCTGCTTGTCCTTTCCCCCCGTGTGGGTTTCTGGGGGTGGAAGGGCAGGAAGTGGGAGGCAGGGGCCAGGACCCCTGGACTTGAAGGGGCTTTGGTTTTGGGGGGCCTGGCTGGGACCCTAGGTAGGAAGATCAACAGATAGAAGTGTTGATACAGCTTAGGAATGGGCTCTGGGGTTCCCAACCGGAGGGCCGCTGGGGAAGCTCCAGTCCCCCTTCCAGTGGGCCCCCTTCTAGCTAGGAGGTGTGAATGGAAGGCTGTGTGGAGGGGCAGCAGCTTGGGGGGGGGGGTGACTTCCTTCCCCTCCTGGAGCCCTTCTTCCTGTTGGATCCTGCCTCCTCTTTCCTGTGGCCTGGCTCCCCCCAACGCCCCCAGGGAGTTGGGGAGAAGCCCAAAGCCACACCAGCAGACATGTGAGGCACTGCTTGGGAAAAGTCTGTTTTGGCATCGCTGGCAACAAGTCCTGCTGGTATCGCTTTGGGCCTGTCTCCCTGCCTTGCTGGGGGCAAGGGTCGGGGAGTCGGCCTCTGGGGTCAGTTTGGGCCCCACACACTGTGAAACATTAAGGAATGGGTGGATGGTGGGGGAGGCTGTCAGCTTGGAGGTGGGACTCTTAGAAAGTGCCCAGTGGTGCAGAAATGGAGAATATGGGAGGATGTGGAAGAAGCTGGATCTGAGGGTGGGTCTCTGGAACCCCTTTCCCAACACCCTCCAGAAAGAAAGTAAAAATCAGAGTCTCAGAGACAGATTCCAGGCCAAAACAAAAAGTAGCCGCTGTATAACCTGTATAATAAAAAATTCATATATATATATATATATATATATATCCCTCCACTGAAGGTCAAAGTACCATCGGAGAAGCCGGAATAGGGAGGGGAGGGTCCTGTGTGCTGCCTTTTCCAAAGGGGGCGGGATGATTGCTCACGGCCCCAGGGTCCTACACAGCTGGCTACTGTCCAGTCAGGTCTGCCTGCCCCTGGAACGCCGCTGTCTCCGGGGACAGACAGAAGGCTCTGGAGCAGGGAGGGGGATCTGTGGGGCTGAGCCTGGAATTGTCTGCTGCTTGGGGAGCTACAGCACCCCCACGTCTCCTTCGGGGTTCCTTTCGGGTCTGATTGTCTAGTTCAGGGTGGGACTCAGACTCAGCCAGAACCTGGATCCCAGACCGGCGCACGGCCCGAGCCCTGTCCCCAGTCTGACAGGCCAGGTCTTCTCACACCTCCCTTACCCCCCTGGTCGGTGTCCGGTGCCCTCAACCGAGAGGGATGGGGGCAACTTGCATATATTTGGGAGGCCCCCTGTTCTTTTCTACAGCATGAGCTGAACCCAAGGGGCAGGCTGGGGGGTCGGCATGGGTGGGGTGGATGATGGGTGGTGAACGACATGGGCTTGGGAGGGGACTGAGTAGATGTCAGTTTCATATATGTAAGAAAAAAAAAACCCTACAAAACCCAACCCAACAAAGGCCCCTACCCCACTCTTGGCATAAACCCAACTGCAGAGTGGGGTCAGGGGTCTGGTTCCTGGTGTTTCTGCCTTACTCTGCCTGCAGGGAGGCGCCTGGGAACTGTGCCCAACAGGGACCCTATGGTTGTTCCCAGAGACGGGGACAAACAGACCTAGGACGGCACGCTGGCTGGGGAGGAGCTGCCTGCAGTACGCAGCGACGGAGCCGAAAGGGCGGGGCCGCACAACTGGGCGCGAGGGGGGGGGCGGGGCGGGGCAGAGAGTATGAAAAGCAGAAATCAGCCACATGAAAACTGACACATGTGGCCTTGGGCTCTCCAGCCAAGTGACAGGTCTGAAGGGCGGTCACGGCAGCCGAGGCCAAGCTCTGGGCTCCCCCTCCATCCCCTGGGGCTTGCTGAGGTGTCTTTTGGGGAGAAAACGTGGGATGAGTGAGTGATGGCTGATGAAAGCTGGACCTTTCTACAAAGTCCCACCTTGCTCTGGAGACAATTTCAAAGTCCACGGGGGCGGTGGCAAATAAATGGGGACCACTGCCCGACTGGTGTCCCCCCCCCCCAGGTGGGGGCCTGAAGGTGGAGAGCCCAGCCCTCTGGTCCTCCCTGCTGGGCCACCCCACTAACCACCTGCTATTGTCTCACCTGCGGTTGAGTTAAAGGTAGAGGAAGTTGGAACTTAAAGAAAGGAAAATAAGAAAAAATAAAAAACAAGAAAAAGACAACAGCATGGCCAGCCACCCAGGCAGAGACCTGTGATGGGGTGTCCCTGACTGTCCCTGACGCCTCTGGCCTCGCTAACTGGGCCTCTGATGGCTGGCTAGGCCTATAGGTACAGACAGACAGGTATTGCATATATCGAGTTTGGGTTTTGTTTTGTTTCATACCAGATACCCTCCATAGTCACAGCTGGAAGACACAGAAGTAGGTGTTGGGGGGTAAGGAGAGGGCAGGAGGGAATGGACACCCAATGCCGGTCTCCAGGGACAGGGGACAAGTGGGTCCTTTGGCAAGAAGGAGAGGGGTGCATGGGGGAAGAGGGAGCCTCTTTGGGGTGGGAGAGCAATCTGACCCTGAGCCAGAGGGATGCCAGCCTACACAGAAGGTGGAATGGGGGGGTCTGGCTGTTGGCAGGGCGGCCCCCCGAGGGCACTGCCCGGGGTCACGCACACATGCATGGCATCTGGGGGACTGGCCGGCGGCCCAAGGGCATACTCCTGAGGCCTGCCTGCTGCTGTGGGTGGGGGCTTCAGAAATGACCCCTGGGAGCCCAGGGGCGGGGCTGGGGGTGGCAGAGCACCAGGGAGCACCCCCAATGCAGCAGGGGCAGTGGAGACAGAGCCCAGGGCTGGTGGGGCGTGGGCAGTGGGGCCAATCACGGGGCAATTGCTCTTTTAGCGTGTATTTTTTTAAAAAGTTCTTCTTGCTTATTATTATTATTATTATTGTTATTTTTACAAATAGAAATACATCCCTTTTCCATTTTTACTTTTTATTTCATGTCATTGTTTTGTCTTTTTCTTTTTAACTACACGAGCAGGGCATGCAGCTACCTTTGCGCTGATATTGTTTAAAGGTAATACTTATTTTCGGAAGGCAAGGCACATCATGTGGTAAAAAATTTCGTGCAAATTAGGAAACATGGACTTTTTTCAAGGTATTTTTTTGTATCTTTTTTAAAGAGGAGGGGGCAGTAGTGGGGGCTGGGAGGCCGGGGACGGGAGATAGAGCCGGGTACAATTTGCCATGCAGTGTCAGCTCCAGTGAGCTGACGGCAGGAGCCAGGTCACAGGAGTCCTCAACTAAGCACCATGCAAAGTTAGATTGCTGGGGGGCTGCCAGGCGCCCCCTCCCCTACCACGCCTACCTGCACCCTAAGGTTCCCGGCTGAGAAGCTTCCGGATACCCTAGCTGCCCTCCCCTCCGGAAGAGTGGCCCATGCACTGGTCCCCACTGGCCGCCTGGAGGGGCCCTGGGGATTCATGGACAGACCGAGGGTTCTTGAACCCCTCTGGACAATGGGAGGGGGGTGTTGATGGGGAAGGGCCTTGGGTCTTTCTCTGTCTGATCAAGTGGGTTCGCCAAGCCCCTTGGGCTGGTTTGGGAGGAAAGTCAGGTTTCTGGAAGTGTTGGGGTGGGGGGAGGTTGGCCAGGCCCAGGGGTACCAAGAGAAGGAGCAGAGGGCCAGGCTGGGGGCAGATGAGGCGGAGGCCCTGCTCAGGGCAATAGCTTTGGCCTAGGCCCAGGGTAGGGGTCATGGTGGGGTACGTATTCCTCAGCGCCAGGCATGGAAGCTGGAGGTGGCCAGTGGGGGCTCAGATGGATGGGCTGGGAGGGGTCCCTGTGTTTGGGTCTTGTGACCTTAGAACACCTTACACTCCCTCCCAGGCCCCCCACCCAAGAGAGCCATCTGGGGTGGGGGTGGGAATGGGGCTGGGGAGCCGGGGTAGGGGGCCCCCGGTGTCCCCAGCTTAGTGTTTTTGGAGCGGCTCAACGGAAAATGCTTAGCAGATGGGAGGCCCCCTGTGCAGCACAGGGGCCCAGAGGCGCTGGCACCCCCTCCACCGGAACTCCCCACCCCATCCAGGATCGCACAAATTGCAGTCCTTCTCGGGGCCCAGCTGCAACGCACCTCCCTGGCTGTGCCCACTTTGGGGGGGAAATAAAAGTGCAAACTGTAGTCCCCCTTTGGGCTGAGAGGCACCAGGGAGGGGGTGTCGCTCCAGGATGTAAGGCACTGGCAGAGGAGGCGTGAGGGGGAGGGGGACACCGGTTTCCCCAGACCTCGCCCCTGCCCCCCCGCGCCCCAGCATGGCAGGATGCTCGGGGGATACCCAGCTCTGCCCCTCGGGCCCACTGGGGGTCCCCATCTCTCTGAGGGGAGCATAGCAATGAGGGGTTGGGACTGGAGGTGGTAGGGCTGTGGGGGAGGGGTGGGGATGCCCACAGCCACTCTCACGTCTCAGCTGGACAAAGAGGGGCGGGCAGTGGGAATCAGGCACTTAATCCACTCACTGTCACCTCCCACCTCCTCTGGGTAAGTGGGGGGGGGTCCTCCCCTCCCAGGGATCAGTGGATGGAGACTCCAGATGACCCCCTTTCTTGAAGACCTCTGGGTCTTTCCATACCGCCCCCACAGCCCCTTCCTCGGAAAGTGCATTTCTTACAGTGTGTGCAACGTGGACCCTACCCTGGGGTGTGGAGCCGCAGGCAGGTGCGGTGGGGGTGGCCTCCTATGCCGCTGGGTGTGGGGCGGGGGGGCGATTGCATAGAGACTTCTCCTCCCAAACAGACAGGCGTGGGGATGAAAGGCCGAGTCCCAAGCCAGCCCAGCACATGCACACTTTGGGGCAGGCAGACATCCCATGGCTGACCGCAGGGCACTCCTGAGAACGAATCTGCCACATGTCCTTGTCCCCTGGTGATGATCAGGGGCTCCCACAACCCTCTTCTGCCCTTGTCACTTCCCTGCCCACCCAGGCCTCCTCGGTGCCTGCCTTCCTGCTTGGAAACACCCACTAGTGTGGGAAGCCTGGCCGACATCCTGGTGGTGGTGACGATGGGGGCGCGTGGGGGAGGTGGCCTTTCTGAGTGTCCTGCCCCACGGGGCCTGGGCACTGTCGTGGGCACCAGGCTGCGCTCACCTGGTCCTGGTGGAGGTGGAGGCAGGCACCTGCCCCTCCCGAGCAGCAGCGAGAGATGAGTAGCTTAGGGAGGCCCCCGCGGCACTGTTAGATCCTCAGGCCCTCCACTGAGGGGCGGCAGGTCTAGCTGTGGCGTCCCAAGAGTCTGAAGCGTTGCAGTCTTCTTTACCTTTGTCTTCTTGCTTGGGTGGGTTTATTTTTATGATTTTTTTCCCGTTTGTCTTTTTTTTTTTGGCCTTTTTTTCTCTTTTTTTTCCTCCTCTGTGTATGTGTTTGTGTGGTTTGTCTTTTCAGCTGGGCTGGGAGTCGGCGGGATGTTCTTGCTCGCTCTAACTTTCCACCGAAAACATGGGCCGGGGGCCAGCTGTGCAGCAGCCCCAGGATGAAGGAGCAGGGCGCGGGAAGAAATCGTTCTTATCCCAGATACCAGGACTAGTCGGTCCAGGGGGACGCAAAGATAGAGAGGGAGAGAAAGAAACCGAGGTCAGGCTCTGCCGCCGCTCGCGGCCCACCTCTGCCCCGCCCGCCTCCCTGTGGCCTGAGAGCTCTGCCTACCCCCAACCCGGACCTGTCGTCACTTGCTGGGTGACCCTGGACAAGTAACTTCACCCCTCTGCAGAGCTGCCAGATAAAACACAGTGTGCCCAGTGAAACCTGAATTTCCTATCGACCTTTCAGTGTAAGTATTTGCTGAGCAACTTCTGGAATACTCATTTTTAACCCTTTGTTTGTCTGGAATCCAAATCTACCTGAGCAACCTGTAGCTGTTTTTTGTTTGTTTGTTTTTTAAACTGAATCGGGCAACAAGCACCCTGAACCTCAGTGCCCCGTGTGAGAAACCGGGAACGTCGTTCACCCCAAGTCAACCCGATGCACCGCCACTATCGCCGGGCACTGTGACCAGGGGTGCTTCCATCCAAAACTAATATTCTTCTATTTAATGATTCCCCCCAACTCCTGCGAAGGAGGGACCACCCCGTTTCTTTCGTAGTGGAGAAAACCGGGGATCACAGAAGTCACGTAATTTGCCCAAGGCCACCAGCGTGGGAAATGGAAAGCCGGAATGTACACGCAGGTCTGGAGGCTCCAGTCCTCTGTTCTCCCTCTGCCTGGGACCGACCCCTTAGCATGGCCCTCCAGCGAATCAAGACCCCCACCTTGCAAACTGGGAGACAGAGGCTCCTGGAAGGGCGGCCACACTGTGCTGGGCAGCTCCGGCATCGGTCCCCACTGGCAAGCTGCTATACAGACCCTTCCCTGGAAATGTAACCTCCCCATGTGGGGTGGTCCTGGGGGACAACCTTCCCTGAGATCAGGGCAGTGCTGGCTCCCACCCCTGCTGTAAACCAACTGCTTCCCCTTCAACGGGACTGCTCTGCAGTGGCTGGGCCATCCCATCAAACTGGTGCTGTGGCTCCCAGCCCCCAACCTCCAACCAAGTTCAAGTTCATCTTGGCCATTACCTCATGTCTGGTTTCCCTTGGCAACCAGACAGACTCTGGGCGTGGCCCTCTCCAGTGGTGGCCAGCCTCCCTTTGGCCCTTCCTCCCTCCTTCCCCCCTTCCCATGCTGGCTGCCCTGCTCTGGCCCCAGTAATGGGGGTGGCACCCTCAACTCAACATCCTCTCCCTCAGCTGAGAGGGAGACTGAGGCAGTACAGTGCCAGGGGCGAGGTCTGGGCTCTGCCATCCCTCTGGGTATGGTTTTGGGCATGTGGTGGCTTAACCCCTCTGGCCCTGGGTTTACTCATCTGCTAAAGGAGTGTGACGGGCTGTGGAGTGGAAAGGGTCTGGTGTAAAATGCTGGGCCGGAGGCAGCCCATCACACAGGAAAGGGGTGAGGTGTCACAATCCCTGGAACCCCCTCTGGGGGCCAAAGTGATGGCTGGCTCAGGATTGGGGGGGGATTGATAGTGAAACACAGGGAGTGGGGATCAATGGACATTGTTCAGGAGGGGGCACTGATAGGGGAGAGAATATTGATCAGGGGAAGAGGGCACTGATGGAGCGTAGGGGAGGGAGTATTGATCAGGGGAGGGGATATTGATCAAGGGGAAGGGGCACTGATGGGGAAGGAAATATTGACTGGGGAGGGGACACTGATGGGGTGGAAGGTAGGAGGGTGCACAGGGAGGGAGAGAAGCCACTGCAGACTGGGGGTGGGGGTGGCAGGGCAGAGGAAAGCCAACCTGCCAGGAATAATGAAGGCAGAGGCAGAAATGCTGACGGGGCCAGAAACCAGAGGCCTCTAAGCTCTGAGGCCTCTACACAGGGGCTCCGAGATGGGGGAGCAGGGTCTCACTCAAGGCTTCCTCCTCCTCCCTTCCCTCCTTTCCATGGGGGAAGGGAGGCCTGACCTCACCCTGGGTGTCCTTAGTCCAGTGACCCAGGGTCCAGCCTGTGCAGTGCCGGTGGGGTCCCCCCACCACAAGTGTCCTCCCTATTCCCTCAGATTGGGGGGCTTGTCTCCCCCATAACCCAGGATCCCTAGGGAGTCTCTAGTCAATTTGCCATCTCGCTTCCACGCTTCCCCCTACCAACATCAGTCCCAGAAAATTCTTTCCAATTCCCAGACCTGGCTGTGCCCCTCCCTCACTCTAAAACCTTCCATAGCTCTCCACGGCCCCCAGCCAAAGCCCATCTTTGGGGTTTTCCACATTCCAGCTATTTCTCCATCACCTCCAACCTTTGTCAGTGCTGAGCCCTGGCTGAGACGCCTTCGTCCTTCTCTGCCTGGCTGGCCTTTGCTGCTGGGATCCAAGTCCCCACCCTGCCCCCCGGCCTGCCCCCGAGGCAGCATCCTGAAGGCCCCCTTCCTCGGTGCTTCACCAGCCCTGTTCGACCCCTTACCAAGGGGGCGCAATGAGAAACCTGTAGAAGCGAAGGTGCCTGTACTTGCCTGTCTCAGTTTCCCTCCCATTTCAGGCTGTCCACTTGGGGTGGCCCCCCCATGCAGAGACTGATCATGGAGGAGGTGAGGTGGAGGGTGGCTCGGGAAGGGTTAGGCAGGCAGGGCCCCTTCTCTACTGTTTTTATTAACTTTGGTTTCTGAAGCAATCAGGACATTCCCAGCCTCCTGTGGGGAGGGGTGTGGGACGGGGGCGGGAGAGGAAAGGCTTGGCTGCCTGAGCACTGGAGGAGTGGGGTATCCACACTGCTGGAACTTCAGAGAGGGTGGCCATGGGGGACCCAAAACTCAGAGCGGGGAGTCCTGGGATAGCCCCAGCTTGCTGCGTGACCCTGGTCAAGTAAGCCTTCTGTCTGGATCCCTGTTGGGGCTCTGCAAGGCAGAACACTTTAACTTGTGGGCGTGCAAGGGTGCGTGGGACGGCCTTGGCCTTGTGGTGCTCTTTCTGGATGAAACTGGCCCCCTAACATTCCAGGCCCTTCAGAGGCTCCCTGGGAGGTGCTCGAGGCCAGAAGGAGAGATGGAGAGGGTGAAGCGGGGCTGGGTGTGCGAGGGAGAGGGAGGAGGGTGGCCACATCCTCCACATATACCCTGTACCCTTTCAGCCATAACCAGGCCAGCCTTGGAGGGTCCCCAGGAAGCCAGGCTGCGGTGGGTGGCTCTTTGGGCCTGGTCAGCATGGATCTGATCTCAGTGGAAAACGGGAGATGGGCTACCTCACCCTCACCTGTGCTTGTGGACTTAGTTGCAAGAGACTCCCCTACAGAGGTTGGAGGGCCTGAGTATGGCTCCTGGGAACCTCCCAATCTCCACCCTCTGTGGCTCTGGTGGTTCGAAGCTGCTGGGGAGCCCTGGGAGGGCTTCTCAGAGGGCCTGTGGGAGCTGGCACTGTCCTTGGGCCACTTTACATGCTGCGACACCCTCCCTAACAGGCGCCAGTAATCGGGGGTTCCAGGGTCCAGCCACCACCCTCGGACAGTCTGTCAACACACTCCTGGCCTGCACGCAGCACAGACTTGAACCCTGACCCAAGGGCTGGAGTCAGAATATATGGGTCGGGGGCTGAGGCCACTCCCCACTCCTCTAGAAGCCGGGAGCCAGTTCCAGTTCTGGATCCACTGGGACCCACTCCGTCCTGCACTGCTCCGCAGCCTCAGGTAACTTGCTCCTTCTCTCTGCGCCTCCTGGTCTCACGCTCAGCCTGTCCCCGGCCCTGCCCCCATGCACTAGCAGCTGCTGTAATGCCAACTCTGTCTCCGTGGCCACCCTCCCCACCGCGCAGGTAGCCTGAGGTGGAGGCGTGCAAGCTTCACTGGGAAGCCTCATCACCTGTCCCAGGCTGCCTCAGTTTCCCACCTGTCCCTGGCTTTCTGGAGTCCTTGCCAACCCCTGCCTCCATCCCCCTCCGCCCCCCACCTCCCCAGTCCCTCTGGCCTGTGACATGGAAGGGGAGAAGACGGGAGTGGGGGGACGTTGCAAGCTTGGGCTGACGTGCTGTGTGATCCTGGGCAAATCCCCTCACCTCTGTGGCCTCAGTCTCCTCATCTATACCGATGGGCCCCGGGGTGGCAGTAGCCCAGGAGGGTCTCCCGGTAGGGAGCTGTAGGCAGCGTTTGGGACTCCAGCCATACTGGAAGCCCTGGAAGGGTGTGGGGAGCTTGTCCCTCTGCCATGCTTAATGGCCACTGTGCCACGGGTGCGGCGAGGGAGGGGTGGTATGGGATCCAGCAGGCTGGCCTCTCCCTGCACACCCAGACTGGCCCTTCTGCCCTGGCCCTCCCTCCCCGCCACCAGCCGGCCTCTTGGCCCCTACCTGTGCCTGATAAATGCCCGCTGGATCCCTTGGTCCTAATCCCACAAAGGAACGGTTTGCAGGGGACGTGCCGGGCGTAGAGTAGGCTGCGGGGAGGAGAGAGACCGAGAGCCCGTTAGCGAAGGGGGCCGCACGGGAGCACCCAGAGAGGGTGGCCGCTGCCCAGGGTCACAGAGCACCCAGTGCCCTCCCTCGGCCAATCTGGGCACCCAGAAAAGCCCACAGTCGCAGGCCCCTGGGGTTGCTCAGGAGGGGTGTCTGCTGGGAATGAAGGCGCAGGATGAAAGATTCATAATTCAGAAACCGCCTGTGAATTATTCAGGGCGCTCCGCAGCCTGGCCCATCCTGCGATGGTAGCCTGCATCCCACACGGGCGCCATCAATTATTGAGGCTACTGTAGTTATTAATTTTCCTCCTGGAGAGACATGGGGAAGGCTGGGTGTTTGCATCCACATGCGTATATATGTTTGTATTTTAATTTCGCCCATCACATTTTGTGGGCGAGTGAGTAATTCACGGCTGGGTGCCACCGTGGGTCAGGGGCCTCAGTCAGGCTGGGGTCAGGGCCCTGCATGATCCTGGCCAGGGTGAAAGTAAGTGGGAGGCAGTGAGGCTTGGGAGGCTCTAGGGGGAAGCAGACTAAACTTGTAGTTAAGAACCCAGTGTTAGGAAGAAGAGGGAAGCCATGTTTACTCTGCCACTCTTAAGTGTCTAACCCCAGGAACCCCAGGCCACTTGGCCACTTGTATGCCAGGCACTGGGCATAATCCCATTTAACCCTCAGCGGCCTCAACGAAACCAACATTATTTTCCCCACTTCCCAGATGAGAAGGTACGTAGCAGGTGACCACTATCACCACATACTGACTCTGCTCGGCTCCTGACGTCACCCTAGACGTTCTCCCTGATCTGTTTCACCGATTTGCTCCCCACCACCCTACAAGTCTGGTATTGTGACTGACTCATTTCGCGGCTGAGAAAACTGAGGCTCAGAGAGGGGAGGACACTTGCCCAAGGTCACACAGGGAGTGAGCTGCAGAGGCAGGATTTGAACCCGAGGTCCCGCACTGCATCTGGGGTTCAGACAAAGCCTGTCTGTACCTGAAGCTGCCCTGGGTCTCGGCAGGCAGAGGTTGCTGGGGGCAGGGGGCACTTCATGCAAGGAAGGGGGCCAATGGGGCCCAGATGGAACTGCTGGCCCTCTTGCTCGGGTGAGGTCAGGAATCTCATTTGGGGAGCAAGGAAGAAAGACATTCAAAAGGGGGGGTGAGGGGCAGAATGAGATGCTGGGGAGAAGCCTGGGGGCTCTGAGACTGCCTGCACAAATGGGGCGGCTTGGCCCGGGAGGAGGCAGGACAGATGCTCTGGGGGCACTGGGAGGATGGGGGTGGTCAGTGGCTCCGAGCGAGGCAGCCTGGTGAAGTGTGCGCGGCCCACCCAAGCCTGCTCTGGGATCCGGGCACAGAGCCCCTGCTGATGGGTAGACCCCACAATGGGGAATCTGGGAGTGGCTTCCCGACCTGGCGCAGCCCCAGATGGGGCAAGTGAATGCGTGGGGGGAGGCCAGTGAGCTGTAATCTGGAGCCATACCCAGAGGGTAGAAAATTCTAGAAGGTGAGGAGACCAACCCAGGGGCTTCTGCCAGGCTACCACCTGGAGCCACATCAAGAATAACAAGTTCTACAAGGCAAGGTGGCTCACCCAGGGCCTGCTGGGGGGTCAGGTGAGTAGGTGGGGACTGTCCCATCTATGTGTATGGCTCTGTCCAGATCACTGGCAAGAACAGGGCCTATCGTGGTCCTTTCTCCCCAGGAATATGGAACTCTGAATTTTTACGTAAAATGTCCTGATGTTAACACAGTAACAGGTTCTCACTGTCCCCAAAGGGCAGCTGGGGGCCAGGTCTGGCACTCACGCCGCCATTTGGAGGTCTTCACCTATCGCTAGTGGCTTGTTGCATGGAGGAAGGCTTAGGGGTCCAGACTGGGCACATGGGAACCCCAGGCCACTTGGCCACTTGCGGCAGACCACAGACTTGCCCCTGCCGTCTCCTAAGGCTTGTACCTGGGAACCCACAGAACTTGCCAGTACCCGCCAGGCTGGGCCTGAGCCCCCAACCCCAGCAGTCGGGGAGGGGAGTGGAGGGGGCCCCTTGGGGACGCCCGCCCTGCCACAGGCACCACTTCCCGAGTGCTTACAGGGTGAGGTCGGTGACGTGCTTCCTCCCTCGTGGGTGGGTTTGGTGGCAGGGGGAAGCGCCAGTCTCGGCAGCCCAGGGGGCGGGGGTGCCAGCATCTGAGCAGAAAGGCAGTGACTGGACATTTTGAGCTGACCACTTCCATTTAACTGGGGGGAACAGAGAGACAGGTGGTTAAGGTGGTGGCACCCCCTCTGCCTCAGGCTGCTGTCCACGGTACTGCTGGGGGGCTACACTAGCAGGGCGGACAAGTTTGGTGGGTACGGGCCCTGCAGGCCGCGAGCCTCCTGGGACTGCACTCCCTTTGTCTCCTCCTTAAGCCACTTTATACCCACTCGCTTTCCTTCCACGAGATGCCGCCTCATCCTCAACAACATGGGTTGACCTCACGGGTGGTCCATAAGCCTTTCCTCATTCACTACCAGGACCTAGCCATCCACCGCCTTGCCAGCAGTTCCAAAATCCAAAAAGCTCTGAACACCAAAAGCTTTCTGTGGAAGTCTGGCAGAAGCAGGCCTGAGCTGCAGCCACAGGACCATGCTTGAAGCACTTCATAAAATACATGCTGTCAACTCTAACACCTGGAAAGCCCGAATTCTGAACCAGCCCAGCTCCAAGTGCTTCAGAGAACTGTGGACCTCCAACAGTTAGAAAACCACTTGCCACGGAGATGCGCGTCAGAAGGCCACCGGGCACAGTGCCGGGGGGGCCGTCTGCCCCCTCCACACTCACCGGTCCAGGCTGTTGGCTGGCCGGGTCACAGGCCAGTGAGACGAGATCTTTGAGCGGGTCCTGGGGATTGAGGTGAGGTGGGTAGCGGATGGCTGTGTGAGGGAAGTAGGTGGAGGCCGTCTGGGGCAGGATGGAGGTGGTGGGGAAGTGTAGGGCTGAGGACGGGTGAGGGCTCCTGGCGATCCCTGCAGAGACAGAAAGGGGCGGTTACTGGGAGCCCTGGCTAACCTGTCCTGCTCTCTGGCTGCGCTGGTGGGCTGCACCCGCATCGCGTGCGTTCGGTAATAATGACAGCAGCAGGACCCGGCAGTGCCCTCGGCGGCCGGGCCCCAGGGTCATTCCCAGCTCAAACTTGCTGACTTTCACGGAAAACCGTCAGAGTTCTGGTATCACCCTTGTTTTTGTTTGTTGGTTTGAAACAGAGGATGACACGGCGGCTCTCAGATGTTATGTCCTCTGCCCCAGGCCACACAGCAAGCCGATGGCAGACCCCGGGTGGGAGCCCAGGTCGTCTGGCCCCGTGGCCCATACCCTAACCCTGGCCTTGGCTAGCTCTTTTTGTAAAGGACTGCGTGGTCAATACATATTTCTTTAATTGAGATATAATTTGCATACTATACAGATGTGGCAAAAGTTACCCCACTACCTCAGGAGGCAGGGGCACTAACCCAAGCAGGGCACTGAAATTCAGGTTTGTTTACTGATTTTCAAAACTGAAAGAATAACGAAGGCCGGCGATTTGAGAACTTACAAGACTCCACCTGAGTGCACTGTGCCGCTGTGACATTTTAACAAATCTTCACCCAAGGACATGGTGATTGATTTTAAGGGGGCGGCGGAGAGAGGGAGAGAAACATCGACGTGAGAGAGAAACATCGATCGATGGCCTCTCATAAGCACCTGGACTGGGGATGAACCTGCAACTTAAGGCATTTGCCTCGATTGGAAATTGAACCCACGACTTTTCAGTTTATGGGACGATGCTCCAACCAACTGAGCCACGCCAGCTAGGACCACTGTGACATTCTTTTGAGTTAAAAAGGCTACTGTGTAATGATAATAACCCGCGTGTCTTTTTTCACGCAAACAACTGCAAACCTGTTATTGCCCACCCCTGCGCAAGTCACCTTTCCAGCGTACGTAAGTCTGGGTGTTTAGCACACTCCCAGAGCTGTGCGACCGTCACCGCACTCTCTACTAGAAAAGGTTCGTCATCCCCAAAAGAAGTCCCTGTTTCATTAGCAGTCACCCCCAATGTCACCCTTCCCCCGGCAGTCACTTTCTGTCTCTGTGGCTGTGCCTGCTCTGGACGTTTCGCATAAATGGAATCACACACACACTCTGTGTGGCCTTTGTGTCTGGCTTCTCTCACGGGGCACCGTGTGTTCGAGGTTCATCCATGATGTAGCGGGTGTCAGTCTCGCTCCTTTCCTTATCTGAGTCATATTTCATTGCGGTGTTCGCTTTTTCTTCTTTTTCTAAACAATTCAGTGACTTTTCATATATTCACTCCAATTCCAGAACATTCCTACCACCCAAAAAGAAGCCCTGTGCCCATTCTCTGTCACTCCCCTTTTCTCTCCAGCCTGTGGCCAGACAGTAAATATTTTACCATCTTGTCCCTGCTGCCGCTTCTCAACACTGTCCTCGTAGCCCGAAAGCCACCCCCAGGATGGGTGCGGCCGTGGCTCAATAAAACTTTATAAGAACAGGCTCTGAGGGCCACGGTTTGCCGGCCGCGGGTCTAAACCACTGTGCCATGGCTCTTCCTGCCTCCCTGCATGTGTGTCTGCCCTTGTATGGAGCTAAATGGTTATCCTCACAGCAGGGTGACAGGCCACGTTTGAGAGCGCACCACAATTTAACTTGCGCTTAGCCCTAATGACAGCTCTGGGACAGGGAGCCCCAGTTGACATTAGGGAGGGTCCAGTGCAGAGTGCCTGTCTCCACTCACACCCTGGGACTGCCAGAGTCTGTTTCCCTCCGTTATCAGGGTGACAATTCCTGTCTGTGTGGCCAGGAGTGCACCCTATCACCTGCGTGGCCTGTACCTGGTCTCGCGCCGGGAGCATCTACCTCCTTCTGTGACCACCCAACACCATCGTCTGTGTGGGTTATTTGAGTGCGGCATAAGGGAAGCAGGATGAGGGGCAAGCCACAGGCTGTGCCTCCTCTTGCAAAAGGGGAAACTGAGGCCCAAAGAGACAGAGTCAGGCCCCGTCGCTCTCCGCATGGCACGTCCAGGCTCCCTTGCCTGGCGGGGAGGCTGTAACAATAGGGCTCCTGCTCAGACGGCTGGTGGCTGGTGGCTGGTCCGACTCCCCAGGCCACGAGGGGACTGATGAGAGTGCCCCACCCCCACCCCCTGGGGCCCGGGTGCTCACCGCTGTGCACCGCTATGACGGGCCGGTGGTGCTGGGTGAAGCTGGAGAGGCGCGGTGAGTCCTGGGGAGATGGGCTGTTGAAAGGTGATTTGTCCATCTCTGTTTTCTTCACCGGGGATGAGATGCCTGTGTTGAGGGGGGTCAGAGGGTCACAGAGCTGCAGGCCACTCTCAAGACCCTAGCCTCTCTATCGGACCCCTTGCTTTTCTCCCAGGAGTCTGTGAGCAAGGGGCTCGGGGGCCCATTTTATAGATGGAGCAAAGTAAGGCTCAGAGCAGAGAAGGGAGCTGCCCAGGGTCCAGAGCTTTGATGCCAACATGGGTCCCTGATATCCCAACCCAGCCCCCCACCTCCTCTCCTTCCAGAGATAGGTCCTCCCAGGGGACGTCAGAGCCCTGGAAAAGGCAGCAGGGTGAGCAAATGGGACGGTCCCTGGTGAGCTGAGAGGACATGGACAAGCACCCGAGCTGCTGTGCTTGTGCTCCCTAGTCCTTACAGGGGACAGAAGAGGACCTTCCTTGCAGAGTCATTGGGAGGATTACATGAGATACAACGTATGGAACCATTAGACTGGTGCCTGGCGCATTCCCACTTGCTGGAATGACTTGTTATTGTCATTCCTCTGAAGACGGGGCCTCACTACCTCCCCTGTCCTGGCCCTCAGGAACCCTGACAACCCAGCCCCTTGTACCTTCTCGATGAATGAATGAATGAATGAATGAATGGTATAAAATGGGCACGCGGAGAATCCACAGAGACCCTGGCGCAGAGCAAATCCTGGCTCAGGAAGGAGCTGCTGTCATCATGATGCAGGGCCGGGCTCAGGGTTAGCCCTGAAGAAATGTGAGTGCCCCTCGCTTTCCTTCCTGCACTCCCACCTCTGCCACCCTCCAAATGTGAGAGCTAAGGATGGTAGCGTGCCCCTCAAAAATGCAGCATCCTGGGCCTGGCCCCATCCTTGGAATTGGGATCTCAAAGAAGTGGGGCCAGGAGATGGACATGTTTAGAAATTATTTTTAAAATTTATTTTAGAGTAAAATGTACCTGTTGAGACCATGATGCGGTCTGACTTTCCTGCCACCCAGCACAGACCCCCTGTTCCTGGAACTGCTCCTTAGCACTGCTGACATCAGGGCTGTCCTGGGCACTGTGGGGTGCTGAGCAGCATCCCTAGCCGCCACCCACTCAATGTCAGGAGTCCTTCCCACCCCCATTTGCCAACCATGTATGTCCCTAGCCATGGCCCAGTGTCCCCCATGGGCACAGTCACCCCAGTTAGAGCCCCTGTCTTCCTCTGAGGCGTGCTGTCACTGTTTCTGGGGTCTGCTGCACACGACTCGGGGTGTGGGCATCTGCCCATGTTGCCAGACCTCACCCCGCCCAGCATGCGGTTGCACCCTTTCCCCGTGGCATCTCCACACAGGGAGCATTCTGTCTTCTCCAACAGCATAGCTTGGGGTGAACCAGATCTGGGACCCAGGCCCCCTGATGGCCACTCAGTCTGTCACCTACTTTTGCTGTTACAAATCCCTCCCGCCCTCAATGGCCCGGAGGACGCACCGTGCTGTTTGAATGAAGAAATCCTGGCACAGGGGCCAGCAGAGCCTTGGGAGCCAGAGCCCCCTCCTTCCCAGGTAACAGGAGCAGCTAGTGGGATGGAGCGCTGCGGACAGGAGGGGAGGCTGGCTCTGCAGGCTGTGCGTGTGTGTGTAGGAGGGGTGGCAGGCTTTCTGCTGGTTGCGGCAGAACCAGGTTAGTGCTGTCAGACGCTCACTTAGGACTTCCTAGAACAGCCTGTCCTGGATGGAAATAGCTTGGCATGGACCCGCGCCTCCTGAGCTTCCTGAGATGGGGCCTGTGGAAGCCAGGGCAGGGCATGGGAGGGGGAGCCCGGCGGGTGCTGCAAAAATAACCGTTTGTGTTCCTGGGCACGCTCTAGAGGGCCCTGAGCATGCACCCCCATGTTGGGGCATCCCCCGTTTGTTCAGCAAACAGGCCTGTAGCGCTCCCATTTGAGCTACTGCTGTCAGTTAACACACCCTCCATCTAAGCTCCTGCCCCTCCTTTTAACCTGTTAACCTGTAACAGCCCCCTCATCTGAGCGGCCATCTTTCTCTCAGTACGCACGGCTACCAGTCCCCACCGGAGCATCCTGTATGCCCCCATCGCAGATATACACGTGCCCGGCTGTCCCACTGAAGCACGTACTCTTCAAAGAGCAAGGAGGCCTGCACATCTCCCATCGAGCATCCATGTGTAGAACACACAAGGCCACCCCTCACTGGACTGACAGCTCCACTGTGGGTTAATTGAGTGTGATGTAAGGGAAGCAGGTTGAGGGGCAGGCCACAGGCTGTGAGGGCGTCCACTCTCACTGAGCATGGGGTCACCAGGACCTCAGAACATAGGGTGGTCAAGAAGAGTATGTGGTGGATGGAGCTCTTGGTTCTGCTGAGACCAGCCATCGTTCAGGGGGCATTTACTATGCATAAGGCCTCTCTCCCTTGGCACTGTGGACACTGGGGACAACCACAGATGTCCTCAGACACTGCCCAGTATCCCCTGGGGGCGGAGTCACCCTGGGCAGAGCACTCTGAGCCTGCTCTCACATTGTCCTCTCAACTACCCCGTGCAAGGCTTCCAGTAGTCACCCCCATTTCACAGGTGTGGGGATTAAGGCCTGGAGGGATTAAGGCCTTGCCCAAGGCCACAGGGTCAACAAGTAGTGGAGCTGGGATTCAAACGCAACTCTGTACTCCACAGGCCATGTTCTGCTCTGTAGCAGGCAGAGGAGAGAGCCAGAGAGCTGGAATGGGGGCGTTGCTTGCTTCGCCCCTATAATAATCACCTATGTCAAGGGCCTAACTCCCCAGAAGGGCCAGAGAAGAGGCAAAAATAAAGCACCCTGGGAGCTGAGCAGAGGGTGCCCTCTTCCTGCCCCACTTGGATGGGTAATCAGGGAAGGCCTCTGGAGGACGTAGCCAGGAGAAGAAAGGGTACTCCTGGCCCAGGCATAGACAGGGCAATGGCCTGGAGGCTGGCTTATGGGACCTGAAAGATGTGGCTGCAGGGGTCTTGCCTGGGTGGAGCTGGCATGACCTCCTTCAGACCTCTAACCCTCCGAAGCAACAGAGTGAGGCCGCTGGAGTTGGGGGTTAGCTGAGCACTGCCCTTGGCAGCCACAACAGAAGAAGGGAGAAAGTGCTCCAATCAGCTTAATCCCCTTAATGAGCAGCTAATTGGGGGCTGTCTAGACAGGAAGCTGGAGGAAACCAGGAGGAGGTGAAAGAGGAGGAGGGGAAGAGGAGGAGGAGGGGGAAAGAGGACATAGGTATCCGTCTTCCCTACTAGGCTGTGAGCACCTGCAGGGCAGGGGCAGACATACAGCAGGGTTTTTAGTGAGGCTCCCATAGGAGGGAGGGAGTTTGCCATCACTGGAGACAACCAATGGAAGCTGGAGGGGGACAGACCGCCTGTGATGGGCTCTTCCAGCTCCCTAATTCCCCATGCCACACCAGAGGCTGGTACAGGTTTCCTCCTTGTTCCTCCATTGGTGCCACTCTGCTCGCAGGGCAGGAAGGTCAGACCAAGCCACAGTGACTCGCTCTAACATTTCCTTCCTTTTAAAACTTTGCTTTTCTTTTTTGAGCTTTCTGAATTGAAAGCTATGTTCTTTATTTCCAACCTTGCTCTTTTCCTAATCAATACTTAAGGCTATAATTTTACCTCTCAGGGCTGCTATGGCTACATCACAGAGGCTGTCTTTCGGGTCTAAATAGTATATATTTTATACTTCAATCACAGAGTTACTGAGAAGTGTTTGAGTTCCCAATCAGTAAATGACAGGGCAGAAGTCTTCCAATATCTGCTCTACCCTTCTTCCTCAGTAACAGAACCCTTAAATTTTAGAACGGCACACAATTGACTACAATAAGACTACAGTTCCCAGTGTCCCTTGTAGCAAAGTATGGCCACATGACTCAGGGACGTAGAGATAAGTAGAGGTGGTTAAGTGCATCTTCTGAGAATTATTTTTAAAGGGAGAGGACACGCCCAGTCTTGACCCTTCTTCTTTCCTGCTGGCTGGAAGGCAGACACAATGGCTGGAGCTCCAGCAGTTGTTTTGGACCATAAGGTAGAAATGAAAACCTCATTCCATGAAGTATAAAGTAGGAGCTACCTTACATCACACTTGCCAGGGCTACTGATGGCTGGACATTTCTTTCAAGAGAAACACACTGTCCTTTTGAGTTTCTGTTTCTCACAATCAAACTTAAGGCTTACTGAATACAAGGTCTTTTTTTTCAAAGAGAAACTTTAAAAAAGATTTTATTTGTTTTTAGAGTGAGAGAAAGGGAAAGAAAAAGAGTGGAAGAGAAATATCAGCTCGCACGCCTCTAATCAGGGGTCCAGCCCACAACCCAGGCATGTGCCCCAACCAGGAATCGAACCAGTGACTTTTCTGTTCGAGGGATGATGCCCAACCCACTGAGCCACACCAGTCAGGGCTGAATTCAGGGTCTTTTATAGAGACAAACCTGACAGAGGCAGGGAACCCACAGAGACACTTGACCCATAAATTAGAGCCTGATGAATACAGACAGGTCCTCCACAATAGATACCTGTTTTGGGAGCCCACACCGTGGAACAGGGAGGACCCTTGAGACCTCAAAAGTAACAACCAGAAGTGTTAGAAACCAATTCAGAGAGATGGAAATTTTATAAAGATATGAGCAACAATAAACGCTACTGTTTCCTGGGTATTTATCACGCACCATACAGTTGCTCTAAACACATTCTTCCATTTCCACTTTCCAACTTTCTGAAAGAAGAGTTATCCCATCACTCCCATTTTGGAATGAGAAAACTGAGGCCCAGGTAAGTTACCTGCCCAAGGTTACACAGCCCACAGAGTGAGTCAAGGGCAGAGCTGGGGTTTGAACCCAGGTCTCTCTGATGCCTGACCCTGCCCTCTTCATTGTAATGTTGCTTTTCAGGAATCCTGTAGATACTGCACTTTGTGTAGACAGATCTTTATAAGAAAGCAGGCTCCACAGGGACAGGGAGGGAAAGAGGAGGAGAGAGCAGATCCTAAGGTTTCCTGGGTGCTTACTATGTGCCAGGCCAGTTCTAGTGACATCAGATGTATTGATTTACTTAATCCCCGCAACACCACTACAAGCTGAGTACTGCAGGTATTAATGTCCCTTTTTCACAAGTGAGAAAACCAAGGTTCAGAGAGGTGGGGTCACTAGGAAGCTGTAGGGACTGGTGGACTCTAGAGTCAACGTTCGTAACCCCCAGGTTATCTCGTGGGGTGAGCCCTTGATAAGGGATAAGGGACCAGATAGAATGATGCTTCTAAAATTTCGGACACAGACCCTGCTGATAAGCCCAGAAATAACAGGGATGCCTGCTCCAATGTAACGCAAGCCTGAGGGCCACTTTGCACTCCATTTCTTTAGTCACAGATGCCGGTCCGCTAGAAAGAACCTTAAGGCGAAAGGGATTTTTCAGATGCGAACCGTGGTGGAGATTGGGGGAGATGACATGTAAACAAAGAATTCCCAGGAGCTAGCACTCAACAGAAAAGAGACACTTCGGAACTGCTGCCCAAGAGAAAGTCTGGAGAAGACCCTGTGAAGACAGAAGAGCAACAGAACAAAATTCCCCTGGAAAAGGCCGCTATGAGAAAAAGGACGGGGCTCATACAGAACTGGAATCACAAGGGGGAAGATCCCACGGAGATAGGAATCTCGTAAACATAGGAACTTCACGGAGAACCCCACCGAGATGGGACCCTACACCTCAGGACCATCTACATGAAGTCTATGGCAGACTCCAGGAAGAAGCACCCTGTTGATCAGAAGCACAATAAAGCCAATTCTGTAAATCAAGAACCCCACTGAGGTTAGCCCCTGCCAGGCAGAGAGCAGGAAGTCCGGGGAGGAAGAGACTCCGCCCTACCCGCCAGGAGCGGAACCCAAAAGCTCCGAAACTTGAGCCCGAACGCCAGCGCGTGACTACAATTCCCAAGGGGCTTCACTGACCCAGACCCGCTTCCCGCTCTGCGGCGCGCGCGCAATGCCTGCCGGGATAGGTAGTCCCGTTCGCGTAACCCCAACCGGAAGACCGGTTCCACTCCCGCCGCCAGCCCCACCTCCTTCCATGTCTTCCGTCCAGTTTCGGCTGCTACTCGTGGGAGAGCTGGGCGACGTGTAGTAATCGCCACCAGGGCTCGTGTCCACGTCTTCCTCCATCGAACCCGATTTGTGCCGTTTGCTCCTGAGGGGCGAGGGAAGAAGAGCGCAGGCTGGTTACCACGGAGATGTGGGCGGAAGCGGCGAGCTCTGCTAACTTCCGATCCTTAGAGGGCGGGGCGAGAAGGGTGCTCTCGCGAGACATTATGCAGCCACAGACTTTCTTCTAGTGCAGTTAACACCTGTTTCAACCTGCCGATTGCTTGGACTGAACACCTGGGACCACAGGCAGGGAGGGACCCAGCTGAGGTTAAACAGCAAGCAAGCAGAGTGCTGACTAAAGACTTTAGGCCTGGCCGGTCACTTGGCCTATTGTAATCCCCAGAACAACTGGTAGGATTATGATCCGTTTTTACAGATGAGGAGACAGAGGCAAACACGATGCGACCAGCTCATAGTCACACAGCACACGTCAGCAGAAACTGGTGTCTTCATTCCCATGGAGTCTCAAGGGTTGGGCCTGCAGGACTCAAGCCCAGAGTGGGATGTCAGGGCTGGGGAAATGGGCACTTGGCTTGGTTTTGAAGGATGAATAAGCGTTTCCTGAGTGGACCATGAAAACAGCCATTTCAGGGAGAGGAATCAATCACCTGTGGCCAGGTGATGGTAGGCAAGGGGTCGTGAAATGCCCAGAGATGAGGACCCAGGCACGTACCCACTGGAGGAAGTGCTGGGTAGCGTTCTTCTCATGCCAGTGCTGGCTGGATTCAGGTCATATGCCAGGTGCCCCTGCAGCTCCCCCAGGGAGAAGTTGGGTCCTGTTCCAGTCACCACAGGTGCTGCAGAGAGTGACAGAGGGGGGAATGAGGGAAGGAGTAAAGTCCAGGGCTGCAACCTGCCCTGGAGTGGTGGGAAGAGCCCCTTCCCAAATTGGCCTGGTTCCTAATTTGGCTGAAACTGGTTTTATTCAATGGATCAAAAGACCAAGGGGCCATCAAAAGAGGCCAAGATCATGCCGTGAGGCGGAGGCACAGCCAGAGCTGGAGCCCAAGTTTTCCAGCACATCCAGAGGCTGATCTGGACAGGAAGACAATGGTCAGGGTTAAGCAGAACTCCCTGGGATGGGATTCAAATGGGGGTGTCTGAGGGAACGGGGTGAGTCCCTAGTAGGTTTATAGGGAAGGCAAGAGGGCAGGAAGCAAAATGGGGGTTAGGGCCTCTTGGGGTCCCCTCCTGTTTTTCGGTCCCTCCACCCAACATTTGGAGTCTGTTTCCTGGGGAGGAGCGTGTCACCCTGACCCTGAGCTCTGGGAAGGGCCTGGATACTGCCCTTCCTAGAAACCTTGGCTTGATGACAGGGTGACTGGAGAGAATGAGGGGGAGAAGTGGAGGGTGATGAGTTCTTCCTCCTCCCTGAGCCCCTCCCCTCCCCCTGAGAACCTTTCCCTCCTGGAGCCTCCATCCTGAAGCTCCTTCTGCTCTCCAACACCCCTCCCCCTGAACAAGCCCCCTCCCTCTCTGGGTCCCAGCCCAGGGTGTGTGGGGGTACTCACTCCTGGACACTTGGATGAGCTCGGTGACACTGAACACACCAGAGGTGACGAAGCTCTCCTGGAAGTCAGTTGTGTCTGCAACAGGGAGAGAGTGGGCATCAGTGGGTCTGTTTCCCTCAGTCAACACCCAGGCGCTGCCCTGACTCCGGGGGCTGGACCCAGCCTGGGCAGTCACCCGCCCCCCTGCAGCCCTGCAATGGCGGGGCTATCCAGCCAAGCCCCTCCACTCGGATGGGGAGTCCCTGTTCCCTTACACCGCTAAAGCGGACGTTCCCAGTATTTGCAGCCAGTCTCCCCTTCTCCGGGGAGGCCACAGGTGGGCCCTGTTTCCAGCTTCACCTTCATTCGTGGCTCCCCAAGCTGCAGCAGACTGCAAGCAGAGGCCAGGTCCTGGTCATCACTTTGTCCAAGTGATCTTGGGCAAATCCCTTCCCCTCCATGCTAATCTTGAAAACGGGGACCTATACCGTGTTGTCTGAGCAGCTGTGAGATATGAACCAAAATACCTAGGAGGGGCAGGCTTGCTTTCCTCCCATCAATCATCACTGTAGGCAATGCCGCCATTTCGTATCCTCCCTCCAGATGGAGCTTCACCGAGGCAGGGATGTCTCTGTCTAGGCCATGCCTTGTCCTCAGTGCCTAGACCAGAGCCTGGCCGAAAGGCTCAGAACCACAGGTGAATGGAGGGTTCACAGGTAGCAATGAAAATCCTGTGTCCCCAGAACCACTCCCACCTAATGTCAAAGGAAGAAGGACTCTCCTCTCTGAGCTGGGATGGTTTGTACACAAGTGTTCACAGCAACACGATTCACAAAAGCCCAAACTGGAAACAACCCAGTGTCCGTGGATGGACGAATACATAAACCCACTGTGGTCTATCCAGGCAGTGGGGTACTTTTCAGCCACGAAAAGGAGTGAAGCACCGACACTCACTACAACGAGGATGGACCTCGAACACATGGTGATCAGTGAGAGAAGCCCGACTCAAAAGACCACACAGTGTGTGATTCCATTTATGTGACATGTCCAGAACAGGCACATCCACACAGACAGAGAGTTAGTTCACAGTTGCCAGGGGCTGGGGAGTGACTGCTAAGGGGGAACGAGGTTTCTTTTCAGGCGGTAGAATGTCCTGGAACTAGATAGTCCTGGTGATGGCCACACAACATGGTGGATGTACTTACTGCCATTGAATGTTCCATTTTAATATGGTTAAAGTGACACAATTTATCTTACTTGTATTTTATCACAATACAAAAACAACCACTTCAATATCGCTAAGCCCAACATGAGCTGTGTCAGACAGGGGTAAGGCAGGCAGTGCTGGGGAAGCCTACTGGGATGGGGGCCTATCTTACACAAGGGGCTCAGAGAAAGCCTCTGTGAGAGAGTAACTAACGTTTTACCAAGACCTCAGGGTACTGCTGGTGGACAGCAGGAATACATGAGTTAACGTTTGTTAAGTGCCAAGGACAGCATGTGGCACAGAGTAATGGCCTTGTGAGTGTTGGTACTCTGGTTAAGATGATCATAAATGTGATGTTTGGCCCGGAGGCCACAAAGTTCCTGGTGGCAAAAATGGCCTGTGCAAAGGCCCTGGGGTTGGACCACATTTGGCAAGTTGGAGACTGATAGGGCTGGAGTGGAAAGAGCTTCTGAATCCTTTCCATTCTTAGGGTTCTGCTCCAGCTCTGCTTCAGTGGGAGTGGTCAGAGAGGAGGGGGGACCCGCAGGCAGGAATCTCTAGGCTTGGATGGGAGTGTGTGCTGGGAGCAGTTCTTATGGCCCCCAGGGGGCAGCACTGGCCACAGGGAGCTCACCCCATGATGTTCACTTCCCCAGCTGTCCAACACCCTGGACAGCTGGGACCCCAGTCCAGGAACCCCAGTCTTCCTGGTTACAAGCTTTGTGCCCACCATTTATTGAGCACTTACTATCTTTCCAGGTTCATGCTGGGAGGCTCAAGGCCACAACATCTCAGGGAGGACAGGGCAGTGGACCCCCAGTATCCAGGGCAAGTGGCCATGGCTGCTTCCTGCTGACCCAACTGGCCAGCTGGTGTCAGCAGGCCCCTCTGCCCTCCTCCCACCGGTGTTTCCTGTTTGTGCAGCACTCGCCCAGCTCCATCTCCAGGGGACTCCCTGGCGGGGCAGGGAGGAAGTGATTTCCTCTGCCAGACGCAGACGCTGGAGCTCCCCAGGGGACCAAGCCAACCATGTACAGCTGCCCCCTCCTTCCTTGAACATCTGGCTTAGAGGGAGGCTCCCGGGGATCTCAGGAGGCCAAGGAGGACTCCGGTCAGAGGTGACCAGTGAGGAGTGGCCTGCGGGCCTGTGAATCTCCTGGAACCAGCCAGCCTCCCCGGGCAGGGCTGTGCCAGTCCATCCAACAGGATGCCCTCACACACTGGCTGTTCCTTCCTTCCTCTTCAGCTCCCCTCCTTTCTTGTCCCTGATGTACCATCTCTTTAGTTTCTCTTTTTCTCTCTGCTTCATGCTTCCCTCCCTCCTTTCTTTCTCTCTACAAATATTTATGGAGCACCTACTGTGTACCAGATTGTATCCTAGACACCGAGGACACACTAGTAATCAAGACACACAAAACATGTCCTCAAGGAGGTCATGTTCCATTAGGGGAGACAAGCAAACACATACGCAATCACTAACTGTCTCTGAAGGAAATAAAAAACAGAGGGCGGTGATCAACCCACAGTGGTTGAGGCTGCCTGAGCTGAGGGGGCTCAGGGAAGATTTCTTTGAGAGGGATGCATGTGAGCTGAGACCTGGGAGATCTGGAGAGAGAGACAGCAGACACCTGTCCAGGCAGAGGTCACAGCACATGCAAAGACCCTGAGTCAGGAGCATGCCTAGCGTGTTGAAGGAACAAGGAGCCCATGTAGCTGGAGCAGAGTGAGCAAGAGGGAGGGAAGGAAGAGGAGGTCAGGGAGGACATGGTGGGGGGCAGGGTCTTATGGGAAGGACTTGGGCTCACTCCCCACTTGAAGGTGGGAGCTCTGGAGGGCTTTGGGCAGAGGAGGGGTGTGGCCTACCTCAGGTGTTCCCGTGCACCCCTTGGTCACTTTGAGGAAGACAGACTGTAGCGGTCGGGATGGGGGACAGGGCAGGACAGCAGCAACTTCCAAATCCTTCCCATTCTTTGGGGCTCTGCTCCCAGCCCTGCTTCAAGCAAATTCTCCCACTTTCCACCTCCCAAAATGGAACGGGTTTGTCCCACATATTGGTAAATGTCCCATGGGACTGTAGGGCCCTCTAGAAGGCCTCTCTTGTGAGGTGAGTACCTTTGAGCTCTGACGCTCCCTGGGTGGCACCTTAACCTCTCTGACCTCAGTCTCCTCATCGGCAAAATCGACCACAGCGGCTACCCCACAGCAGAGCTGTGAGGAATGAACCATTCACATGTGTGAGGTGCCCTCGCAGAGCCACCAGGGCACACGAGGGGCGCTCAGGCTATGACTTCCAAATAAAAGATGGGGAAAGGGCCTTGCCCTCCGCCCCTCACATTCCTCAGACTCACCCAGCGTGATGGGCTTGCTGTCCTCCTGGTCGGAGCCCATCCCGGCCCGGGGACTGCCACTCTGCTCCGCGTCTGCAAAGAGAGGGAAGAGTTGGTGACACAGGGTAGCCCCTGAACATGTGAGGTCCTGGGGTCTCTGCTTGGTCCCCTCCCTTGGCTGCTGCCCCAGAAGGTCATGGATGCCTGGCGGGGCACCTGCAGACATTAGCGCAGGTCCCCAGGGCTCACGTGTACCCATGTGCTGGAATGTGGCCTCACAGGGTAAGAAGCCATGAGCAGAGGCTGGCTCTGTAGAGGGTTAGAGCTCATCCCTTCTGAGCCTCAGTCCCTTCATCCATGAAATAGGGTAGCTCACTCAATCCGGCCTCAGCCCTAGGGGGTAGAGGCTGCCATGCCCATCTTACAGATGGGGAAACTGAGGGCCAGAGAAATGAGGCCTTGAGCCCTTGGGCCCCCTCCCCTTGGCCTCTGCCCTTGAAGTCCTGAGGGTTCAGCCCCTTGGTCTTGGGGTGCCACTCAGGACCTCCAGAAAAGGGGCCAAGCGGTGGCCCTCTGCAGCTGCAATGGCCCCCGCCCGCCTGGCTTGAGGGCTCCCTTCTGCCCCAGCACCCGCCCATCCATCTTATCTAAAAATAATCAGGCTCCTTGGCAGACAAGTGTAGCAGACAGACGCTGAGCTCAGCTTTTATTGGCTCCAGGGCCCTGGATGGAGAGTGATCACGCCAGCTCCCTCTGCAGCCCCCACATCCACTCAGGACCAGGCTAAGGGAGGCACATGGCCAAGCCCAGCTGGACGGAACCCAGGACCCACCCATTTTTGTCTCTCAGGTCAAACAGAAGGGTGGTGGGAATCACCATCAAATACCAGAGAGAGAGAGAACCGCACCCCCACACCAACCCCGCCACACCCCGGGGCCGAAAGTAATTGCTGTGTGACTTTAGGCAAGTCACTTAACTGTTGAGACTTCCAGTTTTCTCTTCTTTCAAATAGGTGTAAGCATCACCCAGGCCTGATGGGGTTGCCAGGAGGTGACAAGGAGGTAATACATATGAAGCGCTCCGGCATACACATGGTGATGTCCATCACGTTATTACTGTCATCATTATTATTGTTGTCATTTTTAAATCCCTGAGATGACCACAGATGTGGCACTCTACTGTTCCCATTCTCTATGTTCCCCTGAATCCTTAAGGTAGCCACGAAACTGGCACTGTTGTATCCATTTTATAGGCAAGGAAAACAGGATTGGGGTGATGAAAAGGTCCCTGCCCCATGCCACTCTCACTGTTATGAGGGTCACAGTTGAACCTTGAACAATGTGGGGGTTAGGAGTGCTGGTAAAAATCCTCCAAAAACTTAACTAGGAGCCTACTGTTGACCAAAAGCCTTACTACTAACATAAACAGTCTAACACATATTTTGTATGTTCTATGTATTAAATACTGTATTCTTACAATAAAGTAAGCTGGAGGGAAAAAAAGGTTATTCAAGAAAGTCTAGGGCCCTAGCTGGGTAGTTCAGTGGACTGAATAAGGGCTGTGAACCAAAGGGTCACCGGTTCGATTCCCAGTCAGGGCACAAGCCTGAGTTGCAGGCCAGGTCCCCATAGGGGGCGTATATGAGAGGCAACCACACGTTGATATTTCTCTCCCTCTCTTTCTCCTTCCCTTCCCCTCTCTCTAAAAAAAAATAAATAAAATCCTTAAAATAAAAAAGAAAAGAAAGCCTAAGGAATAGAAAATATATTTTTACAGTATTTACTGAAAAAATTCTATGTATAAGTGGATCCGCGCTGTTCAAACCCACGTTGCCCGAGGGTCAACTGTATTTCGTTCCTGCTTCTGGGCAGGCAGCCAGACACCCAACACTGCGCGTGCGTGAGCCATCTGGCTTCTGGGATCAGATGCCTGAGTTCTTGTGGTCTGCGAGCCTCGGAGGAGGTGTGGTTGTGGGGAGGTCACTTCCCCTCTGGGGGGCCTCAGTTCTCTCAGTGTTGTCATGGAGATAATAATAAGGATGATACTTCCTAAAACAGTCACGAGCCCTCGCTGTTTGCCTGGTGCCGTGCTAGCGGCTCTGCACACACTGTGTGTTGTACACCTTCTGGCTGCCGAGATGGAGGGTACCATGAACAGCACAGGAGTAGGGCCTGTGCAAGGCCCCGTGCCTCAGTTTCCCATCCAGGAGTGGGATGGGGGCAGTCCCTTCTTGACTTGGCTTTGTAGCCCCAGCCGTGGCCGACTGGGCAGCGGCGGAGGGGAGTGTGCCCGGCTCGGCCCTGAGCCCTGTAGCCACTCCAAGGCTGGGCAGCCAGCAGCCCCTCAGAGCCGGCCAGTCCCGCTTGGATGGCCCCACGGCTGGGCACGGGTGGCCACTCCGTTGGGAAGCACCCAGCCTGGGCAATCATCCTTTGGGCTCCGGGCCTCGGGCACAGGACCCTCTTCCGGAACTGGTGCCGACATGGACTGAGCAGGCAGCAGTGCCCAGCTGGCACTTGGGAAGAGGGGATGTTTCTCGAGCACTGCCTCTGTGCTTGTGGCTTTGGAACCAGACAGATGAGGCTGAGGACCTCAGGTGCAATGCCTCATTTCTCTCTGTGCCTCACTCTCTTCATCTGCGAAATGGGCACAGCACTTCCCTAGAAGGCTGCTTATCAGGGAAAAGGTGGTGATGCATGAAATGAAGTGCCTGAAACAAAGGCTGCAGCGTAGTCAAGTACCTCACCACCTGGAGGAGGGGTCTTACTGCTATTATTACCAGTTCTGTTGTTGTTTGTGCCTCAGTTTTCTGTATCCATTAAAA
This sequence comes from Desmodus rotundus, assembly GCF_022682495.2. Classification (NCBI taxonomy): domain Eukaryota; kingdom Metazoa; phylum Chordata; class Mammalia; order Chiroptera; family Phyllostomidae; genus Desmodus; species Desmodus rotundus. The sequence continues at coordinate 38,720,986 of NC_071395.1, read as the reverse complement.
GCAGCTGCACTAGGCAATGGCTGGTCCCAGCTGGAGCCCTCTCTCATTGTTCATCCATTTTGTGTCCTCGGGCCAGCACAAGCACTCTCTGAGTCTTAGTTTCCGCATCCGTAAAATGGGGAAGATAATCCATCCCCCCTCCCAGGGTTTGTTGAGTCGCCTACTTAGCTAATATTAATTGTAAAGGACTGCCACCAAATTGATAATCAATACGTGGTAAGTTTGGGGACAGATTACAAACGATACTATGTTTTTAATTTAACTTTTGTTTCTCACTGTTCATTGCTAGCATTTAGAGATGTGATTGGTTTTGTGTGTTAAACTTGTATTCTGCAACTTTGATGAACTTATTTCTCAGTTCCAAGAGCTTTTCGTTTTGTTTCTTTTTTCCAGATTCCTTAGAATTTTTTATGTAGTCCATGGTGTCTTTTGCAATAAAATGGGAACAGTTTTATTTCTTCCTTTCCAATCTGTATGCCTCTGATTTCCTTTTCTTGCCGTATTGCACTGGCTAGGATTTCAGGAGCAATGTTAAAGGGGTCAGGAATCCTTGCCTTGCCTCTGATTTTAGGGAACTCTTTCAACCTCTCACCACTAAGCCTGACCTTAGCTGGGAGTTTCTACAGATCCCTTCATTGGGTTGAAGAAGACCTCTTCCTTTTCCATAGTCCTAGGAAATATTTTTTCACTTAAATAAGTAGAGTTTCTAAATAATATGCTGTACTTATATGCCATCTCATTAAATTTTTGTTCTTATCTTACTTCATTTTTCACTAAGGAATTATTTTATTGTACTTGTTCCATTACTATTCATCCGCCTTATACCCTCTTCCACTTCCACCCCCCACCTCATTAAAATTAAAAAAAAAAATTTTTAGATTGTGGTTAAATACATCACATAAAATGTACTGTTTAACCATTTCTAAGTGCACAGCTCAGTGGCATTATGCACATTCACAGGTTTTGTAAAGCCATCCCCACCGTCCATCTCCACAACTTTCTCTCCTTCCCAAACTGACACTCTGACCCCATTAAACACTAACTCTCCCTCCTCCTGCCCCAGCCCCTGGCCCCCACCATCTACTTTGTCTCAACGAATCTGGCTCCTCCGGGGACCACATCTGAGTGGGATCACATAGTGTCTGTCCCTCTGTGTCTGGCTCATTTCACTGAACATGATGTCCTCCAGGTTCATCCACATTGGAGCAGGTGTCAGAATTTTCTCCCTTTTTATTATGCCATCTTACTTTTAATCATCTCTAAAACCTCAAAACATTTCCCATCCATCTGCTGACCGCTTGCCTGTCATTTGGCTCCTGAAAACTCCCCAGCTTCTAGAGCTGTCTAGTATGGGAGCCACTGGCCACATGTCACTTTGCATTTAAGCAAGCTGAATTGGAATTAAATTAAATTTTCAGGACATCAGTTGCACTGGTCACCTTCTGATAATCGCCATACATGGCTGGTGGTGGCCAAACTGGACAGTGCTGAACCCTGCCATCGTCACCAAAAGTTCTACCGGGCTTCTCTGGATGTCCCATGAAAAATCATGGAACAGACACCCAGCTAATTCCTCCCCCCATGTCCTCAGACATCCAGCCCTAAAATGGATCTTCCCTCAGTCTGAACAGGTGTACCCACAGTGGACAATGTCTAAAGGCCGGCTGGTGTCCAATGCCCCAGGATGCCCCAGCCTCCAAGTGGGCAGCTTAGAGTTGCTGAGTTCTCACTCTGTTAAGAGCTTCATGGCACCGTCTGATTAAATCCACCCAATTGATGACATTGGTAAACTGAGGCCCAGCTCAGCATCTATTTCCCAACTATATCCCAAAGCTGATGTCAATACAAGTTGTCTGCCTAGCACAGAGGTTGGTGTTTTTTGTTTTTTTTTTTTTAATTTTATTTATTTATTTTTAGAGGGGAAGAGAGGGGGAAAGAGAGGGAGAGAAACATCAGTGTGTGGTTGCCTCTTGAGCGTCCCCTACTGGGTACCTGGCCCGCAACCCAGGCATGTGCCCTGACTGGGAATCGAACTGGTGACCCTTTGGTTCACAGGCCAGCACTCAGTCCACTGAGCCACACCAGCCAGGGCTCACAGAGGTTCTTAACTGGGATGATTCTGTCCCCCAGGATGATGTCTGGAGATATCTGTGCTTGTCACACTGGGGGTGCCCCTGGCATCAAGTGGGTGGGGGTCAGGGATTCTGTTCAACATCCCACAGTGTCCAGGACGGCCCCCTGCAGAATAACCTGGCCCAAATTTCAGCAGTGGGGGGCAAACATTGGTTCTCGGCGAGGGCAATAAAGGGGCTAAAGAAATTTGCTTTTTTTAATGTATAAAGCCTATGTATAGATATGTACCACAGAAATAGGTGTATAATACACCGTGGCATTAAAGTGTTATGGGGTGAAGTGATTAGGGAAGAAATGCCTAAAAAGACTCTTGGCGGGGAGGCAACAGTGATATGAGAAAGGCTCATGCACATTTTTAAAGGGCTGTAAAAAGAAGAAAAGAACACGGGATGGAAACTGTATGCAACCTTCCAGGTCTACACCACTGTGTGTTCTACCTGGCCCTTTGCCGTGTGTTTTTAGGCAAGTTCTTCGATGTTTACGAATCTCGGTTTCCTCATCCACAGATTGGAGCTGAGCTGCACTACCAGTTACTTCTCTGCTTTCATCGCTTAGTGTCTCCTGGGTGCCAAATGCTTGGAGGACACTGTGGTGACCAAGATGGACAAAAATCCCTGCTCTCGGGGCACTGGCCTCCTATTGGGGGAACAACAGGCGATGAACAAGTAATCGTGTTAACTAGGGGATCATTTCAGGCCTTGCCACATGCAAGGGAGGTCACACAACCCTGAGATGCAAGTGAGAGGCATGTGAGAGGCTGAGACTGGCTCCTGGGAAGGTTGACAAGGTCACTCCTTTTCAGACGGTACATCCAATAGTTAACACTTAGTGAGTCATTCCTTTGACTATGTGAGGCTGCAAGTTTTGCTTCCATTGGCTCGCTTAATCTTCAAAACTCCCCCAGGAGAGACCTGTGATTATCATGCCCATTTTCCAGACGAGGAAACAGATGTACCCTGCAGCAGTCCTTGACTGAGACTGACAATTCCGGTTTATCCAGAGAGGGTAAGTAAGTTATCCAAGGCCACATGGCAAAAACAAAAACAAAAAAAAACAAGTACACCGACCTCGTTTTATCTACTCTTAAAAACATAAAAATGAACATTGCACTGAAATTTAACATTGTTTGTTCGAGTTTTCTCCTGACCTTGTCGACTTTGTCCCCACCCCGAATTTGTTTTCTGAAGTCCAGCTCATTCAATTTGGCTCTTGGTGCTGCTCAGCATGTATGCTCGACAGCATGAGGAAAATGGGGATGGACACACTGTGAAAACTAAAGCGGGACCGCGGAGGCCGGTGGACCCAGGTTTATGCTGGCAGCAGTTGAGCGGGGGTTTCCTATGGAGATGCCTGGAGATGTGAACCCACTACCTGAGTGCAGGACTCCATAGTCGAAAGGCATCGCTATGGAGTTCTCAGGGCAAGTGTGGGACTTTCAGAGCCTGTGAAATGCACTAGGGTGTTGAAGAAGAGGAGCAGGCCCCAAATTCACCTGAACTTGGGACATCTTCTGGAAGCTACAGCTGTGCCCCAAAACCTGGGGTGGCGTCCCAGCCCTGGCACAGCCTGGCGTGGGACCTTGGGCTACTCGTGTCTCTCTCCCCTCTGAGCCTTGGTTTTCCCCATCTGTAAAGTGGGCATTCTCAATTGTTTCCTGCTTTATGGGTTTGAGGTTTTTTGAGCTCAGGGAAGGGAAAGGCCAAAGATAAGGAGATAAAAACTGTTTTGGTGAGAGCATTTTGCCAAACTCAGTTCCTCCTCTGCCCACAGCCTTTCAGGGCTCCAACCTCCCTCAGGGTAACAGCCGAAGTCCTCCCTGTGGCCCACAGGGCCCCACACGACCTGCCCTCACCCCCTCCCTGCCCTTGCTTCTCCCTCTCTGCCCCTCACTCACTCTGCTCCAGTCACATGGCTTCCTCACTGTTCCTCCAACATGCTGGGCACGGTCCTGCCTGAGGACCTTTGCACGAGCTGTTCCCTCTGTGTGGAACTCTGTTCCCTCATTCTCTATATGGTTCATACTCTCCCCTCATTCTGGGACCTTCCTCAAAGATTTGAGAGAGACACACAAGGCCCTGGAGCACCGTGCATGAAGCACAGCACACCACATTCCTGCTAGTGTAAGTGAAAGTCTGGTTTTCAACAGCAGCTGTATTTCAAGTGACCGAGGACCTCGTTTGGCTGGGGACCAGTTCTCTCTCCTTCCCAGGTCCGTGGGGTGTTCATGTGCAGCTGGAATGTCACCACCCCCTGTAGCCTTCTGCTCAAACAAACACGTGGTCATGGAGACAATAGAAATGTAACCTGGATCCCGTTGACAAGAGTGTACAAACTGTTCTTTCCTGTCCGTGGCCATGAGCCCAAATTTGGTCTGTCCCAGCCCATGACAAAGGCGCTGCCGTGGCCTCCAGTGCGGGCCTTCCTGCCCTGGAGCACCCACCCCCTTCGCACCTGACAACCCCTTTTATCCTGGTGGCCACCACTCCCACTGTCTGTCCGTGACTGGGAGATCAACATGCCACCCGGCACTAACGTCACAGATGTTCGCTGGCCACCTACTACTCGCCAGGCATTGGGGAAATGGCAGAGAGCCAGGAAGGAGAGACAGACAGGAAAAGAACCAACAGAGGAAGGCTGAGATGATTCCACATGGTTCTAGTTCTGCAGAGGCAATGAAACTGGGTGAGGGGACCGAGAGTGGCTCTGGGTGAGACTTTCAAAACGGAAGGCAGGCAGAACCTCCCTGGGGAGGCGACATGAGCACTGAGGACTTAGGAATGGAAAGAAGCCAGCCATGGGGAGAGCTGGGGCAGGTGGCACCATAAGTGCAAAGGTCCTGGGGCAGGAATAAACACGGGATGTTTGAAGAACAGACAGACCATGTGGCTCAAACATGGTAAGCAAAGGGAATCAAAGGGGAGAGAAGTTGGACCACTCAGGGCCACGCAGGCTTCATCGACACGCTCGGGCGTCATTCTCAAGCACGATGAGGAGTGAAGTGGCTCCATCCCTGTTACATTTTTCCGTGTCTGGCTATGAAGACCTGGAGAAAGCGGGCCCCTCATGCGCCACTGATGGGAATGTACAACGGTGCAGCCACTGTGGAAAACAGCCCGGAGGTTGCTCAAAAAGTTACACATCCAATTTCTATGACCCAACTATTCCACTCCTAGGTACACACCCCAAAGAACTGAAGGCGGGAACTGAAACAGATATTTGCCCCCGTGTGCCCACAGCAGCACTATTCACAACAGCCTAACGGTGGAAACAACCCGAGTGTCCCTCGATGGACGAATGGGCAAACACAACGTGGTCCGTCCAGACAAGGGGCTAGTACTCAGCCTTAAAAGTGAGCACATTCTGACACACGCTACAATGTGACTGAACCTTGAGGACATTAGGCTCAGTGACACGAGCCAGACACAAAAGGACAAAATAGCATGACTCCACTTGTATGGGGTCCTTAGAAGAGCCAGGTCCACAGAGACAGAAAGCAGGTGTGGGTGCCAGGGGCTGGAGCTGGGGGGTTGGGCAGTTATGGTTTAATGGAGACAGCGCCAGTCCAGGAAGATGGGAAGTTCTGAGGATGAATGATGGGGACGGCTGCACGACAGTGTGAATGCACTTAACATCATTGAATTATACACTTAAAAGTGGTTAAGCTGGTGAATCTTATGTTATGTATATTTTACCAAAATACGCACACACAGTCTCTGGCTGCTGAGTGAATCCTGGACTCTTGGGAGGGCAGAGAGGAGGCGTGGGCAGGCGTCCCAGCTGGCAGAGCAGCCTGGCCCAGGGTGATGGCCGGGGGACAGACTGAGGGGTCATATTTATTTAATCTTTGGGATGTAGAAAGGACAGGACTTGCTGAAACCATAATTACACTTATTTAAAATCTGGCAGGATACGGGAGAGCCTCGCATTCCCATCGGCTGCCACAGTGAGCTCACCTGGTTCGTTTTCCAACTTAAGTGGCCTTCCAAATGCAGCTGGCTTTGCTGGGCTGCCACGTCTGCCTCCCTCCCAGCACCAGCCAGCTAGAGAGAGACCCAAAGCCAGGCTCTGGAATTCCCAGCTCCCAGTGTCGCCAGCCATTTTTAAACATTAGCCGGCTATGGTTCAACCCAGGCCCTGCTGTACACACGACCCTGGCCTTCATCCCCCTCACCACGCTCCTCCCGGGCACCTTCCTCAGTCCACTTTAATATATTTTCTGGAACACCCTCCCCGGCCCCTTGTCTGAACCTTTGTCCTAGCCCCTATCACAGTAGACTGAGTCTGGATCTAGATTACATGGAAGGCCAAACCTTTCCCCACAGCTCACAGGGCCCTGAATGACCTGCCCCACCCCCTCCCTGCCCTCACCCTCTCCCTCTCCCCCCCTCGCTCACTCTGCTCCAACCACACAGGCCTCCTCGCTACATGTGTCTACAACATGCCAGGCACAGTCCTGCCCCAGGGCCTTTGCACGTGCCGGAATGCCTTTCCTGAAAATGCCTGCCTGGCTCACTCCCTCACTTATTCACATGTGTCTGCGCAAACGTGGTTTGTGTGTCCACGGGGCCAGGCTTGACTGGATCTGAGCTTGACATTGGGGAAGTTTAGTAATTTACCTCCTCGTGCCCCTCCCACAAAATGTGACAACAGGTTCTATGTATGTCCAGTTATGTTACAAACTGCTTTGTGCCCCAGGGCCTGCATCCCCATGCAGCCCTAGTGTCAGTGCAAAGCCAAACATAAGCGGAAACTGTGGTCTTTCATTGAACACGTATTGAGCGCCTACTGTGTACGAGGCCCTGTCCTAGGCTCTGGGGACACAGCAATGAACAAAGCAGACACCAAGTCCTGCCCCGTGAGGCTCCCAGTCCTGGGGCTCCTCCCAACCCCTGAGGTGGGCCGGGGTTGAGCCGCAGCTCAAAGGCCTTGGACGAGACTGACCTTGAACCTCCCCGGCAGTGTGGCAGGACGGCCAGGACCAAACTGCCCTGGGCGCCAAGGCATTCCCTGCAGACACCGCACGCTGCCCCGAGAGGCCCAGCAGCAAGGAGAAGTGGCTGTGAGTGTCCCCAGCGGTGTGCGACCTCAGCAAACGCCCTTCCCTCTGTGGGCCCGAGCGTCTCAGCGCAGAAGTCTCAACACCCGTCCACAGCCCTTCTCCAGGGGCCGTCTGGACAAATCAAAGGGAAGAAGCCAGATGCTGGACGTTCTCGGCACCGAGCTGCCCCCGGGGAATGATCTGGGAAATCTGGACAAGAAGTGCGGAACCCGGGAGGCAGAAGGGCGTGGCCGAGGTGACCTCCTGGACACGGCGGCCACCAGGGCCTCCCCTGCTTTGTCCTTCCTGACCCGCCGCGTTCCTCGAGTCTGGACCACACTTTCCATCTCCCTCTCCCCCCGCCTCCGGCCCCGCCTGGGCCCGAGCCAACCTGCTTGGGAGTCACTTTCAAAGAAAAGTTTCTTTTTTCTTCCCACCCGGCAGGCTCGCGCCCCTGCCTGCCCCTTGGCCTGGCTGCGGTCCCCGCCGGGTGCGCGTGGACAGCTCTGACCAGCAGGTCAGGGTACTGGCTATTCACAGTCCCCGGAGTCCTCAAGCGCTGGGCTTGGGCCGGGCCAACTGGTGGCTTTGGGCCGGACTTGGGGTGTCTGGGGGGACCCCGGGGACCTCCGCAAAGGCCGTTTGGGGACGTTGGGCCCGAGGAGGCCGTGGGGAGGCCCCCGAAGACTGCAGGGCCCACTCGGAGGCCCGCAGGCACGGACTCGCCCCGTCCCAGGCTGCTCTTGGCGGCCACACCACCTCATGACATCATCGCTGCGGCGGCCATTTTCTCGGCTCTCCTCCCCGGGTTCCAGACGCTTCTGCGGCCCCGGCGGCCATTTTGTGCGCGCGGGGCGAGCGGCTGGCACGGCCGAGCCGGGTGGGGGTGGGGGGCTCCCTGCGTGTCTCGCCTCCCCCTCCTCCGGCTTCCTCTGCGGCCGCCGAGGGGTTAAACACGCGTGTGCCAACAGGGCGGCGGCGGAGCCAGGCAGCCGGAGGGCGCACGCCTGCTGCCAGCCCGGCCTCCGGCTCCCCGGCCTGGGCCTGCACCCGCCGCGGCCCCGGTCACGGCCACTCGTGCACACCCGACTCCGGGTGGCACCAAGGATGTGAACAACAAGGTTAAAAATACCCACATGCGCACCCTGGCCCCCCCAATGTCAAATGTGTCAACACCCCCCCAGGAGGGGGGCTGACTTAAAATAACTCGCTGTTTACATTTGGAGCAAATTCTTGGCTTCTCCAGCAGCCAAGCCAAGGCCTCCTCCCGCCTCCCTGGCAGGCCCGCCTGGTGCCGCGGCTGCTGAGGGGGAGATGGGGCAGACCTGGGGGGGAACTCCGGGAGCCACATGTGCCCGCAGGCTGAACACACATGTGCGGGCCCGCGGCAGGGGGACAGGCCAGCCCCGGAAGCCATTTGTGGCCACATGGTGGACAAAGCGGGCGGAAGCGCCACAGAACCTCTGCCAAGTACGGGCGCAGGGTGGGGTGGCCCGGCGGGGTGGGGGGCTGCGGCCCCGCCCGCCTTCCCCTTCCTTCTGATGCTTCTGTGGCTGTGTCACTGACCCGGCAGCCCGGGGGAGTTGGGACACCCGCGGCTGGCAGCCTGGTCACGGGGGGGGGGGGGGGGGGGGGGGGCAGGCACCAGGGGAGGGCTCCGGGGCAGGGCAGAGTCAGCCCCGCCGTGTGGCCTCAGGCAAGCCCTGCCCCTCTCGGGGCCTGGCCTCGGAGTGGGGTCAGTAGGAGGGATCCCATCCCAGTTTTGCTGAGGAGGCAGGGGGACTAGGTACATTGTGGCCCCTCTCTGGGCCTCAGTGTCCCTTTCTGCACAAAGCAGGTGTTGAGCCACACACATGTAAGATTGTTGGCTGCTTCATTTTACAGAGGGGGAAATTCAGGGTCAGGGACAGGGGGCAGTATGTGGACAAAAGGATTGGAGCCCGTTGCTATAGTTCCAGAGCCCACATTTTTAACCTGCTGCCTCAAAGGCAGAGACAGGTTGGACACTAGAGGGCCCAAACCTGAAGGGAGAGGGGACAGTGGGAGACCTCCCCCTGCGGCCTCTTTCTGGAGACTGGCATGCAGTTAGTGCTCAATAAACGCACATAGCTGGTACTCAATAGATGCTCAGAGACAAGTGAGTGTGATTACTTCAGCAGAGCCTGGCACACAGTAGGCACCCAATACATGCTCACTGAACGAATAATTGGGTTTATCCCTACATGGGCTGGCATACAACATGTGCAAAATAAGTTAAATGCTTGTTGGACAAAGGAATCTGAGGAACGCTGTAAAAACTGGGGGATATTCAGAGGGAAAGACCAAGTTTAGGGGGATGTAGACTCCAACCAATAGTGACACAAGGGATTTCTGACAAACCCAGGGCAACGTGCGAAATGTAACCTAAGCATTGACCATCTCCCAACCCCCTGGTCCTTTGAAAATCCGCGGAAATCATCTTCTGAGAAGCCAAACCAACTGCTCCAGGTCCTGAATATCAGAGGGAAGGACCTGTGGCAGGAAGAGCCCAGGGAAGTAACAGGAACCTGGCCTGGGGACAAGGAGGACTTCCTGGAGGAGGGGACACTTGAGTTGGGGTATTGATATGTAAGTAGGAGTTTGCCAGGCACAGAATGAGCTTGTGGGGAGAGAGAATAGTGTGTGAAAATAGTAGCAATAATCACAACTTTCGTTTATTGAGTGTTTATATGCCTGGAGCTACACACAACTGCAGGGGCTACATACAGACGTACAGAGGGGCAGATCGAGTCCTGGGGAAGTTGGGCACTTTGTCGGCGTGCGTGCAGAGAGACAGCTGCACTGCCTGCTGCCTTGCTAAATGTGTCTGGGCCTGACAGGGGCTGGGCTGGCGCACAAGGTTGTGCGGCAAATGTCTGAGGTGTTCATGTCCAGCGCTTCTACCGGGCGGGTGAGGCCAGGCCTGCTTCCCCAGAGCCAGATCGGAGCCACAGTTCCCACGCTAAGGTGCTCGGCTACAGAAGGAGCCCGCCAACCTGGAAGACCCCAAGAATCTGCTTTCTCCTCTGGCAATGCCAAAGGGAAACTGGGGGGTGGCCTCCCTCAAATGTCTCCCCAATACCCTAAGAGGATGGTGTCTAGGCTGGACAGGGAAACCCTTGCAGCTTCTTCCTGGGTGTTGAAGTGATTCCCACTGACCCCAGCCACTGCCCATTTCACAGATTTGGAAACTGAGGCACAAGGAAGAGCTCAGAGCCAGGCCAGCTGTTCCAGAGCCTTCTTGTTCCTGGGGTGTAAGAACCACGTGGCAAGACTGTTCATGGTTTCCCTCTGTCCCTGATTGGCTGTGTGACTCCAGGACAGTCTCCAGCTGTCTGAGTCTCAGTTTCCCCAGCTGTCACATGGGGCTGAGACTGCAAAACGTCAGCCTAGACACCTTTCTGAGCAGGAATCTGGCCTGGCACCATGGGGGTTCCGTGGCTGTGGTCCCCATTTTATAGGATCAAAACAGGGGCTCAGAGAGGTGAAGTCAGTCACCCAGTGGCCCATCTCAGTATTTTGGGTTCCAACCTGCACGCCTCCCATGCCAGGGGGCTCCCTCCCCCCAGCCTCCTGCCGTATGGCTGCCAATCACTGAATTGCCACCTACTGTTTGCTAGATGCTCATTATACCTGAACAGTTACAGACCATCAGTCCCACTTCACCAATGGGGAGATAGAGGTGCAGGGCGGGGCAGAAGCTAGCCCAAGCTCACCTGGTTTAAGACTGGCAATAAAAATGTAAATAACAGTACCTGTGCAGGTGGAACACCCAGCTGTGGGCTGGGCAGCTGGCAGTTGCCCACCAGGCCTGCCCAGAGCCCATGGGCCTCCTGGGCACTAGAGCCACATCCCAAGTTGCCCGCTAACAACGTTCTGATCCAGGAGTGTCCCTGGGTGTGTCTGGGTGCCGTGTCCTTGCCTTGCCCCTTCCTTCCTTGCATATTTCCAGGCAGATGCTGCTACAGGCAGGAGACAGGGGCGAGAGGCAGGAGGGCTAGTGCCAGCCTCAGAAGGAGCTATGTGATTTGGGTGACTGACTGGCACTCTCCCACTAGGTCAAGACTGACAACCGCCACCAAATGCTCACACTTCTGGAATCTGCCTCTTCCTGGCAGGCCCCCATAATCGCTGGCCTGAATCAGTGCAGGGGCCCCAGCCTGGGTCTCTGAACTCCCATCCACATCCCCCACGTCTGTCCTTTCTGCCATGGCCAGAGGGCGCCTGTGAGCACCTGAGTTAGGTCCAGTCCCTTCTCTGTGCATAGCCCCCAGGGCTCCCACCTCCCTTGGGTAAGGGCCTGAGTCCTCCCTGGCCCCATGACCTCCCTGCCCTCACCTAACTCCCTCTTCCTTGCTCATTCTGCTCCAGCCACATGGGCTTCCTCTCCTTGCTGTTCCTCCAACATACCAAGTCAGGTCCTGCCCCGGGACATTTACACAGGCTGTGCCCTCTGCCTGGAATGCCCTTCCCCTAATTCTTCACACAGCTGGTTCCTCCTCAACCCTCAAGTCTCAGCTGCAATGTCAAGTCCGCAGACAGACCTCCCCCAAAGAGCCCATCACTCTCTGTTCCCTTGCCTTCCTTTATATTTCCCCATAGCCTTTATCATGAACTGATGTTAGTTTCTTATTCATTTATTTCTTGCTCTTCGCTCATTTACCCCAACAAACTGTGAGCCCCATGACGGCTGGGTTTTTGTCTGTCGTGTTTACTGTGGTGTCCCCAGGACCTAGAAAAGTGCTTGGCACACAGTAAGTGCTTAATCAATGTTTATTGACAACACAGTGGTCCTACTGGCTGAGCACTGAGCATGCGCGCCCAGTGCTGTCTTAACTCTGTTGCGTGGTTCCACTCATGTCCCCTTCAGCAGCCCCACGAGGTAGGCATATTTTACAGGTGGGGAAACTGAGGCCCAGAGAGGGATACCACTGGCCTGAGGTCATGTGGCGAGCAGATGGCAGAGGCAGGACACCATTATGCCCCACTACCTTTCTTCGCTGACAGCCCCCCATGGTTCAGATGGGAAAACTGGGATTCGGGGAGAAAAGGGATTAACTGAGCCCTATAAACAGAGTAGGGGAAGCCACTTGACTGTCTCACTGCCATTGGGGAAAAATAGTGTGACAACACACCTCAATGACTGTAACAATGATGACGACCATGATGGCATCAGTGAGTGCCGAATTGGCCAGGGTTTATAAGGCTTCCCTCTGTGGGTTCACGCTGGCCCTGAAAGGGAGACTTGGGGGAGTCGGGTCCCTTTAAGAGCCTCCCCTTCCCCTGCCGGGCTCTGGCCCGCCTCCTTTTATGTAAGCAGGCCAGCTGCCCTTGCATAACCTGATTACATAAGAAAGCAGGGAACAGGCTTGTCCATCCGGCAGCAACCTGTCCCAGGCTGTCTGTGGGGCTGGCCTGGGGCACGGGAGAGCTGAGGCCACCCAGAGTGGCCACTAGGTGCAGCTCCGGCCTGGGGGACGTCTTGACTCCCAGACACGGCATCCTCTGGGTGGGAGAAAGTGAAAGGCTTCCAGTGTGCCAATGGACAGGGGCTATTCCCATTGCTCTGAAGGTGAAACTGAGGTCCAGAGAGGGCAAGTGAGCAGCCTGGAGCTGCACAGCGGGGAGTGGAGGGTGGAGGTGGTGGAGCTGGGGTGAAATCTGGGCTGTGTGGAGCCTCAGCCCTAACCTTAACCTCTCAGTCCTCCCTCTAGAGCAAGGCTGCGGAGAGGGCCTTTCTCAGCAAGGCCTGGAGGGGGAATCCAGGGGCCACACGTGCTACATACAAGTAGGCGCTCAATAAATGAAGCCCTAAACTTGGTGCTGAGCCCTGCTCTAAACCTTTTAATTCTGTTAACCGGCTTCATCCTTGCTGGTTGAACTCATTCTACCTTTGAGGAAACTGCGGCACAGAGAAAAGCGGTTGTGCCCTGTCCACAGGTGAATGCCGCTCACGAGGCGCCCCGCCAGCAGGCGCAGTGTGATTAATTGCACAATGCGCACGGGGGGAATGCCGACTGTGTAGCAAACCTGTGTACCAGATACTATCTCATCTGCCCCCCAAACCCTGGGGGACAGCACGAGGACCCTCAGACACAGATGGGGAAACCAAGGCACAGAGGGGAGAAGGGATACGTCCAAGGTCAAATCCAAGCCCTTCCATGTGTGCACTGTCTCCTCCCCCAGCTAGGCCTACCCAGCCTGGGGTCCAACCCTCTGACCACATGGAGTTGGGGGTGTCTGGGTGTGGTGCCCTCCCACCCCACCCTGCACAACAGTTTTTCCATCTTTGGGAGGGGTGGGGCTTGGGTGTAGAGGCGGTCCCTCTCCTCCCCCTTCTCTCTGGAAGCTGGCCCTTTAAGGCAGCAGGCTGCCAGGACTTGTCCCGGGGTGACCCCAGGGGCGGGTGTGGTCAGGAACAAGGGGCCCATTCAGCTGCTGCTGCTGCCTCCGGGCAGCCCACAGGCTGGGGTGGGAGGCTGCGAGGAGACCGACAAAGGCAGGGAGAGACTAGGGGTGGGCAGAGCAGAGACAGGGACTGGGAGAGAAAGAGAGACAGGAGGAGAGACAGAGGCCTAGGGTGCACCTCAGCCACCCTGGTTCTCTCAGGTTGAGGGTCTGAGGTTCCCCCAACCCCCCAGGCAAGCTGTGACTCTCAAAGGTACTCCTTGATCCAGCTGCACTCTAGTTCCAAGGGGCACTCCTGGGACATTCTGGGCAGGTCCCTGATGCACACCAAAATACCCCTTTCTAGGGGAATGTGGGCCCTCAGAGATGTCAGACTTGGGTTGGAATGTTGACCCTGCCTCTTTGCTGTGCAACCTTGGGCCAGTGGCTTTAACTCTCTGGGACTCAATTTCTCCATTGGTTAAATGCAGTTAATGATCATCCCTACCTTGGTGGAATTATGGTGAAATGAAATGGTGCTAAACATTCCTGACACTTACTGAGAGTCTAACTAGGTAAGCCCTCGATACGCCGGCAGTTCCCTGTAAGCGCCCCCAGCACCCACGCACACAGGCAGACAACCCCTGCCTCCCGCCAGATGTCAGCGTCACCTATTACAGCTACAGCCTTCGACTGAGGACCTACTAAGCGCCCATGGCCCCACAACAGCCACTGGAAACACAGCCAGGGTTCTGTGTCCCACATCCAATAAACAACAGACATTTACTAGGGATTAAATAAAGTCCAGACTCTTATCCACGTTCTCACAACCCCATGCTCCCACCACCTGCTCCCAAACACCTCACCCCACACGGGGGCCCGCGTTCAGCTGGCGGCCCCCAAGAGGGCAGCTACTGCCTCAGCCAGTCTGGACAGAGCCTCAGAGGAACTAAAATCGACCCCCTTCCCCCTCGGAAAGCAGGTCTTCTGGAACAGTCTACTCAGTCACCGATGTCTGAGGACAGGCTTATTCGACTCTGACCTGAACTTTCTGGATCCCTGACTGCAAGAATTCTAGAACCTGCTTCCTGGATATTCTGCACACCAGCTCAAGAAAATCCCAGAGCCAGTCCCTGGGCGTGCAAAAACCCAGTGTGAGGAATTCTGCACCCAGGCGTTAATGGTCCAGAATACAAGGGTTTCTTGGATATCGCTAAAACTATACTGCATTAGGTAACTGATGACGGATTTGGGCCTTTGAGAATCTCCCCTCACATTCTCGAGAACCTGGCTTGGAAGATGTGAAAGCTGTTCCCAGGCGGTTAAAAACCTGTCTTGAAGAATGATAGGACCAACCCCAGGATGTTCTAGAACCCAACTTGCAAAATTCTGGAGCTCGGCTGCTGCTGAGCAAAAGCCCAATGCAAAAAATTCTAGACTTTGCTTCTTAGACACCCAGAAACCCAGCTCAGGAAATTCTGGATCCTGCTCCTGGGTGGTAAAGAATACACATGAGGAATTCTAGATCAATGACACAGCTTGCGAGATTCTAGAACCATTTCCTGGGTGATGAAATAACCTAACTTCTAAGAATTCTGAGGCTTCCCTTAGTACACTTGTTCTCACTGGGGGGACTCTGCTCCCAAGGGTGCTGGGTGATGTCCACAGACATTTTTAGTTGTCACATGCGCCTGACATTGAGCCAGGAATGCTGCTCAACCCCCCACAGTGCCCAGGCCGGTCCCCTCCCCCACCACAGGTGACCCTGCCTCAACGCGGGCAGCGCTGACGGGGAGACCCTGTCGTTCTGTATTCAAAAGCCCCAAGGCGAGACCTTCTAGAATCTACTCCTTGCACCCTCATAGCTCAACTTGGGAGATTTGAGATATGCCTCGGAACACTCTAGAACTCAGACGTTCTACAGCTGAGATTCCCAACATGGCAGCCGCTGGCCACACGTGGAGCCAAGTGCCTGAAGCGTGGCCAGCCGGAACGCAGGGGTGAGTGTGAGGCACACACTGGATCTCTCAGACTTCGGACAGACGAAGAATGCCAAACAGCTCGTAACTGTTTTATATGGACTATGTGTCAAAATGGCACTATTTTGGATGTCCTGGGTTAAACAGAATAGGTTGTTAAAACGAATTTCCCCTGCAGGTTCACACTTGTAAGTATGGATACCAGAAAAAGTGCTCAAGTATGCGGCTTGCATTGTACTTCTCCTGGACAGTGCTGTTCTGAAGCTCACCGAGGAGAATTCTAGAATCACCTGCAGGGCAAAGACCCCAGCGCTGGCAATTCTAGAACATGGGCCTTGGGAATTCCGGACCTCATACCCTGGCGGTTCTAGAAGCTGCCTCAGCTCTGGCACCCTACAGTCCCCCCTGCCCAGCCCCAAAACCCTTTCCCCCTGCGAGCCATTTACTCTGAGGAACGAGTGCCCCTCCTTTCCCTGCCCCGGCACCCCACAAATTGGCCTGGGACAGAAGATGGGTCAGAAGGACCAAAGGAAGGGCCTTAATTG
Organism: Desmodus rotundus; assembly: GCF_022682495.2. NCBI lineage: Eukaryota > Metazoa > Chordata > Mammalia > Chiroptera > Phyllostomidae > Desmodus > Desmodus rotundus. The sequence continues at coordinate 38,704,886 of NC_071395.1, read as the reverse complement.
GGTAACCTTTGGCAGTGCCCTGCCCCTCTCTGGGCCTCGGTTTCCCCATGTGGACAAGACATCCATGTCCCCAAGTGCCCCCTCCCTTATCCCTTGCCAACCCTAACCATCTGTGACTTCCTGCCCACACCCAGCTGGAGGGAGGGGGCTGTCCTGGCAGCTGCCTGAGGAGGGGGGGCCCAGAGATGTCCCTAGTTGCCCTCAGCTACCCCTTAACTCCCCGGGCGCCGGGCCAGGGCGCCAACTGCAGCCCCGCCACGCCAGGATGGCCGCCACAGGTGCAATGTGATGCCTTCCACTTCTGCTGGCTCCTCCAAGGGCCGGGCCCCGCCGGTGTGGACAGGGCACCCTCGTGGGCTGCCGCGGCGCCCCTGCACTAGGTTGCACACATGTGACCCAGGCACACGCGCAGGGGCGTCTGCAGCAGGAGGACTTACTCACCGAGAGCTCCCACCCCTGAGCACTCGCCACGTGCTAAGAGGCTTCTTTCCCTTAGATGCTATCTGCATTCCCTTCTCTGGATACTCCCTGTGCTGATTTCGCAAAAGTAGAAGCCCAGAGATGAGCACTAACTTGCCCAAGGCTCCCCAGTGGGCACGAGGGCAGAGCTGGGCCTAGAACCTCAGGATGATGATACCAATGGTTGTGATAGTAATAACTTACTATATTACCATCGCTGATATTCCATCTATGAGTTATTTATCATTACACGCACACAGAGGCACCAGTATCTAGTATTTTGATTAAAAAACAAATAACTTTTTAAATTGTGCTATAATCACGATAACATAAAATTTACCACTCTAGCCATTTGTAAGTGCACAGTTCTGTGGCATTAAGTCCACTCACAGCCCCTCACTTCCCAGCTCCCACTGTGGGCTCTGGGTGGCCTGCTGCGTTAGCGATATCCTCACCTGTTAGTCCCTCTTGGCCGCTGACCATGAGCCCAGAGGCCTTTCGCCATCACTATAAATACACGTCAGCTGGCGTCTGGGCCTTGCACTCGCGCAGCCGCCTTCCTTGCACAGACAGACGGCTGGCACACCTGGCTGCCTGGCCCTGGGAAAATCCAGGCTGCCCGGGGCCCCTCACCCCTCCACCATCCAGGGACCCGGAGAGGTGACAAGGTACCTGTCCTGCGTCACAGGTGCTTCTGGGGGTTCACTGTGGGCAGAATGAGGCTCAGGGTCTCAGAGCAGAACTGAGGTCTCCTCTCTGTGTCCTGCGGCTGGGAGAGGCTCCAGGCAGGGCCTGAGCATTTATGCAGCGCCTCCTGTGTGCTTTTCTGGGATCACTGACTCGGAGCCCTCCATTCAGTGAACACAGTCAGTACTCACCCCATTTTACAAGTGGAAAAACTGGGGCTCAGAAAGGGGGATGTATCTCACACAGTCTGGAGCAAGTACGGACACGAGTTGTGTCCGTTATGCAGAGAAACAGGCACCCTCACGCACCCTCCTGTGCACCCCTCTGTCTCCCCAGCGCAGCACCCAGTGCTGGGAGGAAGATTAACGGGGGCCAGAAGACAGGGAGACCCTCAGTCAGGGCCTGGCTTGCTTCTCTCTGTGGCTCACAGGCTGACCTCCTTGCTCTCAGCTCCCCCCAACCTCCAACCCTAGACCAGAGAGGGCAGATCTTTGCCTTATGTCACACAGCAAGCCAGGGGCAGAGCTGTGGCCAACCCAGGCCCCCTGGCTCCAGGTGGCAGCCCTGTCTCCTGCCATCCCAGCCCAGGGTGCCCTTCATGGAGACCTTGGCCCCAGGTCTGGGCACAGCAGGCCCTTTAATAGGGTTCAGCCCTCCTCCTTCATTTGTCCACAGGGTGCTCAGCACCTGCTCTCTGCGTCATCCGTACGATGGGGGGAGGACCCACCTGATAACCTCAAAAGTGTTTTTTAGTTTTTTTCTTTTAGGAGTTTTGAGGACTCAAAGTCCATGGGTTCTACTTCTGCTCTGCCTCTTACAATCTGTGTGACTTTGGGCAAGTGCCTGACCATTTCTGAACCTCTGTTTCCTTATAGAAAACATGGGAGAAGGCCCCTTCCTCCCAGGGCGGCGGAGAGAACTGAACCTGTTGCGACGCGGAATGGGCTCAGAACAGGGCGCTCAGTGGGCACTCGCGTCCGCAGTCACTGTTCACTTTGTTGTTATTATTGCTTCCTGGTTCCATCTAGGAGGGGTGGGAGCCCTCCAGTTTCTCCTGCCCCCCTCCTTGGGGCACCCTGGGCAGCCCCTCTCCACTTTGAGCCTCCCGAGCTGGCCCCTGCCCACAGCACGATTCAGGGAGGCTGGCACCACATGAGGCGGGAGCAGGAGGCTGGCCCACGGCAGCGTCAGCAAATGGGCACCAGCTGGGCTGGTAGCTGGGGCGGGCTGGCAGCTGCCCGGAGCGGGCAGGCCAGGCAGCCCCTCCCCTGCCCACCCCTGGCACTGCGCCCACCAGCTTCAGGTTTCTCAGGCCGCCAGAGGGGGCAGGGAAGCCTGGCTGGGCTTCAGGGCTGGGCAGGCGGCTTCCCTCTCTGGGCCCTGTTTCCTCCAGGAGCCTTCCCAAATGCAAGGCAGGCTGAAGAGCGCCAGGCACACCCACTCCTGGCCTCCCACCATCCTCATCACCTCCCTCTCCAATACACCCTGCAGCCTCTGGGCCAGTCCAGCCCCAGGGCCTTTGCACTGGCTGTGCCCTGTCTGGCGCATTCTCATTCAGTCCCTTTACGCCTCCTTCATCTCCTTTAGGACTCATCTCAAAAGTCACCTCCTCCAAGTGTTCCCTTCCAGTCTAGAGTGCCCCCCCTGGTCCCTCTCCACACCCCTCCCCTGCTTCGTTTCCCTGACATCACCCTTCCTCGCATCACCCCCTCATCACAGTACTGCCAGTGGTCCCCTAGGTTGGCCACGGGGCACACACCATGTCCAAGCCTGGAACCAGGCCCCATGGCCACAGTGGCGCCAGATGGATGCCTGGGGCAGCCAAATTGGGCTCCAAGAGGTGCCCTAGGCTCTGACAGCTCCAGTACTAAAGGGACCTTCTCCTGGCTGGTCTCCACCTCTACACCCCCCAGAATAAACCCAAGGGTGGAGGCCTTGGATTCCCCTTTGGGGCGTGGCCCCACCAATCCACCTAACGCCCCTTGGGAGAGGTGGAGAGGCTAGCAGGGAGGAGCTGGGCCTTGTTCAAGGACAGGGAAAGGCCAAGGGTGAAAGGGCAGGTGCTGCGGTGCCTCTGAGTCTCTCTGTGTCTCTGGGTCCCTCTGTCTCTCCAGGTTTCTGTCTGCCTCTCTGTGTGAGTATGTCTGTCCTTCCGTCGGTTCTGAGGCCCCGGTCCTGATGTTGGTGGTGATCCCTCCTTTCAGCTGTACAGCAGGTGTTCCCCTCAACATCTACCCTGCGCCCCTCCAGAGGCCCAAAGAGGCCTGTCCTTTGCCCCTCATCAATTCCACAGCTCCCAGTAAGACTGAGTAAGTGGACATTGCTCTGGCCCGGGCTGGGACCCACCCCCTCCAGCCCCGGAACCCACGGGTGCGAGCGGGGAGGTGGTGGCTGGTTCTCTCTGCCATCGGACTGACATCAGCCTGGCCAAGAACAGACCTGACTCTGTCCCAGAACGAGAACAAGGGTCCTGGGACAGGTGGCAGGGAGCTGGGGCTCAGCAGAGGGTCCTGGAAGGCAGCTTTGGTCCAGGGACCCTGGATGAGGCCTGGATTGCCGGAAGCCTAGGGCACAGACGAAGCCTGGAGGTGGCCAAGCTGTGATGACTGGCTGCCCATACTAAAAACTGCCAATGACCATTTCCTTTCAGCCCTTTCTGCCTCTGGGTATGGAAGGCTGGAGGTGGGGCAGGGTGGGGGTGTCAGCTCAGCAGCTGCCTGTGTCCAGATCCCACCTGTGCCCTCTCTGGGCTGTGTAACCTTGGGAAGTCCCTTCTTTGGGCTTCTGTTTCCTTTTCTGTGAAGCAGGCATAACAATGATTCCTGACTCATAGGGCTGCTGTGAGAATGGAAAAAAATCGCTGAGCCCTCAGAAAGCAATGCCTGACAGAGAAAGTGGAGCTAGGAGGTGGAGTTTTGAAGCATAAGTAGGAGTTTTCCTTATGGGAAAGGCGTTCCAGGCAGAGGGAACAGCACAGGCCAAAGCCTGGAGGCAGGACATTGTAACCCTAAAGAGGAAGGATGCACAGTAGCCATCCATGGAGCCCTAGCCCTGCGCCTGGCACTTGTCTTCAACAACCATGTGCACCCAGCACTCCTACAGGCAGCTACTTCCGAGCTTCCCAATTTGCGGACAAGAAAACGAGGCACAGAGAAGTGAAGCGATTGTCCGGATCAGCCAGCAGGCAGCTGGGTTAGGGCCGGAATCCAGGCCCCGCTCTCACACGCCACCCTCACTCCAGGCCAGCTGGGCCCAGAGCAAGCAGGGATTCCCCTGGGGTGATGGAGTGGGCTGGAAGCAGGGGAGGGTGCAGCCTTGACCTTTCCTGGCCCTCATTCAAAGAGGTTGACCAGACTGGCCGGCAAAGGCTAGCAGTGGGGCTTGAAGGTGTCTGGGGAGGCCTGGAGGCCTAGCTTGCCTGCTGAGCCGAGGGGGGAGGGGGTACGTGGGGGAGGGGAGGCGCCCAGAGATTGTGCTGACGCTGGCAGAAAACTCTGCTTCAAAATTTTATCAGCTCAGCTCCGAGGAGGTGGGGGTGGGGCTGGGTGCAGAGGATGAATGTGGAGGGGGAGACCTGGACCTGCATGGTAATGAGCCAAGGCAGCCCCTGCCCTCTGCCCTCTGCCTGAGACAGTCACTTCCTCCACTTCTGTGCCTCCACGCCCCCCCAGCACTGCTTCACTGCCAGCCCCAGTGGGCTTGTGGAGAATTGCTGGGGGTGGGGCAGGGGCGGTGGGGTCAAGGTCAAGAAATCAAGGTCAAGGCTGGGAAATTCTACCTGGCTCTTCTTCCTACACACCTTGGAGACCTGGAGCTCCACGGCCTCATCTAAGGATACCATTGCAAAGAGTCAACACGGCCATTATCCCCCTTGTACAAAGGGGGAAACTGAGGCACAGTACAGTGACATGTCCAAAGCTGCATTTGGAACACAGACACACAGGCAGCAAACAGTGGCCCTGGTTTAGCCAGCAGCACCTGTGATCTCGGGAGGGTGGATAACACATCTGGCATCCACATTTCCATCTAGACTGCTGACCACCTGGGATACCTCCACACCAGTCAATGCCCAGCCATCCTGCAGAGCTCAGCTCAGCCACACCTCCTCTTCCAGGAAGCTGGCATGGATCCCCCCCGCCAAAAAAAACCCTCTGTTGGTCTCAACCTCAGGCATTTAACCACAGAACCAGCAAACACCCAGGTGGAAGGGCTGAAGCTGGGGACACTGGGGACCAGAGAGGGTGGTAACCTAGCCAGAGTCACACAGCACCCCAGCTTCCCACTCATAGCACAAATGTGTGCCCCATCAAGCCTCTGCTGGAGGTCTGAAAGTCAATCAACCATTGTTCACAGCATACAACTCCAGAGCTCTACCAGCTTTCCCCAGAGGGATCAGACTGTTCATCTCCCATCTGTCTGTCTCCCATCAGTCTCTCTCCTGTCCTCATAGCTCCTCCCACCGACCCCCTGGGACTTCCCCTTCCCCTCGGCCTGCCGCCTCCCTCGGACAACAGACTTCACATATGCTGGCTCCTCCCTTGGACCCTACAACTGTGCAGTAGCCCACCTTCCTCCTTGAACACCGGTGCACCCCATTTCCTCCCAGCTTACCTCTCTCCCGCACAAAGTAGGCCAGGTAGAGGTCAAGCTCCTTGACTGCCACTCCGATGTGGTGCGGCTGCACGCAGAGCACTGGGTGGCCGCACTGCGCGGCCTTGACCAGTCGCTCGCCATCAGTGCTCTCCAGGGGGATGCCCTTGAAGAGGATGACCATGACCAGGTCCAGGCGCCACACCTTGTCGGCCTGGCGCAGGCAGTCGATGCGGCGCATCTTGCCCTTCTGGTCAGGGTTGGAGAGCACGCAGCCCGGTGCCTTCTTGCCGGTGATGGCCAACACGAAGTCCTCGCGGCACTCGGGCCGGATGTCCTTGCGCAGCTTGGCCAGCAGCCGCGATGCCCACTTCTGCTTCACTTCGGCCTTCTCTCCCAGCAGCTCGTCCTTCACTGCACGCTCCTCGTCCTTGGACATCCGCTTCTCGTGCTTCTTGAAGTATTTGCGCTTCCGCGCCTGCAGGTTGAACCAGGTATAGGCGAAGGCGCGCACGTGAGGCAGCAGCGCCTCGATGAATGGGTGGAATTCATCCTGTGGGCGGGTGGGAGAGGTGGGAAGTCAGGAAGTGCTGGGGAAGGGGACCCATTGCCCAGACCAGAAGACTGAAGCCCGGGGACCCCCAAGCAACTCAGTAAGTGGGGGAAGGGCCGGGCAGAGGTAGGCAGGGGGCCACTCCACACCCCTCCACCTCCTGAGGAAAACGGAAGGGACCCAGCAGAAGTTCATGGAGGACAGTCCACATGGGGAAATTGAGGCTTGGACTAGACGGAAAGCCCAGGCCAAGGAACACACTCATGGAGGACTGTCTTGAACCCCAAGACAGGACATGCTGAGGGTTCCAGGTAGAGGAGGATGGGGACCATTGCACAGACGGGAAAACTGAGACTGGGACAATGAGGATGTCGTGGGTCCATTCTCTCCCTTCTAAAACTGGGGTTTGAAAGTACTATAAAGAACCAGGTAGCGAATATTTTAGCTGCCACTACTCCATTCTGCACTGTTAAGTGCAACACAGGTGAGATGTTAATGACTGGCACAGTGGTATTCCAATAAAACTTTATTGATAAAGGAGATGGCTGGCACTGAGCCCCCAGGCTGTGTGAGGGCTCCAAGGTCGAGAGCAGGGCTGAGCACACAGTGGGTGCTCAGCGACTGCAGGAGAAACCAGGAGTGGAGAATAGTGCCTGGGGCTCCATTCCCAGACCCCACTGCTCAGCAGAGGACGCTGAGCCGGATGGGGGCCCAAGGCCGCCCCTACTGGTCCTCGGCACTGGTTGAAAAGATGAGGACAAGAGGCTGTTTCTAAAGATCACACGTACGGACAGGACTGGCTGAGGCCCACAGACCGAGACTAGGACCCCTGGATGTCAGGGGCTGATGGAAGTGTGGGGCCTCTGGCACAGGCCCATTGCAGGGGCCAGGAAAGCTGAGGCTCTAGACACCCAGCCGGAATACACTGCAGACAGGGGAGCTCAGCTGTGGAGGTTCAGAGCTAGAGAGGGGCCCCTGAGGGCCAGTTCACCTCACCCTGTCCCCCAGAGACCCATTCCACAGATGGTAAAACGGAGGCCTAGGGAGGGTGGGACCTAGCCAGAGCTGTGACTTCAACATCTCCCTCCCATCGCGCCTAATTGGTGTTGCTGGGTCCCCAATAAGGAAACAGAGGTCGTAAGAGGGGACCCAGTCAGGAGGGGCTTTGACTGGACCCCACACCCATCTGACTGCCCCCGTGGAAGCGGCAGCCCCAATAGGGCCCCTTGGAGAGCCACAGGGGAGGCCCCACCCCCTTCTCAGAGGGCGGGGGCGGGGGGGGGGGCTGCATCATTCTCTCCATTTTCTAGTGAGGAAAATGGTCCACAGAATGTCGGGACTTGGATTCTCGGCCTCAAGAGTGAGACATTCAAGGAGAAAGGAAGACAGAAGAGAAGCATCGGTCCCACCTCCCCACTCTTGCCTGGGCTGTGCTAGGCTTCTTGAATGGGGTGATACCTCTTCCTGGCTTATGAACCCCATTATCTGCCCAGTTCTCAAAAGGCTGCATTAGCTGTTACAGTCAAACCGTGGTTCTCGAACGTCTGCCATCTTGAACAATTCGGTTCTCGACCAAGTTCTTCACAAAAAATGTCTCGATTGTGGAACAGAACTTCTGTTCTCAATCCGACAACCCTTTCATGCTGACACTGTATTTCTAATGGGAAAAAAGGATTCGGTTTTCAAGCAAATTGCTTCTCCAACAGCCTTCCGGCGTGAATTAAGTTCAAGAACCGAAGTTCCACTGTACTATTATTATAGATGCTGTTACGACTATTCTGGTTGCTTGCGATCTTCCAGGGGCACAGGAAGAGGCCTAAGGCTTTGTTGTATGTTGCATGATGTGGAAACTGAGGCTCACAGAGGGGCGGAGACCTGGCCTAGGTCCCATTCTCAGGGCCTGTGTGAGGGCAAGAACCCAGGACTCCCACCCCGCCGACAGTCACCAGGCCCCTTCTTTGGAATAGCCCGCTCTCCGCAAGGCTGGGTCTCAGAGAGAGAGAAGCAGCCGCTGTGGGCTCTTGGTCTGCTTTCTAGGTGGATGTGGCCGGGCTCGGTTGCACCTCCAGACCTGGATGCACATGGTACCCGCTTGCCCTCCCTGCTCTGTGCTTCATCTTCCTCTGAGCCATCTCTGGCCATGGGGTGCTGAGGGGGGAGGGGGATGACCTCAGATTTCACTTATTACTGAGTCTCTGAAAATAGCCTTCTGCCCTCACCAGGGTGGGGTGGAACGGGGCTCAGCTTGTGCGCCCAGTTCCCCACTCCAATGTGCTCCGAAGCATGAGTCACTGGAACAACTGCGGCGGGGACTGAACCTTGGGTCCTTTTCTGCTGCCCCTGCCCTGCTGACCTGCTGAGGCAGAGGGAGGATGAAGGGGCCCATCCCCTGCCAGTCCCTGTCCAACCCGAGTTGCCTGTCCTGTGCTTGAATGCCACTCGGCTTGCCAGACCCAGAGATGGAAGCCACTCGTCCAGGGTCACACAGCTGGTCAGCAGAGCTGGGACCAGTGCCCAGGCCATCTGGCTAGAGAAACTGGGGGGCGGGGGGCAGGGAATCAATAGAGGCACAGGTCGCTGTCCCTGTGGAGGGAATGCCAGGGCAACGGCGTGGACGTTGGGCTGTGGCTGCCACCCAAGTTCTTGTGATTACTGGGGCCCTGATAAGAGGGAGCTGGGAAGAGGCAGCTGGGGTGTCAGCCAGCAGGGGCAGGCGACAGTCCCCAGATTCTTCCTCTCCTTGACCGCCTTTCTTTCTGAGCACCTCCCCACTTTTGAGCCCCTTTCCCTCAATTTTTTTCTTGGTCTGGGCTCCTCCTCTCTAAGCCCCCACCCCTCTTCCAGCTCCTTCCCTCTTTCCCTCTCCTCCCCCTTTGTGATCTCTACCCCCTCTCTGGGGAGAGGTGCCAGGGAGGTGAGCAGGGGTGGGAGCCCACGTCACCAGTGACCCTAGCTGGTCCTGGAGGAAGGAAGACAAACAGTCTGTAACTGGGTCATGGACCTGCTGCCCCGTCCTCCCTTGTCCTCCCTGGGAGGTCAGGCCAGTCACTCTCTTTGTCCCATAAGACCTGCAACAACCAAGCCCTCTTCCGCGGGCACCTCCCAATGTCCTCAGTGGCTGACAGGGCAAAGGAAACAGCCAAGGCAAGCTAGACACTGAGAATCCTCCCAAACTCCTACACATCCCTCAAAGCCCCATCTCCAGTGTTCCTTCATTTCCTGCTCTCCTCAGGGTTCCCTCAGACCTAGCTTGGACCATACAAGCTGTGGGGTCTGGGTCCAGCTGTTCCTCCTCCTCCAACTTTAAGTCCCAGGGCTGAGGTGCTCATCGCTAGGCAGACCCTAGAGGGGAATGAGGTGGGGTGATATTGGCCTCCATTTTCACCTTCTATGTGACCCAGGAACAAATCACTGCTCCACTTTGGGCCTTAGTTTCTCATTTAGTAAAATGGGACACTGTGGCCTGTTGGGGGGCTTGCCTATGGCCCTGGTAACTAGAGAGCAGAGGGAGGGGAACAAGGCTAGGCCTTCCCCAGAAACCCCACTTGGCCCACTGGGACTTCCCGGCTGAAGAGGGCAGCAGCAGCTTGGAGGTAGGCCCCTGGGTCTGAGCCCTTGCTGGGCCCTATGGGCAGGACAACTGTGCACTGGGGTGGGCCCCTGTGGTGTCCCTACCACCCTCAGAGTCCAGAGCGGCAAACCAGCACATGGAACTCCAATTTCCACCAAAAAGTGTTCCAGAAAGGATTCTCTCTCCTCCGTTCACTCAGCAGTCACCATGTTACCCACCTCCTAAGTGCTTATTCCGAACTCCTATGCATCCTTCAAAGCCCTGATTTCAATGTCCCCTTCTCCAAGTTAAGCCCAGGTGAAGTGGCAGACAACAGAGCTTATATGCAAATGCAGACCCATCTGGCACCAGGTTAGGGTTCCTAAACTAAGGTATCTCCTCCCCACAAGCTTGGTGCATCGGAGCTTATGAACAGCTCTTGTCTAATGAGGGAGAGAGTCATTCAGTAGTTCAATGAACATTTACGGAGTTCCTGCTGTGTGCCAACCCCATGCACGGTGCTGGAGACCCAGCAGTGACCTGGATTCGGCCCTCACCCAGATCCTCATCTGGGGCAGAAATGGACATGAAACAAACCAACAAGTACGTAATAAAATGTCAGGTTGAACAAAGTGGTGTGAAGAAAGTTAAAGGAGTTTGAGGGGGCCAGGGAATCCCTTGGGGGTTGTTTCTGAGCTGGGGGTGCATAGGGAGGTCTCTCATAGGAGAGGACACTTGAACGAAGACCTGAAAGATGACGATCAGAGCAGCTTTCCAAGTGGAGAGAACAGCACCAGCACATGCAAAGGCCTGGAGGCAGAGCCGTGCCCAGTGCTTTATGGGAACAGCAAGGAGGCAGGTGAAGCTACAGCAGAGTGAACAAGAGGGAGAGCGGAGGGGTGAGGGCAGGGAAGGGACCGGGGCTGGTTGTGCAGAGCCTTACTGGCCAGGCCATGGGGAGGAATTTGATGAACAGACCAGAGAGTGAACCCCCTGCACCAAACTGGCAAGGGAGTGTGAGCTGGGATCTCTGGCTTCTTGTCTGGTACCCCAGGGACAGCATGGGGGCTGAGCCAGAGGCGTGGTGTTCGAGACAGGGTCCAGGAGGTCGTGCCTTTTGGAGGCTGAGTATTTACTGTGCCCACTGTCTGGAAGGAGAGACGGAGGCACTGAGTCGAAGCCACTGGTCCAAAGTCGCACAGCCAGGAAGGAGCAGAGCTGGGACGTGGACCTGAGCCCCTGTAACTGTGGGCCTCCTGACTCCTCAGCCCCACTGCTGGGCCCTTGGGGCTCCCCAGCAACGCCCACTCTGCTCTCCTATGGTCTCTCTGAACTCTGTGTGGCTCCCTTCCCCTGCTCCATCCTGGGCCACAGGCCAGCACCACCTTCTCCTCCTGGGAGGGGGGGCACTGTCCTCCACTGTCCCCTTGTTTCCTGCCCGGCCGGCCCCCCAGAGTGCAGCCCCTTTAGGAGAGGGGTTTGATCCGTGTTGTTCACTGCTGTGTCCCCAGAGTCCAGAGCAGTGAAGGAACAATCTCATCCTTTGCCTGTTGGCCCCCTTCGCACACCCCAGCTGAGAAAGGCTGCTGGTACCCACCTGGTCTGGCCACGCTTGGGAAGGCCCTGGACAGGGCTGGCCTGGGAGGAACAGTCAACAGAAAGACCCTCGTGGGTCAAAGCTCCCGTTTTTCTGGGGTCACTGCTATCACAATTATCTGTTGTCTACTGTACCCCAGTCACTGTACAAAAGGGGAAAGAATCAGAGGAGGCCTAACTGTGTCCCGCTGGGGAGCCCGGGGAGAGAGGCTGAGGCCCAGAGAGATTCAAGCGCCTTCTGTCAACTGGCAGAACCATCCATCCGTTCCCTGTCTGTCCATCCATCCATCCATCCATCCAAATATTTATGAACGCCGACTGTGCGCCAGGCCCCGTGCCCAGCACCTCAGAGGTGTCCTGCTTCCCTGAATGCTCGGGCAGCCCGAGGAGTTGAGGGTCACTGGTCACTTCACTGCACTGGGAGGGCTCCGTCACCACCCAGAGTCACACAACTGGAAAGGGGACTCCATTCTGAGCCTCCTGAGCAAGGTTTGCATGCAGATCTGAGGCACCCTAGGTGTCTGCGGCCCGCCCCCCATCTTCGGATGCATCTGGGTGGGGGTCCTGTCCTCCCAGGTGTGGTGTGAGTGTGCATGGGAGTGTTGGGGTGCCCGTGCATTACGACTGCAGATCAGCATGAGCCCAGGTGTGTGAGCCTGAGCAGGGGCTGCCTGGGGCAGGAGGCCCCAGGACTCAGCATTTCCCATCCATTTTATCCTGAGACGGGGAGGGAGGGAGGGAGGCTCAGGCAGAGAGAGAGAAGTGACAGACAGAGGGAGAGAGACAGATAAGATGAAGGAGGGAGGGAGGGAAGGAGGGAGGAAGAGGGAAAGGGAGAAGAAGGGAGGGGGAGAAGAGAAGGGGGAGGGGAAGGGGGGGAGAGAGACAGAGAGAGAGGGACAGAGAGAGGGAGAGAGAGAGAACGAGAACAGAGAATGCTGACTAGGCCAGAATCCCAGCTTGGAGATTTACAAGGCGCTGGGCCCTGGTGCTGAGGCACCTCCACTGCAGGGAGAAGGGAGGGGGAGAGATACAGACGCGGAGAGAATGGGGGAGACAAAGACCTGGAGCGAGGTGGTGCCTTCTACAGGGTGTAGTGGGCACACAGGGAGACCCCACCCGCCTAGGTCTGGCTACCCAACCAGAGGCACCGGCTGCACTGTGCTGTCCTGGGCAGGCCCTGGCCCTTTCTGGTCTTGGCCCCCTTCCCAGCCCAGAGGCGCTGGGGAAGCCTGACCCTCACACCAGGCCTAGACCTCACTGCATTTTGCCTCCCCCTCACTCCCATGGGAGGTGCTTAATAAAGATCTATTAAAAGAAACAAAAGTGGGGCCCTCTACCAGCCTCAGTCTCCCTGCTGGAGAAATGGCAGTAAAGGGAGTGCCTCCCAGAGAAGGACCCAGGTGAAGGAATGAAGGAAAGAATGAATGAATGAGGGAGGGGGCCCTGGCGGCTACACTTGCTGGCTGTGGCCCCGGGGAATCCTGGGCACTGCAGCCAAGAGAGATTTGGCCCCAAACCCGGAATAACTAACGTGGCGGTGGCAGCAGGCATAAGGGAGGCAGGGAGGGAGGCCCAGAGTGGGGCAAGCGCAGAGAGGCCGGCCTTCCCGCCGGCAGGATTTATGGAAGTAACGGCTGCTCCACACAGTTCCTCTTAAGAGTAAAAGTGAAAAAGCGCTTGAGTCACCACCATTGAAACAAGGACAGGGCTCCCAGAATACTTCAGGCCCACCACCACCCTTTGGTGGGCAGGGCCGGGGGCACAGGGCAGCTCCCGCCAGAGCTGCAGCCCCCGAACCCGTCTCAGCTCCTAGGAGGATCCGGGTCAGATCAGTCGCATCAGCTAAAACCGAGCTATTTTAGGCCGGACTCAGGTTGTAAAATTAGTCAAGTCAAGAGGGGAGATGGAGGTCCCGAGACAGAGAGACACAGGGAGAGACACACGGGGCAAGGAGAGACACAGAAACGGGGGACAGACAGTGAGAAACGGAGGTGTGGAGATGGAGAGAGGGACGACAGAGACAGAGACAGACGAAATGACAAGGAGAGAAAGAGGCAGAGAGAGACAGGGAGAACAGAGATGGAGGGAAAGAGACAGGGAGAAAGAAAGACAGAGAGAAATGGGGTGGGGGCAGATTGGGGAGCCTGAACCAGACAACCAGGGGCGGGGTTCCTGCAGGGGCGGTCAGGGTCCTCCCAGGTCCCCCAGCATGAGACTCCAGACCGCACTGGGCCTGCAAGGAGCTACAGGGATTAAACTGAGGCTTGGGGCAGGGGTGCTTCCTTCCAGGGTGGGGGGCACATGGGAGAACGAACAGAAGAGGGGAGCCCCTGCGCTGGGGTCGCTCCCTCCCCACCCCAGCAGGGAGCGCTCTGGTTCTCTCTGCCTGTGTCTGTCTCCTCGTCTCCGGGTCCCTTGCGCCCAGCAACCTGATTTTTGTGACTTCACGAGAGTCACCTGGCTGATCTTGCCCTGCCCCTGGGGAAAGCCATGCCCAGTGAGTGCCCAAGTTCACGGGTGATGCCAGGGCTCTGGTTCTCCCTGCCACCCTCTCTCTGCAACGTGGATAGAGACCTGTCTCCCAGCGTCCTGATGGGGGAATTCCAGGGCGCAGTGACAACAGGCGGCCTTCCAACCTCCTCGCCTGGAATAGCCTTCCTTTGCCTGCCCCCCACCCCCTCCCCCGGGGGCCATGGGTCTAGGAGTGCGCAAGAAGGGCAGAGGGGGCAGGGGCACCCAGAGCCACCCAGGCCACCCACCCCCTTAGGCCTGAGCCGGGGAGGCCTAACGTCCCGCAGCTACTAGACTAGGACCCTAGATGTTATCGGGGAACTTCAGGACGAATGGGAGATTGAGATGGGCCAGTGATGGCTCTTTGAGGGACCCCCTCCAAAAGTTGCTCAGAGAGGGAAATGGAGGCCTGCAGAGGGGCCGGGACTTGCCCAAGGTCATCCAGGAGGTCGTGGGCAGGATAAGCCTGAGACCCCCCTCAGCACCAGCCCTCACTGCCTCTGCCTAAAGCCAGGAACTCCTCAGCGGGTGCTGGAGGAGGCCAGTGACGAAGGTCCCACCGCGAATGGGGGGGACCCCTGGCAGAGACTGACAGTCTCCGGGGCCAAACCCGACATCGGCGCTCTCCCACACTGCTCCTCAGGACGCCCAGGACCGCACTTCACAGTTTGGAGGCCATACTGCATCTCTCTCCAGAAACTGCCTTAGCCCCGTGTCACCTCAAGGGAAACTGAGGCCTGAACCCCATTGGCCTACAGACACACAAGGACTTGGGGTGGGCCCGAAGCTGGAAGGTAGAACCAACAGAAGGGTGGGTGTTGTCTGGGAGGGAGCAGGGACGGTCCCCGGTGCGGCCTGCGGAAGGGACGTCCCTCCACCCCATCTTTGTACCAGGGCTTAGCCTGGGAGTGTGGTCAAGGGTGAGAGGCTACGGAGGGGGCAGGGGCAGGGGCAGGTGCTGGCGGGCAAGGGCGTGAGCAGCACCGCAGTGCCAGCCCGACCCCGGAGTGCAGGCCTCTCGGCTCCTCCCGGCTGCGGCTCAATAACCCCTAAATCGATGCGGCGAAAACATCGGGATGGTGGTGGGGGCGCGGGGTTGGGGGGGAGCGGGAGACCGAGCCGGGAAGTCGAGCACCCCTCCCCCCACCGCTGGTACCTCCAAGTTCGCGCGCCCCCTCCCCCCTCCATGCACACGTGGGCCAATAATGGGGGAAAAAGCAGCCGGGGCTGGAGTGACGGGGCGCAACCTTGGTGAGGAGAGGGTCCCGGGAACACACCAAGAGTGCTGGGGAGCTCAGGAGCCAGCCAGGACCCCCTCAATTCTTCTTAGAGGTAGTCCCCGGTCCAGGCACGGGGTTCAGGCGGAACCCTGTCTTTGGAGGCGCCCCTCAGACCTTCCCGAGTGGATGGGGGAGCTCATCCTGCCTTGGGGGGGAGCGAACCTGCAGCCCGCGCCCAAACGTCCGGGACTGGGGGAGGTCCTGGTCGCGGGGAGGGGGGTCGAGCGGCAGAGCTGGAATCCGGGGTGAGTATATGGGGTGAAGGAGGAGGGTCCCGGCCCAGCCCATCCCCCACTGGCCCCTGGTCCGTGTTGGGGGGCATCCCGGCCCGGGCCGCCGGAGGACGCGTGCCTTTTTCGTCCCGCCTCCTCGGGCTTCCAAACTCCGAGGCCGGGATGCGGGGAACGCGGGACCCGGTGCGCGGGCGGCGTGGGCGGGGGGCATACCTGGGTCAGGCAGAGCGGGGACGAATACATCCCGGGCGCGGCGGGAGGCGCAGGGCCGGCCGGAGCGGGCGCGCTGAACTTACTGAGTCATTTTTCCAACCCCCCCCCCCCCCCCCCCGCGGCCGCGGCCGGCGCGCGCTCCTAGCCGCCTCCTCCCTCGATCTCCCTCCCTCCTCCCTCCCGCTCTCTCCCTCCCTCTCTCCTGCGTCTCTCACTCCCTCTCTTCTTTTCCTGCCCCCCACCTTCTCTCTCCCTCTCCCCTCCTCCGTCTCAGTGTCTCTGTCTCTCCTCCCTCTGGCAACCTCCCCCTCCCTTCCCCCCAATTTCTCTCCCCTCCCTCCCCCCAATTTCTCTCTCCTCCCACCCGAACCTCCCACTTCTCAACATCCAACTTTCAAAGAAAAGAGGGAAAAAAAGAGCGCGAACGAGGAAGGAGAGCCGCTCCCCTCATGCCTCATGAACCCCATTATTGCTATTATTACGAATTTCTAGCCGCTGGGCTCGGGACACCGGATGGGGACCCGCAGCCGTAGTCAATGAGACTGCAGAGGGTCCCCCAGGACCGCCTGTCCAAGTCAGGTGGGGAGGGGGCGCTAGGCTGTTGCTGGTCTTTTGGGGGCAGGAGGTGGATTTTTATGACCCCCCCCCAACCCGCCCGGAGCTGGCCGGGAAGTTGGAGAAACGAGCCAAGGGGGTGGGGGGGGGGTGGAGAATGAAGCAGTGACGTGTGCAGAGGCCGCGCAGCGCGCGGAAAGCCCTTAAAGATGTACGTCCCGGGGTGCATGGCAGGAAAAGGGTCTCCTGCACCCTCTCCTCCTTGGTCCCCGAGAGCCAGACAGGGACTGCAGTGCCCGGGCAGAGGGGCTTGGCTACGACTACGCCCCCAATGGCCGGAGGGACCCCAGCAGCTAACCAGGAGCGTCTAAGAATCTGCTCTTTCTTCGTTGGCCAGCACCAAAGGGGAACCGGGTAGGGAGTGGCTTTGGCCTCCCCCCTATGTCTCCCCCGAATCCCAGGAGGAATTCGTCTAGAAAGAACCTCAGGCTGGCCAGATAAACCCTTGCAGCCTCTTCCGGTTGTCCACGGATTCCCATCAATCCTAGCCACGTGCCCATTTCAAAGATCGGGAAACTGAGGCACAGCGAATGGCTTGGAGTCAGACCATCTGGCCCAGAAGCCCACTTCTTCAAGCTCCATTGTTCTCCCTCTAGAATAATTAAGCACAGACCTGCGGTCCCCCAGTCTGAGCCCCCAGGGTGCCTGACAACCTTGGCCTCAGGGCACCTGGCCTTAACTCTCCTCCTCCCAGGTTCACTCCCTCAGTCCTCCCAGCCTGGCTCAGAAGCTGCCTAAGCCCTCCTTCCCACCTCGCAGACTAGGGGGCCATGGCCCCTTGCTTCCATCCTGTGCTGTCCTGCTCTGTAAAGCGGCCTAGCAGTGCCCACCCCATAGGGTCAGTTGGCATAAGGACAGTGTTACTTAGCAGAGCTTTGACTTCCTTTCAAATGTGCCCCCAAGACGTCGTTAGAAAGCTTGGCCATTTTTACTAGTTTCTCTGAACATCCTGAGGCTAATGACACCCTGTTACTAACTCAGGGCAGCTGCCCCACTCCCAGGGCGCCAAAGCTGCCGGCAGCCCCGGTATTTCCCTGTACCGCAGGGGAGAAGACTGAGGCCCACAGAGCGAGGCCACTCGTCCAGGGCACCCGCAGCACGCGCTCCGTGGTCCCAGTGTGCTCCTCCCCGCGTGTGTCTGACAGTTATTCAGGCAGCACTTAGCACATCCTGAGCACTTCACAAATGTTTTTGAAACTCCCCACTGTGCAGCTGTGGTGGGCACTTCAAACCCCGGGATGAAAGGGGGAGGCAGGGGTCCAGGAACCCAAACACCAACACAACATAGAGCGGTACTTGATCACTGAAGAAAATGCTGGGAACACAGATGGCAGAATCCCCAATCCAGACATTTAAATGCGAAAGTGTACTTCTGAGCATTCTCCTCGGACTGCCCCCTATCCCTGCCCTGCCTGCAGCCTTCATGTAGCAGTTGAGGTTCCTTTCCAAGGTCAAGCACAGACTGCACCTCTTGGAACTCAGTTTCCACATCTGTGAAATGGCAACATTAGGACTCACCTGGGAAGGCTGGGGAGACGGGAGTTCTTGAGGTAATGTGTGTGGGGACTGTGTTAATATTGTTAGTTTTAGTGGACGGTAGAACCTTCTGCAAGTTCATTAACAGCAACTGTATGCACATGCATACACACATATGTATACATACACACAGGAGTGGGCAAAAGTAGGCTTACAGCTGTAATACATTCATTAATAAAGAATACAAGAATAAACCGTGTTTCATATACTCACAACTGCAAACCTGCTTTTGCCCACCCCACGGTTCAGGCAGGAGAGGCCCCTGCAGTGCACATAGTAGGACCACAGCAGGCCTGTTGGGCTGCAGGGTCGCACCTAAATCTGTATCTCCTCCAGCCAGCAGCTTAACCTTTCAGTGTCCCAGCTTCCCCCTCTGTGAAGTGGGGCGATCAAAGATAGTGCCCACCCCCTCAATGTGGGTAAATCAGCGAGAGGGGGGACAGGGGTTAGAACAGTGCCTGTACATAGTGGTCTCTTAACAAGGCAACTGGTGAATTTGGACCTGCATACGGAAGGGCCCAGAATAGGGGTGCATGATTTAGCTCCTGGCATTTTGGAGCACAATTGAGCTCATTTGTTAAAAATTAAAAATGCATTCTCCCTAGAATTTGCTCTTAGGCTTCTCTGTAACTGTCCCAGATACACAGAAGACACACTACAGACGCACAGCAGTGTTGACAGCAACTCTGCAGCACTAATGCCAACCATTTGGAGGCAGCCACCAGGTGTCCATCCGTGTGGCGCCAGTTTGACATTGCGGGTGTGGGCATGGGCTGGAGTACTACACAGCTTCGTAAAAGAACCAGGGGCTCCCAATGGAGCCGTCTCCAAGAGACATGCTGGGGAAAGCAAGGTCTGGACCAGATTCCTCCCCTCACTGCATGCCAGGAACACCCCTGGTCGTGACCATCACAAATGTCCCCAGACATTGCCCAGTGTCCCCCGGGAGCAGGACCACCCCTGGTTGAGAACCCCTGCTGTAGACTCAAGCCAGAAGACTCAAGATCTCATTTGAGATTGAGGGAAAAAAAAAACACTTATGTATCCTCTGAGATAAAAGCTACCCTTTATAAGAATATACAAGTGTCCTTAACAAGAATGTGGACCTGTCCCACCTGCAGTTGCTAAGACAGAGCTGGATGACAACAGGACCCCCCTGGACTGGAGTCCCACCACGGTGGCGGGGGGGGGGGGTGAGGAAGGTGCCATGTTCAGGTGTGAACTCCCCTTAAATGTTCATGAATGGCTTGTGTAATTAAAAAGTAAACTTTGAAAAGGCAAGAGGCATTCACTAGCACAGGCAGGGACGACAGGAGCCCGAGTAATAGGAGCCCAAGTGGCGACAACACAGAAGCCACACCCGGAGAACGAGGACACAGCGTGGGGACCGTTCCAGTCCCCTGTGCACTCGAGGGAGGGTCCTGTGTGTTTCCGTTTTGTGGATGAGAAACTGAGGCTCTAGCAGGGGACGTTCCGGTCCTTGGTGGTGAGAAGTAAAGGCTGGCTATGACACTAGGGCTGGCGCAGTCACAGACACACACACACAGTGACACACAACACACAGGCCACAGGTGCACACAGGCACATGCCACCGTGCCGCACAGTTTCACACATAGAGACTCAGACGTACAGGTCTGTCGTGACACACAGACACACAGTGACACCAGAAAAGCACATGAAGACAGCTCACAGACACACACTCAGACCCACACATAATATGTGTGCACACACCCACACAAGTGCACACACAACCCCAAACACAACACAGGTACACTCACCCATAATCACCCAATCACGCCCAAACACGACACATGCTCACCAGCAGCACACACACCCACAACAGAATCTAGTATTCATACACACGCACACGTGCAAACCTGCACGCAGTGACACACGGCACAGCACACTCCTATTCCCCCCACACCTGGGGTCCTCCCTCTCCTGCCGGTGGAGGTGTCTGTGTGTATTTGTGTCTGTGCGTGTCAGTGTGGGTCCATGTGGCTATGTGTGCACCTCTGTGTGTGCACAGATTTATGTACATGTGTGGCTGTGACCAAGCACTTCTTGAGGGTGTGTTGTGGGTGTATGCTTGTGAACACACACCAAGGCGTGTGCATGGCTGTGGACCCCTGGACACCTGGAGAAAGTGGGGATGGGGGCGAGTGTGGAGCAGGGCAGACCATGGGTGTGTGACTGCAGGGGGTATGCTGGGACAGGGCTGCCTCTGAGTGCTGGCAGCTGGCAGGGGCAGGGGCTCAGCAAGGTAGGTGAAAGGGCTGATGGGAGCATGCGACCCTGAGTGCTGGGTGTGTATGTACCCCTGTGTCAATGTGGAACCCTTTTCCCAAACAGCCCCTCCCAAAATAGGTTGCAGGTTTTAAGTAAAAAGCAGGGACTTGGCCTAGCCTTAGGGCTTTCATATTTGGAAAATTATATAAAGGCCCTGGGGTGGGTGGGGGTTACAGCAGGGATTCCCCTGGAGGGTAGAAAATAACACTTTGGACCTCCCACCCCTGGCCTGGTCCTCGGCAAGCGCTGGGAGGCAGGACTGAAGGGGACGGCCCCCATCCTGGAAGGTGAGAGGGTCTCCTTGGCCACCTGCTTGGGCCCAGACAGCCCCTGCGCTTCAGTAACCAACCCTCCCTCAAAACCTCGGCTGAAACGGAGGTGGGGACCCCTGCCGCCCTGCCCCCCTCCGGGGCAGGTCCGCGCGCAGGCGCGGTTCCTGGCAGGCGACATCGCTGCCACCCAGTGATCGCGTCCCAGTGCCACCTCGAGCCTAAACCTCAAACCAGGACCACCTGGGTCCACGCCCTTGGGGACCTCGAGGCAGGGAGGCAGTGGGGGGATGGGGTGGGGTGAGATGAGGGAACAGGGTTTTGGCAAGGTAGAGGAAATACCAGCCCCCCACCCAGAAGCCCCGTGGCAGGAAAAAAGGAGCTGGAGGGGCCAAGGGGAGAGTGTAGACCTATCCCCACGACAGTCACTCAGCGCCAGTCACCTGCACACAGAGACACCGAACTGTCCCCTGGGATGCAGCCACACGACACTGTTCTCCACTCACCCACAACCCCCTAACCGTCACACACACGGGAACACCCCACACGGTCACCCAGGGACATCACTGCCCCCAGGGACATACAACGCAGCCACACAGCTTCACAGCACCATTACCCAGGGACACACGGCACAGTCACCCAGTTACTCTAAGACACACGCACACTGTCCCAGAGACTCACAATGCTCTTACACACGCGACACAACACACCCAGCCACGTGGATGCGCAGACACATAGAGGACCGGACACATCAGAACCCATGTACCCACGCACAGGGACGCAACCACCTGGCTGCACAGACCCGAGAACGCATCGCCGGATTTCCATGCTGACCCATTAGGAAGCTCTGGAGCCCTGAAATGCACCCCTCGAGCGCGGATGCCACCGACACCCGGAGACCAGACACCGGAATCCTCAAGTGTAGGCACCTAGGCTCGCTGGCCTGAGGTGCTTGGGGCCGAGACCTGGTGACCCCTCCCGCCTGAGACCTGGCGTGCGCCGCAGCCCGGCTGGGGTCAGCCTGTGGGCGGAGCTCAGACGGCGTGAGGGCAGGCCGTGGGGGCTGCCCTTGCGCGGCGCCAAGCGCCGCCGCCCGCCGGACTCCAAGTTCAAGGCGCCCGGCGGCGACCGTGGCGCGCTCTCCGCCCCTCTCCGCAGCGGCCATTTTCCGCTAGCTGGCGCGCCGCGCTCACCCGGGCCGGGGCACCCCCGGGAGCCACCGCGACCCCCGCCCAACCGGGCGACCCCTCCCTGGCTCCGCTCCCCGGTGGGCTGCGCGCTCTGGGGTCGTGCGCCCCGGGCCTCATCCTCCCTCCTCCCGCCGTGCCGGACAGGGGGCGGGGGCCCGGCCTGGTTGAGGGGCACCCTCTCCCGGGAGCCCCGCCCTCCCCGCCAATTCCGCGGCGCCCACGAGGGGCCCCCCACTTGGGATCCCCCGCTGCGCCCTGCGCGCCAGCTCCGCCCCCAGCCGCGAGGGGGGCACCGGCGGGCGGGGGTCCTGCGGCGGCGGTCGGAAGGGGGTGTCCCCGCATCGAACCCTTCCTTGGGGCGGCCCCCCCCAGACCTGGCAACTTTCGCCCGGAGCCCACGCACCACCCCAAAAACTCCCCGGGCGAAAACGAAAGTGGGGGCGGCGACGTACCATGGCGCTGCTGCGAGGAGGCGAGGCCGGCGCCGGAGCGAGCGCGCTCGGTCCCCGGCGAGGGGGGGCCGGAGGCGGCGGGAGGAGGCGGTGAGGGAGGGCGCTCGGGGGAGGGAGCGAGCGCGCCTGGGAGGGGGCGCGCCGCGCCCGCCCCCCGGGTCCGTAGGACCCTCCCCTCGGCCCGCCTTCCCCGGCCCCGCGCGCCGCCCGCTCCTCAGGCCGCTGGACTCTCGGGCCCCGGCTGCGGTAGCTCCATCCCCGGCCCGGCCCGCGCCAGCGGAGGCCGGGCGAGCGGCCGCAGCGGCGGGTCGTGGGGCCCGGGGCGGGCTCTCGGCGGACTGAGCGGATCCACCTTCTCCGCGGCGCGCGCGCGCTCACACACGCGCACACACACACGCAGAGGGCTGGGGACACTAGCGGCCCGGGCCTCCTTCGCTCCGACTCGGTCACCACGCACACCGACGCGCGCAGACCGGCACACTAGGTGCTTGCAGCGCGTACAGACACAGCCTGCGGGTGTCATCCAGACACACGGGGACCCACGCGCACAGCCTATACGGTGTCTAGGATGCACACCTCTTGCAGAATGCCACCAACACAGATTCACACTGACAACCTGCGAGTGTCACCCAGACAGACACGGGGGCCCACATGCTCACAGCCTTCGGGGTGTCACCGAGACACCCAGAGCCTGAGTTGGACTCACAGCCTGAAGGGTGTCACCCCGACAACAGAGACTGACAATCATGGAAAGACACTCCACACCTGGGACTGACCCACAAGTGATCCCCAGGACCCCTCCCCTGGGCCATCGCTCCAGGCACTCTGGCCCGTGAGTGCAGGTGTACCGGATACACATAGCCACAAACACGTACAGCTGGGAGACCGGACAGATGGGGACACAGACAGACTCCGAGGAGGCGCGACAGACCTGGGGGGGCAGGGGTCCCCTGGGGGTCACGCAGGGGCTTCAGGCGGGTCGGGGGGCGGGGAGCGCTCTCGGCCGCTCGATAGGTGGAGGAGGGATCGGGCGCCCCCTCCCCGGGTCAGGAGTAATGGCGAAGTCCCCGCAGCGGGGGAGGGTACGGGCCAAGGAGGGTCAGCGCCTCCACCACTGCCGCTTGGGCGGCTGCGGGCTGGGAGGCGGTGCCGCAGCGCCCCCCCCCCCGCCCCCATCACACACACAACCTCAGCGCTCTCCCGCAGTCCTCCCTTCTCAAGCAGCCGCAGAGTAGGAACCGCCCCCTTCCCCCCTCCCCGCTCTGCGTCTGGCGCAGCTGGGGAACGATAGGAGGGGGGCTTTCCCGGGCCTGGTGGGATGGAGAAGATTCCGTATAGTATTTCTGTCTGGGTTTCCCCCTGCCTGCGACCCCAGTTCCCTCCAGGAATTTAGGGACCCCTTTGGGGAAGTGGTTTCCAGCTCCCCGATGGAGGGCATCAGGATTTAGGGTGGGGGCAGGTAGCACCCCAAGAGTAGAAAATCAGACCTTGGACCACCCGTCTGGAGCCATGACTGACTCTGGGGGCTTCTGATAGTTGATTCTGTGCTTCTGTGCGATGCTGCTCGCCCCTGCCCCTCGCCTGGGAAGGGGAAATCACAGACAAATGGGGTGACCATAGCCTTGCCAACATAGTAGATGCTCACTAAGTGTGGGCTCCGTGTAGCCAGTCTCAACCATCCAGGGGCATTCACTCTGACACGAGGCTTTCTGTTTCATCTGCACAGTCCTCTGTGCATTTTTCAGAAGAGAAAAGTGAGGCCCAGAGAGGGAAACTCATTTTCTTTGGGTCAGCCAGCAGGCCTTCTTTAGGGTCCTCCACTGGTGGGAGTGGGAAAAGTTCTGGAGGCAGCCTCCCCTCTCCCAAACCTGAAGTCAGAGAAAGCAGGGTGGGTACTCCAGCTCTGGCTCCGGGGAGGGAAGGGTTAAAAGGATAGAGACCACCCCTACCCTTTCCTCTCAGTGCACCTCTAATCTGCCTCAGTTAATCCCCAGCTGGAATCCACTGTCCCACCCCTGCCTCAGGGAATTAGGTACCCGGGAGGAGAGAAGGGAAGGGGAGGGATAAATTAATAGCAGTCAGGCGGGGATTGGGGTCCAATGCGTACTAAGCAAGGGCACGGAAGCAGCCCTCCACCCATCATTTTCCCCTCGAGGCTACTGCTGGGCCCGCGGGCATAGTGTTAAGCACTTTACAGAAGCCTATCCCTTCACTGCTCACACCCCTGTGAGGTGGGTGCTGTAAACCCCACCCCCGTTTCACAAATGAGGACACAGGCTCAGAAAGGGTTAGACACTTGCTCAAGTTCACCTGGTAAGTGATGATGGTTTGGAAGACACTTTCCTGACAGGGGATCTCCTGATTTGAGCTGCTTTTGCGACCCCAAATCATCAAATCTGGCTTTCTATTTGTTTAACAGTTCTTCCTGCCCACATTTTACTATGAGCAGCAAGAAGGAACCAGGAAATCCCCTCTGCTAAATATCCAACTTTATCACTTACTTACAAGTTCTGCTTTCCATACAACTATGGGACACAACTCGGCTAAATTTCTGCCCCTCTATAATAAGGATCCCCTTTCCTGCAGATGTGTTGGCCTGCAGCACTTCCATTCTAGAACATTCCCAAAAGACAGACTGATTAACAAACATATATTTTTAAAGTTCAGCTTTACGGAGACCAAATAAATGATAACAAAAAATATGAACATTCCATGCTTTGGCACTTATTAAAATGGTAAAGATTTAAAAATTAATAAAACCCAGTGCTGGTGAGAATGCAGTGAAACAGGCATTTTCATAAATTGCTTGGAGGTAACTTTATGGATTAGGAAAGCAGTTTGGCAAGTATGGTGGAGGTCTAAGACAAGTTCAGACTTGTTTCAGACCAAGTTCAAATTCTAGGAGTCTATCCTGAACTTGGGAAAAGGTATATGTGCCCTTAAACATCTTCATTGCCATATACTTGTGAAAATTGCTGTAAATCAGTGTTTCTCAGCCTTTTTTCATATCACCTCCCCCAGAGCAGTTTTAGACACTTTTTCCTAATCACAGCCCAAGAAATTTTAATACCACAGATATACTGCATATTAGTTAACATACTGTATGTCTATTTGTGTTTTGTACATTAAAAGGGTACTTATTTCTACTCTGCAAAAACAAATTTTTGCCCCAGTTGAAAATGCATGCTATGAATAATGGTATAGCCTTCTGATGGAATGGTACAGTCCTTTAAAAAGAATGAAGTTCCGATAAGAAAAAAGACGATAAGAAAAAGACAACTACTCAAGAGGAAAACGTGCAAAAAGCAGGAACAGGCATCCTGTGAACAATGAAACATGGGTGGCCAACAGGCGCATGGAGAGAGGTCCAATGTCGTTAAGGGTCACACAACTGCACAAGGACACAACGAGGACACAGTGGTGTTCTCAGCTCCAGGCAGGCAGCATGGATGGATTTAGCAACATAACATCGAGTGGAACAAGAAGCTCCCAAATATTTCACGCAGCGTGATGCTCTCTTTATGAAGTTATAGTAACTACAATGAAACAACATTTTGGAGGGAAATAATCTACTTGAGATAAATTGTTTTCAAGCAAGGAAAGGATAAATCACAGATTCAGTAGTATAGTTACCTTTGGGGAGAGAAGTCCAGAGAGCAGAATGAGGGAAAAGTATTTTGGGGTGTAGGTTACTGCTAAATTTCTGTTTATGCTGGTGGTGTTGAGTTTTGGGGTATTTATTCTATTAGCAAACTTTTACACTTCCTGATAAATGGAACAATGATGAAAGCAGGCTGTGAATCAGACTGGGATTATATTCATTCCAGCATCCAAAGCCCAGATAAATAGCTAAATCAATAACTCATTCGCTGAGAGTAGACTATCAGCTCCATGATGGGGAATGGTGGGGGAAGAGTCTCATTTACAGCTGGGTCCAGGACACTGAAAACAGTGCCTGGTACATAGTAGGTGCTCAATAAATATTTGTGGCATTAATGAAAATCTCAGAGGGACCAAAGGCCTTGTAAATACCATTTTAAAAGAATCATATATATGTGTATATATGTATTATGTATTATGTTATGTACACACACATAAAAACATATCATATAAAATGGATGTGTATTAAATATGTATTAAATATGATGTGTATGATATATACACATATAAATGTACATGTGTTAGACCTGTCTACAACATGTATTACATATCATATACATATATAATATATGTGGATGTACTGAGTGTATTAAATATGTAAATAAACACATTTAAAAGAATCATACACACATACCAGGCTTCCTCAAACACAGCACTGGCGGGAACTCGTCTCCAACATGCTTTGTTTTGGAGGAGGAACAAAAAGAAAACCTAAATCACTGAATGATAAAGACACGCTTCCAACATGTGCGTCAGAAGAACACAAATGAAGCCTCACAGCACAAAGCGGCAGACATGCAGCCCCATTTTGTGGATGGGGGAACTGAGGCTCAGGGCTCCTCACCACCCAGTTACTTACTGCGCCACTCTGCCTTTGCAGCACACAAGCCGATGCAGACAGTAAGTAAAGGGATGGGTGTGGTGTGTGTCCATCACATTCTTTCCTGTCTGGTTTCTTCCACTTAGTATAATTGTTTTGTGGTTCATCCACGTTGCCGCATGTACCAATAGTTCATGTCTTTTTATGGCCACCTAGTATGGCGGCCATACCGGTACCGCTAACGCGGTTCTGAGCCTCCTTCACAACCTTTGTAGGAACACTCACTCTCTTTCCTCTAAGTGAATGTCCTGGAGTGAAATGGCTCATACACTAAGTGCATTTACGTAAAAGTCTTTGCATGACTATAGCCTTTCATTCCTCTTGGGTAAAGACCTAGGAGTAAAAGGTTGGATCCCGTGGTGGTAGGTGTGTGTTAAACTTTTTAAGAACCTGTCGGACTGTTTTCCAAGGTGGTTGCACCATTTGACACGCCCACCAGCAGAGACCGGGAGTTCCAGCTGCCCCACTTCCGGTGGCTGAGACTGAAATCCTTTGGGTGAGTGATGGGAAGCGTGCCAATCAGATGGCAGTGGGGGTGAGGTAGTGGGCCAAGTGAGGAATAAATCCAGCAGGAGCTTTATTACTCAGAGCCTTGCTGGCCACACCTCCCAGGCCCAGTGGAAAGGAGTGGCTACAGGTTTGGGGTGGGGCCACCACTCCTGGATTCTAACCAGAGGTTGCCACTTACCAGTCCTGGCAAGATGGCCAATCTGCCTGGTGACTGCATACAGGACTTGCCCTTAGGAGGCCGTAGTTGAATCGTGAGTATTAGACTTCAGGTTGGCACAAAGTGATCTCTGTATATGTCCAGTGGAGGTAGTTGGCCAGTGGTTGGAAATCTGGAATCTTTGTCACTTGCTACAAGGATTCAGCTTTCCAGTCTTTACCTGAATGAGGAGAGTGGCCCAAGACGACAGTGTGACCCTGAACAAATCACTTTAACTCTCTAAGCCTCAGTTTGCCTATCTGTAAAATGGCAGGATCGCAGTAGTCATAGCAAGGGTTAAATAAGTTATTTGCAAAGTGCTTAGAACAGGACCCATCACCCAGTGAGTGACAGAAGTATTTGTTACTTTTAAAAAGGTCCAGCCCTGGTTGGTGTGGCTCAGTGGATTGAGCACCAGCCTGTGTACCAAAGGGTCACTGGTTCGATTCCCAGTCAGGGCACATGCCTGGGTTGTGGGCCAGGTCCCCAGTAGGGGGCATGTGAGAAGCAACCACACATTGATGTTTCTCTCCCTCTCTCTCTCCCTCCCTTCCCCTCTGTCTAAAAATAAAGAAAGTAAAATCCTTTAAAAAATAAAATAAAATTTTAAAAAATCCAGCTGGAGAAGTGACGCCATTCACCACAGCTCTGCCTTAGCCACTAGGAACAACATGAATGCCCAAGAGGATGGGACTGTGGAGATTTCACATTCGGGGAATAAAGCACGCTTCCAGGAACCATCAGTGGTGTGGGAGAAATGCTGGCGATGCACTGGTTACAGGGGAAAAGTAGCGTGTGACTTTCGTATGAACCGCACATTTAAAATCAATAGCAAGTACACCTGGACCAAGCTCATTTTGTGCCCAGCACTGTTCAGAGTTACTCAGGGATTGCAGGGGTTTGGGGTTTTTTTTGTTTTTTTGTAAAGAGCCACAGATTATATATTTTAGCTTTGCTAGCCAGATGGTCTTTGTCTCACCTATTCAGCTCTGCCCTTGTAGCTCAAAAGCCAAAAGCTACTAAAAATGGCATGTGAACAAATGGGCCTTGTGCCAATAAAACTTTATTTAATTTCACATAATTTTCACATATCACAAAATACTATTCTTTTGATTTTTTCCAGTCATTTAAAAATGTAAAAACAATTCTTAGCTCCCATGCAAAACAACAAAAGAAATCCATCCCCTGTAACATAGTTTGCTGATCTCCAAGGTAACTCATCGCCACAGCTCCACACAGAAGGCACTGTTATCATCCCCATTTACAGATGAGGAAGCTGGGGCACAGAGGGGTTGAGGAAGTTGCCCAAAGTTACACAACCAGTACATGGTAAGCTTGGGATTTGAACCTGGGCATCCTGATTCACAAGGCTCATCTTTCTAAACCCAGCTGATCCCACCTTCTAGCTCTTAGCTATTAAAGAGGCTAGGGCCTGGCCAGATAACTCAGTTGGTTAGAGCATTGCCCTAATACACCAAGGTTGAGGGTTCAATCCCTGGCCAAGGCACATATAATAATTAACCAATGAACGTATAAATAAGTGGGAGAACAAATTGATGTTTCCTCTCTTGCTCTCTCCCCACCCTGAAATCAATTTGAAAAAAAAAGGGGAGTGGGGAGGGATGGATAAAGAGGAGGGAGGCCAAAATTATAACAATACTGCTTGCCATTTTTCCTTTTTAATGTTTCTGCAGGATGTGTTATTAGATTTTATTTATTTATCTTTAGAGAAAGGGGAAGGGAAGGAGAAAGAGAGGGAGAGGAATATCAATGTATGGTTGCCTTTCATGTGCCCCCTACTGGGGACTTGGCCTGCAACCCAGGGATGTGCCCTGACTGGGAACAGAACTGGCAACCCTTTGGTTCGCAGCCCGTGCTCAACCCACTGAGCTACACCAGCCAGGGCTAGGAGGTGTTATTATAACTGGGGTGGGGGGAGGAGGGTCTGGATTTCCCAACAGAAGCCACTGTCCCGTCCCCACCTTCGCAGGACTTTCTCAGCCTTCTGAAGTTCCCTCTGCAAAGCATCATCATCACCCCTTGAATTCTCTGGAGCTCTGGGAAGTTAGCAGCAGTAGGTATCATTATGCCCATTTTATAGACGAGGAAATTGAAGACCACGGGTGGCCCTGAAGCTCTAATAATAGCTTACATTGTGTAGGCAGCTGCTGAGGGCTCTTGTACCGTTTGATGGACACACAGCCCTCTAGTCAGGCAGGAGAACCTTATTAGCTCATTTGACAGACACGGCACTGGCTTGGACCCAGAGAGAAAAATGACTTGCCAGGGTCACACAGTGGGTAAGTTGGTGTGACCAGGTCTGCTGGGGTCATTTCCCCAAGGGTCTGTCTCCAGGGGTGGGGGCCAGACCTCCCTTAGGCTTTGGGTTGGCCCTAGCACAAACTAGATCCCTAGGGCCAAAATGAGGGTGAGGCCAGTGAGGCACTTATTGTGGGGGCTGCAACATTTAAGAGTGGGGGGTGCCAAAACTCAGTCATCAAGACAGCTAATCTTTTAACACATCTTTTAAAGAATCCAAATGAATGCAGAGAATCCATGATGAACACAAATCATGTTGAAATAAAGACATAATCAGTATTACTAAAAAAATCGTTTGGCCTTAGGCTCCATCCTGGCTCGCATTGGCCCTGTAGGTGCAGGGGGATGGAAGACCAGATCCAAGGTGGCCTGGGGGGATGCTGAGACAGATGGGAAGGGCATTCCAAGCCGAGGGAACAGCCTACGAAAAGGTCTGCAGGCAGTGAAGCCCGGTGAGAAACTGGTGGTTGAGGGGCTGGAGCTGCCACCAGGGGGCCATGAAGGCTGTGCCTGGTGGCCTTTGAGGAGGCCACCCCTTTTCTGCAAAATGCGGGATGCTGGTAGAAGATGAGTCTCTCCATTCTCCCTTCCTGTCACCTGACTCCCAGCCGCTGAACACTGAGCAAGAGGCCAGGAGAGAGCCCGCCTAGGCTTGGCTCAATACCTTCTTCCTGCCAACAGTTGTTTCTCTCTTCTCCCTTTCCTCTTCTCTCTGTCTCTCTGTCTGTCTCTGTCTTTGTATCTGTCTCTGTCTCTGTCTCTTTCTCTTTCTCTTCCTCTCTCTCTCTCTTTGATTCTGCTGGGGGAAAAAAAAAAAAACAATCTCTCCCTCTGCCTCCACCGCTGCTGGGAGGAATTTGACATGGCAGCGGGCCCAGGTTTCCGCCCTCCCCCACGCTGTCCTCTGCCAAGTGCTACGTGGCCGAACCTGGGGACCCTGCGAGAGTGGTACCCCCTGCCCTGGGCACAGAGGTTCGGAGGGGCTCCCAGCCTCAGTTTCCCCTCTGGGAGGGCAGCAGGGCTGCTCCGGGGACCTCTGGTCCCCTCCAGGGACCAGTGCAACACCCCACCCTCCTTGGCCTGAGTCCATCTGTTTGTTCATCGTGGAAAACCTCAGCACTGGGGTTTTGTTGGCAAAGAGATTCTGGAGCTAATAGCAGGGCCCCTGGGCCTGAAATGGATGAGGAGAGGGCTGGCCTGGGCTTCAGCGGCCCCTGATTATCCAAGGTGGGGTTCTGGGCTGGGTAGGGGGTTGAGACCCCTACATACATTTGCACACATCCACATGGGTCTGTCTCCTCAGTTCCCCCAGGAGCCAGGTGCTGGCCAGGACTGAGGCCCAGCCAACAGCTCAGTGAGGCCTGGACAGATCAGGAAACCTTCCCACAAACACAAACATTTACTCCCTTCTAGTTCAGAAAGAGAATGTGGATACATAAGTGACTGTCCACGTACAAGGTGGCTGAGGGCTGCTGGAGGTGAGTATGACTGAGAAAAATAAAGCGAAGGAGAGAAGAGTAGGGGAAGTGTGGGTCAGGGTTGAGGGTGCAATTTTGAGGAGCTAAGACCTGAAGGCAGTGACCAAGAAGCCACATGGGTCTCCATTGGGGGAAGGGTATTCCAGAGGGAACCAGCATATGCAAAGGCCCTGGGGCAGAAACAGGCCTGCCTTGTTGGAGGAACAGTGAGGAGGCCCATGTGCCTGCAGCAGAGGGAGCGAGGGGAAGAGAGGGAGGAGGTGAGGGCAGGGAGGGGCACAGACTGGTCACGCAGCACAGGGCCTGTGGACCACAAGGAGGATTTGGGCTTTCGTCTGGAGGGAGGTGGGAGCCCTGGAAGTCTGTGGGCAGAGGGAGAGGTGGGACCTGACTTTAGTGCTCACAAGTGCCCTCTGGCTACTGTGGAGGGGACAGACTGTGAGGGGTGAGGATGTGAGCCAGGGGGCCAGGACTGGGGGGGACTCTGCAGGTCCAGGAGGGCAATGACAGGGGCTGGATCAGGTGAAGGCGGTGCACCTACTTTGCGCCAACCGCCTTGCAGGACCTTTTCTTCAATTTCACATCAGCTCCCCAAGTAGGCATTATCACTTACCCATTTGATGGATGAGGAGATTATGGCTCAGAGAGAGAAAGGAACTGGCCCCAGATCCTAGTCTTTAGGTGGCACTTCACATCTCCCCACTGTCTAAAGCTCTCCAGGGCTCCCCATTGCCCTTGATAAAATCCATTCTCCTCCATGCGGCCCACAAGGTCCTGCCCAAACTGCCCCTATCCTCACCCTGCCCTCACTTCTTGCCTTTTTCCCCCTTGCTCACTCTGCCCCAGCCTCAAGAGCCTCCTTGCCATTCCTGCAACACACCAGGGCCTGATCCCGCCCCAGGGCCTTTGCACAGGCTGTGCCCTCTGCCTGGAAAGCTTTCCCTTCAATGTGGCTTTTCCTCAAATCAGCTTCACATTCTCAATGAACGTTCAGTGCATGATTTACTCAACTTTTAAGTATAACACTGCTCTGATAAGGTAATGAAAGCTCAAGGGCACGTAACTGAGCAGGGAGTTCCATCAAACCAACCCTTAGCATCCCCATATTAGGAAACACTAGCAGAGGATTCTCTGTAAGGGACCAAGAGTGCTGGATTTGGGGGACCTGAGGGACCCACCCTCAACCCTTTCATTGGGCCAATGGGCTTCACCTGGAGGTGTGGCCTGACTGGCCGGGGCCTTCTCATTGGCCAGGGCATGCCTGGGTGCGCCCTAAGAGGCCAAGCAGCAAGGCCCATCTCTAACTCAGCCCTTGTCCAGCGGCCACCCCCAGGCCTGGAGTCCCACCACTTGTCCTGGTGCCCAGTTCTGAGTTGCTGTCTCTTTCCTGGGGGTGTGCACGGGGCCAAGGTGATGGCACTGCCCAGGCATGCCGCCCTTGGATGTTGCAACTGTGGCATGCCCTGGGTTCCTTCTGCCAGTTCCTGGAACCCTGGTGTGGCCAGGGATGTGGACTACCCACCCCTTCCCACGTGGGCCCAGAGTCATGTGCAGTGAGGGAGCCTGGGGCTGGGGGCTGGCTCCACCCCATGTGCTGTGTGCTCCAGCAAGTCCTTGCTCCTCTCTGAGCCTTAATTCTCTCCTCTGCTGAAGGACTTTGACCTGTTGCAGGGATGTTAATGAGGCCATAAAGCAGGGCTTCTCAGGGGGGCATTTCTGCCACCCAGGGGACACTGGACGACATCTGGGGGCATCTGTAGTTTTCACACTGAGGGTGCTCCTGTCCTGGAGTGGGTGGGGCCAGGGATGCTGTTCCACACCCCACAGGATCCAGAAGGGCCCCAGTGTTAGCAGTGAGGACGGGGAGAAGTGCTGCACAGATGCCTGGCCATTTTGGAGACCGGAGAACACTGTCTACAGGGAAGGGGCTGCCTGGTTATTGTCATTTACTTAGCGAGCAGTGAGCAGCCTGCCGTCGTGGGCCGGGCCTTTCTCAGGCAAGCTTCCTTTATCATCATGACAGCTTTGGGAGGTACGGACAATGAAAGCATGACAGGTTTATTGTGCACCTACTGGGTGCCAGGCACTGCTCACGCCTCTTCTACATGTGAGTCTATCGCTACCCAGACGTGGCCCTCTCTCTTGGCCCCACTTCACAGATGTACAAACTGAGGCACGTACCTGGTCACACACTGAGCCCAAGGTCCACTCGGGCTCCCTCCACCCCAATGCCTGGCCCTACCCAGGGCTGGCTGTCTTCTGCCCAGTGACCCCTTTAGCCACCTCTGCAGCCTGCCCTGGTCTGACAAGAGCACACAGTAGGTGGTCTCCTGTGGTCCAGTCCCCTAACACTTGCCCAGGATGAAGAGTTGAAGATCCAAGGCTGTTTCCAGTGTCCACAACCAGCATCTATTGTCACAGTCACTCCACCCACTGTCATAGGTGTTTTGGTGGCACCTGCATACGGCGTAGAGAGACTCACTTGTATCGTAATAGGAATATCAATAGCCAACATCGAGGAGAGCTTACTGGGTGCCAGACCCTGTGCTAAATCCATTATGCACTCCATGCATGGATCCTCAAAGCTGCCTGTGAGGGAAGCACTATGGTCCCCATTTTACAGATGGGGAAACTGTGGCCCAGAGAGGTACATGTCTCTTCCGGGACTCTGTGGCTTCATGCGATAATGGGCTCCCAGGTCATCTCAGACTTGCACCTGGGCATCTTGGTGGGACCCAGTCCCACGCTTAGAGGCTGCTGCCCATGTTTCTGCCAAGTTGGGTCCCCCAGCCTCTCACCTCACACCCCTGGAAAGGGGGGTGTACTCCCTGCACCCTCCAAACAGTTGGGAGGAGAAGCAAAGCAGCAAGAGACCTGGTAGCACTCCCCAGGTTTGCAGATCTGGGGAGCAGGAAAGTTACCCAGTCTTTCTCCGCCCTGTGATACATTTCAAGTCCCTGTGATACATTGAAAGTGGACCTGAGCCAAAAGCAGGCAAGCGAAGGCTCTTTTGGAGGAGATCGGGTGCTTGTGGCTCGGGAAGCTGCAGCCACTTGCCTGTGGGCAGCAGGCTGCCCAGCTTGCAGAGGGGAGCTGGGGCCCTCGAATCCTTTGCAATTCTCCAGATGTCGTGGCTTTGGAGCTGGGCTAAGCTGGAATGAAATTCTGGTTATGTCACTTGCTGTGTGACTTTGGGCAGAGGTCTGGAGGTGGGACTGAGCTTGGCATGTTCGAGGACAGCGAGGCCATGCAGTGAAGTGGCCAGAGCCAAATCCGGACTCCACGAGGATAATGGGGAGGCCTCTGCACAGCCCCTTGCCCAAGGGCCTGGCTCGAGAACTGGGTGTGACTCGGCCCCGCCTGGAACTCAGGAGCCTGCCCACACATGCCTGTCCCCAAGGCCAGCCTCCCAGGTCCCACTCCCATCTCTGTAGAGTCTCTCCCTTCAGATGGAGAAACTGAGGCCCACGGGTGCCAGGATCTCACAGGTAGGAGCTGCTGAAAGACATGGGGTGTGAGGACACTGCCTACGTGTCCCCGTCACTGCCCACCTCAGGCACTTCCCAGGCTGGGCATCTCAGGGAGGAAACGATATCTAATTTTGTGCAGAAATGGGGGGCATTTGATTTCCACCCACAAAGCCCACCCAGATCTCCTTCCCTGATGCCCCGAAGCTCCCTATCAGCCAGGCCTTCAAACCCCAGCTCTGCCTTTTGCAGGCCATGTGGCCTTGGCAGGTAGCATCCCTCCTCCATGTCTCAGTTTCCCCATCTGTAAAATGAGCTCGGTGCTATGATGACTGTGACTGTAATTATTTGTCAACTGTGTGTGCTGCTGGCTGGAGGAGTGTCCCAGAGACAGCCTCGCATGTCCTCCATATTCACTTCTAGGCCAGGGTTGGGCTCATCTCACTGCACACCACGAGGGCAGCCCTTGCCGCTGCCAGTTACTCGGAAGTCCTGCTGAACTGGAGGTTTGTTTCCTTTCTGCAAGTTTTGGGGGACAACTTCTCTCCATCTGAAAAAGGGGCTTCTTGACCTTTGGCCTTTGCCCTGTAACCTTCAAGGAGAGGGCAGGCAGCAAGCAATCTGCCAGCCAAGTGGCAGAAGGGAGCTTGGCGATGGCCACCAGCAGCCCACAGCCCCATCCAGGAAGAGGTGCCACTGTGGGGGGCTGGGGGAGGGGCTGGAGTTCATTCCTCGGGTAGAAGCCTTGAGGTGAGGGATTGCAACCTCCTGCCCCTGTGGGCCCAGGGTGGGGGTGGGGAGCGGGTGGCTGGTACCCAAGGTGGGTGGGTAACGGCAGGAAGTCGGTTACAGAGGGAGGGTGTCGTTGGCACTGTGATTTCCGGCTGTGCTGCTGGGTTATGCAAAGGAGTAGAGTGGCAGGGTGGGAAGGGTGGGCAACAAGGTCGCGCTGCCCACCCTGGTCCATCTGACTGAGGGGGAAACGGAGGGTCAGAGCAGGGAGGCCACGAGTTTCAGACCGGCAGGTGGGGATCTGAACCTGGGTCCCCGGGACTGGGTGCTCTCATTCCACTTCGCCATCCGACCCAGACGCCTGTCCACTGGGCAACGTGAGGATGGAGAGGTGGGAGGCAGTCGGCTTGGTTTCTCAACTCCCAGCCCCGCCCCTGGCATGCCATATGGACCAAGCCCTGCTCTGTTCATTTGTGCAATGGGCCTGGTTTGGCTACTTACTTCGTTTTTAGTTCTAATTTTCTCTGATTTAGAAGACATATAGATATTCACCTGTGCCAGTGCCCATTCTAAACACTTTATACAGATGAATGAACTTAACCTTCTCAGAGACCCTGGAGGAAGAGGGGACACTAGTCTGATCCCCACTTTACAGACAAGGAAACTGAGGCAGAGAGCAGCCAAGTGACTGGGATGGTACAGCTGGCAGAGGAGGAGCTGGGATTTGAACCAGGCCTCCCTGGAGTTATCCCTGAGGCTTAGATGAGGGGGGAGGTGCACACCTAATCTTGATGAGGGTTGCCAGGGTCCCAGTGTCCTGGGACCAGTCCTGGGGTTAGCCTGTGCCCAGGTGCCCCATGGATTGGGCACTGATGCCTCTCGGGGTTCATCTTAACAGCAAACAACCCACATTAACCGAGCACTTACTATATGCCATGGTCATTCCCTGTACGGCCTCGTCAACAGCCCGGAAGCTGGGACTACCGGGGCCCATTTTGTGGAGGAGGAAACTGAGGTGCAGAGTGGGGGGATGGCATCCCCAGGGTCGGAGCGGGGCCAGAGCCTGACTTAGGTGTCGCCGGTCTGGGCCTGCTCTCCAGTGTCTAAGACACGCTCCGTCAGCCACGCCCAGCCTCACACTCCTCTTCCTGGCTGGACACACTGGACCTTCTCAAAGAAGAAAAGAGGACAGCTGGGCCCCAGAGGGTAGGGAAGTTGAGTCTCAGACCCCTTTGCTTAAAGATGCCTGGCCCCAGGAGCCCTACCCCCGACCCTGTTAACAGGGCGATTAGGGAATGACAGATGAGGGGAAGCCTACAAGAATTAAACAAACACAGGGAGAGGTCGGTTTATATAATCTCTAGAACAACGTGTCCTCCTGAGCCAGGATTAGGCACCAGCGTTTCCCAGGCAGCCCTGGGGATGGGTGGCAGACACCCCGCTCCCGCTCTGGCCTGCCCTGCCCTGCCCCGGTGCCTGCCTTAGTCACTTCCCTCCGGAGGCCCAGCCTTCATGGACCCCGGTTTGGGGAAGATTGACATGAGGGGGTGAGTGCAGCTGGGTGGGTGCCAGGGCTGCCTGGGGAGAAGGGTGGGGTCCAGGAACCATGACACCTGGCAGATCCACCCCTAAACTCTGCCTGCACAGCCAGCTTGTGACCTTTGACAAACCAGAGACCTTGCTGTCTCCTTGGGAAATGGGCTAGCGGGATTATGCATATGGAACGTGGTACACAATTGGCACTAAATAGTTGCACACCTTGGAAGGCTTCAGAAGCTGTAAAGTGGGCTATCCACACTATTGATGGGGTGTCAACGGCAGTAATCACAGCAATAATAAAATCTCATGATCATATCGGTTTTCTTTCTGGTGCTCAGCACTCCACCACACGACGGGCTGTTTGCTCGTTTGCTGTCTGCCTGCCTGCCTCCCTGGAAGGCCAGCTCTGTGGGATGGGCACCTTTGTTTGGTTCACTGCTGTGTCACCAGCATCTAGGCCAGGACCTGGCACCAGGAGGCGCTCCGTCCGTGTTTTGAGCGCCGGCGGCTGAGCCGTGGTGGGTGTTGCACAGCCACCCAGCACCAGGCTCTGTGCTCCCAGTGCCAGTGTCACATTGGAGTCTCACAACACCCGGGAAGGGCGTCTGTCACTCTCATTTTCCAGGGGAGAAAACTGAAGCTCAGGAAGAGGGGTCGCCTTCTTAAGGTAACCCTGAAAAAAAGCAACAGAGCTGAGATTTGAACACAGCCCTTTCTGATGTCCAGGCTCCCAATCAAGCTGCCAACTTGTTCCTTCTGGACACACTGGGCCCTCTGGGACCAAGGTGCAAGGAAACCCCTGAGACAGCCAAGGAGAAACCTCTGCCCTGTCACACAGTGGTGGCCGTCGCACTCTTGTCTCCAGCGACCAGGCTGGGGACCAAGCTGACTCTCCTCCTCACACAGGATGCACTGCGGCCGCTCAGCAGGCTGAGTTGTTTTTCCAGTAACGATTACTCAGCTCTGGGATCTAGGAGAAAGGTCACGGCCTCGGCCTGCAGCAGCAGCTGGACTAGACAAGGGAGTGGCTGGAGTCGCCACTCCCCCTGCCCCCTGGCCTAGCTGCCCCTGCCCCTTTCAAGTGTCTGGTGCTCCCAGAGGCAGGAAAGAGGCAATATGGGTTTCCTGACCCCTGATATGCCCGACTGTCCCACAGGGTGGCCCCTGTGTGATCCACCTCACAATCCACTCGGTCCCATCTCAGCCACCTGTCCCCAGCCTTCAGAACTCATACCTTCTGATAGTGACTGAATCCGACGGGCAGCGTCTCGTGGGGCGGGCACAGGCCCAGGGAGAGTGGGCAGGAGGGTTCCCGCACAGCTCTTCCAGCCCTTTCAACCTTCAATCTTCCCCTCTCCCTCCATTTGAGTCCTCCATCTCCTCCGATGGGCACCGGCCAGGCATCTGACATATGTCAGCCCCCCGCCCCGCCCTGTATGACTTGGGAGCACTCTTTCCTTCCCCGAGCCTCAGTTTCCCACCTGTCAATGGAGCTTGTAAGAATCTCAACCTCACCAACAGCATCCAGTGGGGCGATATGCTCACTAAAATCAAAGGGGCCCACAAGAGCTTTGAGAGCCCAGGGGTGCACCCTTCGACACCTGCAGAGGTGATGGCACAAGCGGATGGAGGAAAGGCGGGGGTTCGTCGGTGGTGTCAAAACTGGCTCGCTTCATGAGAAAACTCAAGCTGGTTCCCTGCCTGAATCACCTACAGAGGTGGGTGCCACGTGGGTTAAAGGCCTCAGTGGGAAAGATCAAACAGGAACATTAACAGGAGAAAGAGTAGAAGAGCTTTATGACCAGGGGGTGAGGGAGAACTTCAACAAAACTTCTGAAGCACAAGCCAGAAGGCAAATATGTGTGAAATTAGTGATATTAAAATTAAAGATTTCTGTTCAGTGAGAGAACAGACTGAGGGTTACCAGAGGGGAGGGGCGTTGGGGGACTGGGTGACAAACGTGACGGGATTAGGAAGTACAATCGGCAGGTGAAAAATAGTCACAGGGATGCAAAGGACAGCACAGGGAATGTAGTTATGGTAATAGCTGTGTGTGGGGCCAGGCGGGCACCGGAACTGCCAGGGGCGTCACTTTGTAAAGCATGTGACTGTCTAGCCCCTATGCTGTGCGCCTGACACGAACGCAAAATAACATGGAATGTCAGCTGTCACTGAAGCCCTGGCTGGGCATCTCCATGGCTTGACCGATGTCCTATGTTTGATCTCCAGTCAGGGCACATACAAGACGCAACCAATGAATGCATCAGTAAGTGGAAGAACAAATTAGTGTCTGTCTCTCTTTCTGAGATCGATAAATAAAAAATTTTTTAAATCTGTAATTTAAAAATAAAATTGAAATTGAAAAAGAATGTATATGAGACCCTAACACATAACGAGGCTTTTGTACTTATCCTTGCAAGACTAACACCTTGGTAATCGTGCCCCCTTAACTATTTCCATTATTTATTTACTCACCTGGCCAAAGCTCGCAGTGGCCAGCCAGAGTATTCTGCAGACGTTTGAAGTACGTGTTTTAATTATGTTTAAACTGGGGGCTCTATTTCTCTTTAGAAACCATTCCATGGACATGCCCAAGTTCATTATGTGTGTTTTTTTCCTGGTTTTTTCAAATGTATTTATTTACGTCATTTTTCTTTTCCTATTTAGTTATTTCAACTTTTATGTCAAGCCAGTGAATGGAAGAGTGTTTCTCTTTTCTCGGAAGTTGTGCAATGAAAGTGTATTCTCACTGATTTTCAGCAATAAAAAAGATGTCTGTCTAATGAAGGCCACGGCGAACGGAGCGAACAGAGAGCTGACAGGATGAAAGAAATAGCAGAGACGATGGCTGGAGTAGACTGGAAACTCGTACCCGGGGCTGCTGCATTGCATATCACATGGGAAGTCATTCTCACTCGAGTGTAATTGAGTTTCAAGAAGTCCCAGTGGGAATGTCTGTCCTGGAGGTATTCTGTATGATGACCCTGCTCCTCAAAACTACTGCGAGAAGATGGCACCACTAGAACAAAGTGAACAACACGTATGAGCAGGCAACTTTCAGAGGACAGAAGCCTAAAGACCGCCAGGCTCAAGAAGAAATGTGGGGCCCACTGAGTGATGCTGATGAGCACAGCAGTCAGGTGTCACTTTACACCTGTCAGAGAGGCAAAAATGAGAAAGGCAGGTGATGCCAAGGGTGGCAGGAATACGAAAACGTGGGGGCCCGTGTGCATAGGTGCGCGTGCATGTGTCTGGACTGCGGCTGTCCCTCCAGCTCCCTCTGGAGCAGTCTGTCACTACTAGTTGGTACAGATAGGTACACACCCGACAGAAAGGCCACATCTGCCCACCAGAAGGCAGGTACAGGAATGTTCACAGAAGCTTCATTCATGAAAACCTCAAACTAGAAACAATATCAATACCCACCCATAACTAGAACGGCTGAAAAAATAAGGTATATTCATGTGACGGAGTGTTATACAGCAACGAGGAAGGACCATCCACATTTATAACAGGAGGTCATGGGTCAAATTGTGCCCCCACCAAATTCATATACTGCAGCCCTCACCCCCAGGACCTCAGGGTGTGACTGTGTTTGGAGACGGGGTCGTTACAGAGGCGGCGGGCAAGCTAAAAATGGGGTCATTAGAGTGGCCCCCATCCAGTATGGCTGGTGTCCATGTAAAAGGGAAATTTGGACAGAGGCGCGCACCCGGGGAGAATGCCACGTGAACATGAAGACGGCCATCTACGAGCCAAGGAGAGAGGCCGGAGCCAGCTTCTCCCTCGTGGCCTCAGACGGAACCAGCCGTGCCGACGCCTTGATTTCAGACTGCCAGCCTCCGGGGCTGCGTGGCGGTCGGTTTCTTTTGTGGAAGCCACCCAGCATGTGGCCTGTGTTACAGTAGCTCCAGGAAACGAATAAGCCAGGTAAGGCAAGTCATGGCCCGTGGGTGAAATCCAACCTGGCATGGTTACATTTTAAGCATCCGCTCGGCCAGGCCACGGTGTCCAGCTATTTGGTCTAACACTCATCTAGATGTTGCTGTGCAGGTTTTTTACAGGCGCAATTCACATGTACAATCGGTTTCCTTTAAGTGAAGGAGATGGCCTTTGGTCGCGTGGGCGGGCCTCATCCAATCAGTCGAAGGGCTTAAGAGCAGAAACCAAAATTTCCTGGTGAAAAAGGAATTGTGTCTCAAGACTGTAACACAAAAATGCTGTCTGAGTTTCCAGCCTGCCCGCCCTACCGACGTCAGACTTAAAACCACAGCGTTGACTCTTAACTCGAATTTTCAACACGCTGGCCGTCCTACAAGTTTGGGGCCTGCCAGCCTCATCTTTTTCTGTTTCTCTCTCTCTCTCTCCATTTGCTTGTTCATCCACACATACGTCCTACATACGCAATATAAACACATCCCTATCGGTTCTGTTTCTCTGAAGAACCCTGACCGACACTCAGCCCATCACCTGCTTTTATAAATAAAATTTTCTTGGCACACAGCCACACCCATTCGCCAATGTATCGCCTTTTCAGGCATGTTAGAAACACGTGCGACCTACAACAAAATACACTTTTCAAGGACACATGGAAATAAAAAAGACACACATTGAACACTGGAACATTCGTCTGTGGTGGGAAGGTGATGAGAAAAAAGGATATAAATACTTAGGTAATATTTTTTTAAAGGGAGGAGCAGGAAAAAGAAAACCTTCAATAACGGGAGAAAGGAAGATCAAAGCACGCAGGCAGGTCTCCCGCGCGTGTGCTGCCCTCTA
This sequence comes from Desmodus rotundus, assembly GCF_022682495.2. Taxonomy (NCBI): domain Eukaryota; kingdom Metazoa; phylum Chordata; class Mammalia; order Chiroptera; family Phyllostomidae; genus Desmodus; species Desmodus rotundus. Next base: position 38,663,300 of record NC_071395.1, on the reverse strand, counting down.
GCGGTGCCCATGAGCATCGCACCCTTATACTTTATTTTACAGGTGGTTTGCCCATCACGGAAGCTAAAACTCAAGCCTGTTAGTGGCTGCAGTGGCCTAGTGCATGGATGCACCACGGGTTGTTTTTCAAAATTGTGATGAAATATATGTAACCTAAAGTTTGCTATTATTAACCATTTTAAGTGCACAGTTCTATCACATGAAGTACATTCACATTGTTGTACAGGCATCACCACGTCCATTGGCAGACCTTTTTGTCTTCTCAAGCTGAAACTCTGCGCCATTAAGTACTAACTCCCCATCCCCCTCCTCGCACCTCTGGCACCCACCATTCTGCTTTCTGTCTCTTGAGCTGACTCCTCTAGGGACCTCCTAGGAGTGGGGCCGATCACACTGGGCCTTAGGGGCTGGGGGAGGACTTGAGATTCGACACCAGGGAGATGGGAGCCCAGGAGGGCTGTGGGCAGAGGAGGGGCAGGACCTGACTCAGTGCTCACAGGCACCTTCAGGGAGGACAGACTGTGGGGACCAGGGTGGGATCAGGGGATCAGGACAGAAGGAATTTGTACCAGTCCAGGCATACAATGATGCTATCAGGTCAATTTGTCTAACCCCTGAGGGCCTCAGTGAGCCCATCCCTAAAATGGGACTGCAAGGGTTTGGCGACCAGACAGGCCTATGCCTGGCATATAGTATAGTAAATGCTCAGCAAATAGCAGTTTGCCCTGAATAGCTCACTTAATGCCCCTCCCCACCAACAGCCCCATGAGGAAGGGATTATTATCATCCCCTTTTTTTACAGATGAGAAAAACAAGGCACAGAGAGAAAAAGTGACTTGCCCAAAGACATACAGCTGGTGAGTGGCAAAGTGGGTTCTTGCTCTTAATTCCTGTGTATCTTGGAAGTTAAGATTGTAGGTGATCAGAGCAAATGCCTCTGAGAGAGAATGATTGGAGGAATTTACCTAGTCTGGGAGGGCTCCCTAGAGGTGGTGACATTGGAGCTGAGACTTAAAAGATGACCTATCCAGGTAAATTAGGGTAGAAGGAGCACCCTGAAAGAAGAAAATGTGTGGGCAAAGGACCTGAGCGCGAACCCACAGGAATGCAGCGGCACAGGTGGGTCCACCCCCAAAGCCCGAGGTCACCTTTTCCCCTTCCCCTCCCCACCAATCACGACCACCATATGGCTCTCCCCAGCAGGACGGCAGCACTGTTTCCAGCTCCCCTCCCTCTCCCTGGCAGATTGGGTGGCTTGGCCCTGACCCCCTCCCCTAGCCACCTCCAGCTGGTAACAATCCCCAGAAAGGGGTCATTAAGTGGCCCAGCTGAAGCCGCCGATCACCAGCACACAGGGACTATTTTAATTTTCCACTGATTTGTCTGCGGTGGGCCCCCCAGAGCTGAGCCATGTGTGCGTGCAGGGGAACATCAAGTTCCAATGCTGTTTATGGGGAGTCAGGGCAGAGGAAAGGACTTGGGTGGGGAGACCTCACTGAGAGACAGATATGGAGGTAGCTGGCGTGGTTTCTGGGGGCACCAAATCTCCCCTGCCTAGCTCCAAAGTGGGAGATTCCTGGGGCTTTGCTGGGCCCTTTGCCTTTCACACTGAGAGCAAGCACTCTTGTCTTCAGCCTTCACCTAACATCCCTCCATCCATCCATCCACCCATCCATAGGTTCATCCATTCACATAGCCATCCATTAATCTATCTGTCCATCTGTCTATCCGTCTATCCATCCATCCATCCAACCCTCTATCCCTCTACCATCCACCTATCCCTCCCCCATTCCATTGACAGGCGGTTACTGATCACACAGGAGGTACCAGGCACTGTCTTAGGCCCAGGGGCCTTCTCCACACTTACTCAGCATCCCCCCAGAACATCCCCCAGGAGCCCTGAATTCAGAATCTTCTGCCTCAAACCCTCCTCCCTGTGTCCCCATCTCAGACAATTTATCGTTGCTCCCCACCCCGAGGCAGGGATCCAAGCATTGGCCTCATTTCCTCCCTCCCTCTCACCTCCCACGGCCTGCCAGTCCCCACGGCCTGTCAGTATCCACGTTCTGCCCACTCTCTCCCTGACCAGCCGGGTCTCGGCTCCCACCTCCTTGCCTTCCGTCTAGATCATGGCTCTTCTGTCTCCTTCTGGTCCCCATTCAAGTTCCCACACCTGCTTTAGACCCACCCATGCCATGCCCTGCTGAACCACCTCCCACGGCTCCCTGGTGCCCTGGGGAGAAAGCCCCGCTCCACAGCCTGGCATCCAAGGACCCTCATGGTCTGGCTTGGCGCATCTCTCTGACCTCCCTACTGTAGCCGTCACACCCAGCACATTCCCACCCCCACACTTTTGAGTAGTTCCTTTTCCAGGAAGCCAGCAGCTCCCTGCTTCCGACTTTCTATCGAAGGACCAGGTGCCTCCACCCTGCCAGCGGCTCTGCTCTTCAGGCTCTTGAAGTCTTGCAAGGCCGCCAGGTGCAAAGCTGGACAAAAGCACCACATCGTGAAAATCACGAGTGCCTAGTGTGAAACTAGCATGCGACACACACCCTTCCCGGGGACACAAACTCCCAGAATATCATCCATTCGCAGCTGGTGGAGCCAGACACTGACACCCCTGCTCACTCGGACCCAGAAGGTAAGCCCTGAACCGTCACGTTACCCTACCACCTCGTGCAGCGACTGCCCCTCCGTGGGCCTCAGTTTCCCCACCCATAAGATGGTGATAATAGCAGTTCCTTTTTCATAAGCTTGTTGGGAGGATGGAGCAAAATATAACGTGGGAGGCTCAGCTGGCTGTGACTCCCTCCCATCCGTTATTATTTGAGGTCTCAGCCCAGGACTGTGAATTTACAGCCATCTGCTGTGTGATCTCCGAAAACGTGCCGTCGCTCGCTAAGCCTTGGCTTTCCCTTTCTCTGATGACTTCTAGAGTGAACAGCAGCCCAGTTCTGCCCTTCTCCTGGAGGGCAGGCCACAAGAGCCCCCAGGGGAGAGTCTGAAACCCCCCCCCATGTTTGTCTGCCCTGGAGAAAAAAGGATCAAGGAGGGACTGAAGTCAGATACAAGGAGGGACTTCCAGAAGGTAGGAGAAGTGCCGGGAACTGGAGAATGGGGCTCTGATGTGTGCCATCAGGGTTCTGGTTTGTGTCAGGCTGAAGAGGGAGGCTGCGCTAGCTGGTGTTTTCTGCCACCATTCACTCACTTTCATCATCCATCCCTCCATTCATTCATTCACGGAGAGAACTGCACTAGCCCCTGGGTTAGCAGCTAAGCCCCTGAGCTCTGCAGCCAGGTGGTCTGGATTTGAATCCCACTGCTGCCTCTCCCAGCTCTGTGGACAAGTCCATTTGCCACTCTGTGCCTCAGTCTCCCATCTGTAAAGAGGGGGGTATCACGGTGACAATAACTCCATGTTGACCTGTGGTGCTGCCTGTGCCCGCTTTCTGTGTCTCCCCAACTCTCTTCTCGGGGCTCTCCACCCTTTCCCTCCTCACCACTGACATTCCCGGCCCGGGCGCTCCGGGAAACATTCCGTGGTTTGCAGCAGACTGTCCGGCTCCTCGGTGCCTCAGATGTGGGCAGAGTGGGCGGCGGCTGGGCGGGCGCAGGCCGGGGGCTGGGGAGACTGCACACCCCCGACCCCCCACTCCAGTACTGGGCATCCGATGGGGGAGGCGGTGGATGGCACTCACAGACGGGCAGAGGGTCCTGCTCGGGCAGATGGGGAGGCTCTCCCTTGCTTACAGACCTCCCAGGGCTCCCTAGTGCCCCTTGAATAAAACCCAAGTCCTCCTTATGGCCCACGAAGCCCTGCCCGACCTACCCTCACCTCCTCCCTCTCCCCCTCCCTCACTCTGCTCCAGCCACATGGGCCTCCTCGCTGTTCCTCCAACATGCCAGGCAAAAGACCCCAGGGCCTTTGCATGTGCTGTTCTCTCTGCCCCTAGACCGCTTGGTCCACTGAAATCACACAGGCTACAATGTCACCTCCTCAGAGAGGCCTTCCCTGCCCAGCCAGTTCCCATCACCCTCTTCTAAAGTCTCTGCAACCTTTCTCCCGATTGGAAACTACCTCATGCATTTATTTACTTTCTCTCTTACTGTCCCCAATGCTGGGCCGTGAGCCCAGGAAGGGCAGGGCTGGGTAGGCCTTATTCACGCAGACAAGTAACAGTCACTCACTGAATAGATGGAGCAGCCAGGAAAGTCCTCCTGGAATCTGACCGCAATCTCTTTTGCTTTAGCTGCATGGACATCACAGTTTCCAACCTGGGCACAGTCCTTAACAGTTTACAAGACACCTGCACCCATCAGCTCACTGGGTTTCCCACCAAGACCCGGTTCAGGGGGAGGTTCTATTACTCATGACCCCGCACTTCATAGATCAGGAGACTGAGGCACAGAGGTGGCGAGATAACTTCTCTTTGAACAAATGGACGGAGATTGAATGAATTAGCCGCATTATGACTTTTGAGGGCCTGTTGGCGCTTTTGCTATCCTCCATGAAAAGGAAATTATTAAACATTATCTTTTAGGGCTGCATTAGTATACAGATGAATACAATCCAGGCTGGATTCATTTCTGTGTATTCATTATATTGTATTCACTGCTTTCTTCTGATTGTAAAAGAAGTAAAAGTTAAAATATTTATGAGAACCCTGAAAGTCCCACAGACCTGGCCCCATGCCTCCTCTGGCTCCGGGAGGCGCTGAGTATGCCTGGGACTTGGGGGCTAAGGCTGCAGTCTCTGGCCTCTGCCCTCTCTCCCCTACTCAGCCCCACGTTTGAAATGCTGCACGGACCCCTCAGCCCCCTGGGGATCCTTGATGCTCTGAGCATAAAGGGACCTTTTTCAGAATCACTTGGTTCTTGCTACTTAAGAGAATGAAATTCTCGCCAGTTGAGGCTTGAATGCCTCTTGTGATGAAAAACTCATTACCTCTCAGCCAGTTAGGAGAAAGTCCTGTTCTGAGGTTGAACTGACCCTGCAGGGGCTGAGCTCTGACCTCTGAGGTTGAACACACCCCTCCCCCCCCACACCCTCATCAGCTTCCTGTGCCCAAGGGCAGCAATGCTGGGCAGATTTGAGACCTGTCTGTGTCTGGCCGTTTCAGCTCTTGTGACTGGGGGCTCCTCATGGGTGGGGCTGGAACTGATCCTCTACGGGGAACCCAGATGACACAGCTCGGAGCTGAGCCCAGAGAAAGGTCAGGAGGAGCAGGTGAATTGAGACAAACTCTCTCCCAAGCATCTTCTTTTATGGGCTGAAGGCCTGAGTCTCATTCTTTCTCTGCAGCCTGCTGGACTCCATCCTCTTTCCTCTTCCGGGTATACCTCAGTTTGACACCTGCCCCTGGCTGATTAGTGTATCCGTAACCTTCTCCATATTGGCCTCTTCCTCTATTAATAAGACCTCCAGTGTGCACAGAAATGTTCTCCTTTTCTCAAGTTGCCAGTTCTGCTTGACTCTCTAAGGACCCTGGAGAAGGGGGATGGGGAACTGCCACCCTCACCTATGACCCCAGAGCTCTCCTCCCGTTTCCAGCTGCCCTTTGCTTGCTGTGTGGCTCTGAGCAAGGTTCTGTTATGTGAGCTTCCAATTAAATCACCAAGTCCCCACCTTTCTTCAGCTGAAACCCACCCACCTTCTTCCACCTCCAGGCCCCCATCATGGCTGACCTGGGCACTGTCTCGGCCTTCCCCTGGTCTCTGGCTGCCATGTCAGCCCCAGATTGTCCCTTCTCCCCACAGAAGCCCAAGGGAGCTTCAAAAAATGTAAAACAGGTCCTGTCCCTCTTCTGCCCACAGCTCTCCAGGGCCCCAAAACACTGGCGTAAAAGCCTAAGTCCCCACAGCCCACAAGGCCCTGCGTAACCTGTCCCCTCTTCCCCTTTCTGCTGTCATCTCCTCCCTCCGTCACCCTCACTCACTCTGCTTCAGCTACCGAGTGTGTAGCTGCTTGCCGTTCCTCCGCCACGCCTAGCATGGTCCTGCCTCAGGACCTTTGCACAGACTCTTCCCTCTGACTAGAACTCTCCCCCCTTCTCTTCTAGTGAATTCTGTCATCTGCCAGGTCCCGGAACAGATGTTGCTTCCTCGGTGAAGCCTTCCTTGACTACCCAGTCTCAAAGCCTGCCCAGCTCCTTGTAACCCTGTACACAATCGTAACTAACTCCTACATTGTGCACTGATATTTTAACTGTCTCGCCCACTGGGACACCCGCCCCAAGAGGAAAGGGATCTGTGTCTGTTGGGGTCACTGCTGTGTCCCCAGCATGAGAACAGGAGACATAAAGGGTGTTCAATGAACGCTGACTGAATGAAGAATGAAAAATGAAAGCGCCTCCTGATACTCCTCAGGGGTATGAAGAGGTCCCCTGTCCTCAGGGACCCTGAGACCTCAACACTCTGAGACTGGGAGGGACAACTCCCACTGTCCCCAACATGCCTGAGGCAGCTAAAGGGGGTCTCAGAAGGTCGTAAGGAGCTGTCTCTTACCCCGAGGCCCAACCCTCCTTGGAGACTCACAGAGCACCGGCCACAAAGCCCAAGACATTTAGGCCCCAACCATTTCCCTGGTGGGGAAACCAAAGCCCAGGGAGGGTAAGCCAGTGGCCTAAGGTCACACAGCACACCCAAGTTCAAACCCGGGTATGAGTGATCTATTGTAGAACCATGCTGATAGAAGGTTTCAGAGTTCCACTGTGGGTGACAGGCCTGGATAGAAGGACGGATGGACAGCAGAGCAGACAACAGTGCATTGGCCTGGTGGCCTCATCCTGGCCTGAAAGACATGGACTTGCAGCCTCAGGCTCCATGGCTTCTTACACTGCTTCTGGTTTCTCCCCTCAATGGCTGGGTCTGGGGAGCTTCCGGAAGGGTGCTAAGTCTTGGGGGTGGGTGCTACAGGGTGCCCACTCCTTCCCTGGACTCAGGAGGCACAGAAACAGCCAAGGTCCCATGGTGGCTCAGACTCTGAGCCTCCTGCCTCCTGGTCAGTTAACCTGGGTGCTCCTCAGGACCCCTCCGGCCCCCTAGCTCTCCCTGCACTCACAACTTCCCATCGCAGGCCCTGGGGTCACAGGAGTCCCCGTGATGCCATCACAAGATCTCCAGGTCCAGCTAACTCACTGACGATCTTCCGAGACAGCAGGCACCCTTGGCGCCCTCCCGGCCATGGAAACTGACACGTTCCAACCCTGAATCGTATGTGGGGGATCTCAGCCACGCTTTCAAGTTCAAGGCTCAAGAACGGCTTTCTTGCCATTGTCTGGTCTCGGTTTCCCCACTTCTGACCGCCTTTCCCATTTTCAAATGCCCAGGGCAGGGTCGCCACCACTGCCCACCACGCCTGCACCGATGCTCAAGTGTCCACACATTTGAGAGGCCCCTTGCTGCCCGCTGCCCCCTCCTGCCTCCAGGATGGTCTCCTGAGCCCCCACTCGGGTGCCGGTGGGCACCTCCCCACTCACCATCCACCACATTTTGGCCGTCATGTCGTAGCAGAGCTGCCATTTGACCGAGGTCTCTCCTGGTTTGCTGGACACCGAGGCCCCGGGCACCTCCATGCTTGGACAGAGGGGGAGGGCAGCCCCACGTCGCCTTATTCAGATAAAAGTGAGGGCTGTGCCAGCTGCCTGGGGTGCAGGGATCCAGCATCCATGGCCCTGGGCAAGGGGGCTTTCTTCTGGGAGTCAGAAGAGGGTGCCTGGGACGTTCAGAGCTGGAGATCATAGACGAGAGGGAGGGAGGAAGAGAGGGGGAGAGAGAGAGAGAGAGGCGGAGGAATGGAGATACGTTAATCTGAGACACACCAGCACCAGGCCACCAGTCTCATGCAAGTGGCCACCCACAGCCCGAGGAGGCTGTCGAAGGCTGTGTGTGTGTGTGTGTGTGCGCGCGTGCGCGCTCTCGCGTCGGCAGTCGGTGTGATCACACCAGAGCATGGATTTGTGAATGGAAATACCCCTCACTCCAGCCCCGGAAGGAGTGTGGCTTGTACCATCTACCCCACCCCCGCCCCCCGCCTATTTGCCTCCCCATCAACTCCATCAGGGAAGAAAGCCTGGGGCCTCAACCCCCATCCCACCCTGTCCTAGATGCCATCTGGGCAAGGCACCCCAAGGCCTCGTTAGCTCCAGGTGGGGTCCTGAAGCTGTGGGACAGTAAACAGGTTTTGAGAGTTGGGAAAGTGCTCTCAGTGTGTGAAGAGAGTAGGGGGCAAAGGCCCTGGATTTGGAAAGAGATGGGTGCTGTGTTCTGGCTGTGTGATCTTGGACAAGTGTCTGTGCCTCTCTGGGCTTCACACTACCTACCTTAAAAATGGAGGAAAATCACTGAGAACAGTGGAGGGGTGGGGGTGGGGTGATGAGACAAAATACAAAGCTCATAGAAGGGGATGGAATTGTCATGATTTCATTTCCTTCCTTCCTTCCTTCCTTCCTTCCTCTCTCCCTCCCTCCCTCCCTCCCTCCCTCCCTCCCTCCCTCCCTCCCTCCCTCCCTCCCTCCCTTCCTTCTTTCCTCCCTTCCTTCCTTCCTTCCTCTCTTTCTTTCTTTCTTTCTTTCTTTCTTTCTTTCTTTCTTTCTTTCTTTCTTTCTTCTTTTCCTCACCCAAGGACCTTTTTTCATTGCGTTTAGACAGAAGGCAGAGAGAAATATTGATGTGAGAGAGAAGCAGCAATAGGTTGCCTCCCATACATGCCCGGAACACACACACATGGATAGGGAAACAAGCCTGCAACCTAGGCATGTGTCCTCACTGGGAATCGAACCTGCAACCTTTTGGTTACAGGACGATGCTCCAACCGACCGAGGCACACCGACCAGAACTCATTTTCTTTCTTTCCTTCTAACCTCTGAGCAGAGGCAAGCCAGGGGGATTCTTTTATTATTATTTTTAAATGTATTGATTGATTTTGAGAGAGAGAAGAAGGGAGGGGAGAGAGAAATATCAATTTGTTGTTCCACTTACTGATGCTTCGTTGGTTGCTTCTTGTTGCCCTGACTGAAGATCGAACCTGAGACCTTGGCATGTTTGGATGATGCTCTAACCAACTGAGCTACTCCACCAGGGCTGGGATTCTTTTGTTTTCATGATCTAATCATCACCGTGCATACAGGGAGCCCTGAGCATGTGTCCAAGCTAGATGTGAAGGGGCTGGTCACTGCTCTGTGTGTGTTGCACGTCCTGGCCCCACAGGGCAGCAGGAGGGACTGAATATAGACAGCAGGAAGGACTTCCAGTGCGGGGCTGCCCATAAACTCTGAAATGGCTAGAAAGCATTTGGCCTCTGTTTCTGCATGTGGCCTTGCAGGCTATGGCTTAGGAGTGGAATGAGGGAGTGGGGGATGTTGAGCCGCAGGTGCTGGATGTAAATGGGGACCGAGGCTGATCCCTGCAGAACCGGGAGAGAAGACAGAGTGGCATGTGGGAATGCAGCCACCGTAGGCTTGCCCCTTCTCCCCTTCTGCCCCTTCACCACAACCAGAAGGAGTCTTCCGAAAACACAGTTCTGACCAGTTCCCTCTCCTGCTCAGTCACCAGTGTCTCCAGGTTAACGGCCCAGTTAACTCCAGGTTAACTGGGACTGGGGCTGGTATCCCCCTCATCCCCTCTGCCTGGCACTCCCTTCCCCTTCCCTCCCCTATGCATCCTTTAAAACCCAGACCAACATTCCCCACCCACCCCCAGAGTGAGAAGGAGTTAGACAGAGAGAAAGGGAAACAGACACAGAGACAAAAAAAGAGACAGAGATGGAGAGACGGGGAGAGTGACAAAGACAGTGAGAGAGTTAGAGAGATGCCCAGCCACGCCCACCCGTTGTCTGGGTGACACACTGCCATCCAGAGGCCTGGACTGTCAGCCGCACTTTCCCTGAGGAAAAGAAGCCTGTGTGGTGCCACCCGCACAGCCCCAGGCCCCAGCCCTGAGCACACTAGGGCTCCTGGAGGACAGGCCCCAGATCTGAGCCCTCGGGGGGCTCCCGACCACACAGGACATGACCGTGCCCACAACTGGCTCCAATGATCACTGACAAAGGGCAAGTGTGTGGATTAGATCCGGTCATTTGAATCCTCATTATTAACAGCAACCACTGGTCGACCACCTACTATGTGCCAGGTACACAATCCCACACCCAGCCCTCCCAAGAGCTGTATGAAGTCAATACTTCAATTGTTTCAGACAGGGAAACTGAAGCTCTGAGACATTTAGTGCGGAGCCCAGGGACACACAGAGTAGAATTCACCCCTCGGCTGCAGGGAGCCAAGTGTTCACCCGGCTCCCTGCCTCGCCTCCTCCCAGTCTCAGCTCGGTTGTAGCCTTCCTATGGAAGCCTACTCTGACCCCGTTTAAAATTGCCCACCCTCCCCTGGTATGTTCACCTCCTTTACCTTTATTTCTCTTTATTACTACTATTTGTTTCTTGTCTGTGTCCCCCAAGGGAGTGTCGGCTTTTGTCTATCTTATTCACTGCTTTGGCCTCCGTACCCAGAACAGGAACAGCACCTGGCACTGAGTAGGTGCTCAGTAATATATCTGTTGAATGAATGAACGAATGAATGAATAACGGGTCTAGGGTTTTGCAAACATTGGCATTTCCTGCTGACTTTCACAAAAGGCATTTACATCTTGGCATAAAAGATGCAGGTCTGGTAAGGGGGGCGGAGAGGGGCAAGAAGCCAGGCATTGCTCCCAAGGCCAGAGTAGGGCCACGCCTTGGCTATCTCGCCCAGCTGAGGCCAGTAGAGCCCAGCCCAGCGGACGCGGTTCGCCCACATGGAGGCCCCCGCCCCGTAACTATAATTTGCCTCAGTACCTTGTGGTCTAAGAGACAATTACCCCACAGATGTGCGGTTGGAGTGAGGCATTCAGATGGCGGGTCAGAGCCTGGGCCTTGGCGGAAGGCAGATGTGGGAGGCAGCCTTCAAACGGGAAAGGAGGGAGGAAGAGGGAGAGAAAGAAAGAGGGGGAAAGGGAGAGGGAGAGGGAGAGAGAACTACCCTGAGAGACATAGAGACGAGGGAGACATAGAGACAATGTATTGACAGAGGCAGAGAGAGAGCTGTGCAGGGGAGTGGGTGGGTGGGGACAGAAACAGGAAGGGGAGAAAGAGAAGGAGAGAAGACAGAGACACAGATAGAAACAGAGAAATAGAGGAACTACACACAGATAAAAGAAGACAAGTAGAAACACAGAGAAAGAGAAGGAGAATGGGAGGGAGAGGGAAGGCGGGAAAGAGAGAAACCAACATAGACGGAGAGGTGCACCCAGAGAAAAAGACAGACATGCACGAAGGGACAGAGAGATGTAAAGAAGGTGCGAGGGAGACAGAGGAGAGACGGAGGTAAGGAGAGCCAGAGGGACAGAGTGAAACAGGGAGGACAGAGACACGCAGAGACTGAACAGGAAAGACTGAGAGACCCAGCCGTACCCCATCCAATGATGCAGGTTGTGGGGCTTCTGGGTCACACCCTCTATGCTCCCACCCTGAGAGGCCTAGGTTAGCAGCGACATTTTCCACCCGCGGAAACTGAGACCCCTGAGGGACAGCCCAATGCCCAAACCTTCAGCATCAGCAGAGCTGGGCCAGGGCCTGGTTCTCTGGGAGGGCTCCCCGGCTCCCCCCCCCCAGTTCCCATTCCCCAATACTAAGGGCAGAGGGCCCAGGTCTACCCTGTACCTCAGTTTCCCCAGGTTCAAAATGATGACATTAGAGAAGCCTCTCGCAACTGTCTGTTCCTCATAGAGCACCATCCCCATTTTGTCTGTGTCCAGGTGTTACTGAACATTTTTCTTTTGACTGAACCATTACTATAAAGAGACTTGGACGTATTTAAAGAGAAAAGGACAACTGCAGGCTGCCATGAGTCAAGGTCAGCTGTAAAGTTAAATGCAGTAAAAACCTCAGTCTTAGCTAATTCTCCCCAGAGACCAAATGGAAGCCTTCTCCCTTTGTTAAAAAGATACTCGAGAATTAGAGAGGTGCCACAGGCCGGTTAAGAAAACCCAAGCGCTGTGGGACAAGATCAAATGATCTAACACATGCGTAATGAGAGGATCCCAGGATGAGAAGACAGAGAAGAGAGCAGAATATTTTGAGAGAAAATGGCCAACAATTTTCCAAAATTAAAGACATCAAGTCACAGATTCAAGAACTTCAGAAAGTGCCTATCAGAAAAATATTGCCCCAAACACATTCCCAGACACATCATACTCAAAATGCAGAAAATTAAAGAGAAAGAGAAACAAAAAATTGAAAGCAGCCAGGGCGGAGAGGGGGTAGACCTTGCACAGAGGAACAAAGACAAGAACAACAGCAGACTTGTCATCAGAAACTGTGCAGACAAGGAGACAATGAGTGATACATTCAAAGTGCTGGCAGGAAGACACTCAACCCGGAATTTTATACCTAGTGAAAGTGTCATTTGAAAATGAAGAGGAAATGAAGGCTATTTCAGCAAACAAAAGCTGAAAAATTTCATGATTAGCAAGATGTCCACTTTATGTATTTATTTTTATTTTTTAAAACTGAATTTAGAGAGAAAGGGAGGGAGGGAGGGAGAGAGAGACATTGATTTTTTTGTTCCAGTTATTTATGTATTCATTGGTCGATTCTTGTATGTGCCCTGACTGGGGATTGAACCAGGGAGACACCCTTTTACAAGTAAAAGAATGGGGGAAATATACCAAGAAAACACTACTTTAAAAAGTGCTAGAGTGGATACATTAAAGTCAGACAAAGCAATTGTATGTCAACTGTAATTGAAAAATTAAAAGAATCAGACCAAGTAGACCTGACAGCAAGGGGTATTCAATGATAGAGGAGTCACTTCACTGGCCCTGGATGCGTGTGCACCTAACCACATACTATCCAGCAAGCAACATACAATCAAAATACACAAAGCTGACACTGACAGAGCTTAAAGGAGAAACTGGAAAGTCTGCGATTTTACATGATGATTTCAACACTATTTTCTCAGAAATTGTTGGAAAAAACAGAAAATCTGCAAGGATACAGCAGACCGAGCAACACTACAGACCAACTTGAAGTGACGTTTATAGAATTCTCCACCCAACAGCACTAGAGTGTATGCATTTTTTACGTTAACCATGGAGCATTCACCAAGATACACCATGCTCTTTAGTCATATTCACCAAGAAAGGCCATAACATAAACCTTATTCCATTTTTAAAAATGCAAGTCCAAATTATGTTCTCTGAGCATAAAAAAATCAAATGAGATATTAATTACAAAAAGATCCACGAAGAAAATCTCCAGATATTTGCAAATTAGACAACAAACTTCTTAATAACCTAGATCAAAGAAGAAATCTTTAAGAGAGCTGAGAAAATTCTTTTTTTCTGAGAAAATACTTTTAATTCAATGAAAATGAAAATGACAACATATTAAACTTTGGGAGATGCAGCTAAAGCAGTACTTAGGTGAAAAATTACAGCTTTTATTTTATATATTTCATATAAATGCTTGTATTATAACATTTTATATTATTTCTATGGAATATAATACACACGCTTACATGATAAATGATGTGAATGGACTTTAGTGCTATTGAACCATACACCTAAAAATGGTTGAAATGGTAAATTTTACGTTTCCTGTATTTTACCATAATTGACAAAAACATAGGAGAAAGGGGATGTAAACAGATCATGGGAGTGACATTATCACCTTTACCAAATTCTGTTGGTTAGAGCAAGTTACGGGCCCTCCCACACTCAAGCTGATGGGCTGATGCAAGGGTGGTGCCAGGCAGATGTCACGGAAGTTGCAGTACACAGCGCTCTGCTCCGCACCCCACAGGCCCCCCAGCTCAGGACCATCTCTCTCTCTGACCCCCAAGCCCCGCATGTCCTGCCCATCAGGTTTCCAGCTGGATTTCATCCTCCTGCAATTGCATGACTTGACTCTTGCTCATGCTCTTCCCGTAGCCAGGAGTGACCTCCTCTGACCCTAGACCTTCATCCTCACCCTTCCAGCCCCCATGCAATGCCACCTTCCCCTGGAAACCTTCCACGACCAGCAATAGACTCTGCCATGTGACCTGGGTTTGCTCAGGCAACTCCTTCCCCTTCTTTGAGGTTCAAATTTCCCATCTGTACAGTGGGTCCAATTAGGCCCTTTGCAGCTTTGCTGTGAGATTTCATGTGATGTCGGATGTCTCCAAGCCAGACCTCTGGGCATGAGGCATTTCTTTATTCATTCGTTTATCAGACTTTTACTGAGCACCTGCTGTATGCCAGTTCTGTACCGAGCTTTGGGGAACAGAGCAGGACCAAGGCAGACCCCAATCCAGCCCTCAGGGAGTCCACAGTATACTGGAGGAGATGGACATTAGGTAGGTAATTATATACTTAATGTTTAAATGACAAAGGTGACAGATTCTGGGGGAATTCTGAGATGCCCTGGCCTTATCTAAACCACATCCTTGCTTACCTAGAAGCCAGCACAAACCTCTTCTTTTTACCTAGTCTTCCCTGCAACATATTCTCCACACAGCAGCCAGGGGGAGACTTAGAAATGCAGATATAACTGTTTGAGCTCTACCCTCCCATGGCTCTCTATTGCCTTTGGGATAGAGATCAACATCTTCACTATGTCTCTGGGGCTTCTGAGGCCTTCATAGCTAGCCCTTGTGAAGTTCTTCCACCTCCACCCCTCACCCAGGATGCCCATGTGAGTGAGAAGTAGGTGAGAACAAGTATGCAGGTGAGTATCTGGGGGAAGAGGGTTCTGGACAAAGGGCACAGCCCATGCAAGGCCCTTGGGCAGGACTGTGCCTGGCATGTTGGAGGAACAGCAAGGAGGCCCATAAGGCTGGAGCAAAGTGAGTGAGGAGGAGAAGAGATGAGGGCTGACATAGGAGTGAGGTCGTGCAGGGCATTGTGGAGAGAGCACAGGTCTTGGGTTTTTATGCCCAGGGAGGCAGGAGCCCTGGAGAGCTATAGGCAGAGGGGCAGAAGATGTTCACACACGCCCTCTGGTGGTTGCTTCGAGGAGAACAAACCAAAGTGGGTGCAAGGAGGGGAGCCTGGGGACCAGAACTGAGAACTGCACGGGTGTAGATGGGAAATGATGGGGCTGGACCAGGTGGCGGCAGAGGAGTGAGGAGAAGTGAACAGATCCAGGACACAATTTTGAAGGCAGAGGCAACAGGACTTGCTAATAGATTTGATATGGAGTGAGCAAGGAAGTAAGGTACTGTTTGGCCCCAGCACCTGGAAGGATGGGACTGGCATCTGCTGAGATGAAGACCACGTGGAGGAGCAGGATTGGGAACCAGGAACAGTTTTGACCTGAGTAGCATCTGCTTGGAGATGTCAGATGGGTTCATAGATTTAGGACTGGGCTCATTGGAGTCTTTGATGGGGGTTGGGGGCAGAGAGGCAGAGAAAGATTAAGCCCTTGTCCCTGTGGGCAGGCTGAGGGCCTGGAGTTCCTTCTAGACCCTGTTCCCAGGACCGTCTACACACCATCCACCCACTCAACAGCAACCTTAGGTCCAGACCCTGGAGCTGTCCGCGACCCCCGGTGCTGAAACTCCAGCTCTCTCTTGCAACCTGGCGCCCTAATCTGGCGGGAGCAAGCGCTCAAAAGGAATGCCTGGACTTCACCCAAACTAGCAAAGCTATTCGATGCCGTTAGTTTGCGCTGGTTTGTATGCCTCTCACACCCCAACCTGCATTGCACAGACCTCCTCAAAGAGAGGCAGGTATGTGTCTCTCCAAGTTCATTCCAAACTCTGACTTACAGTTTACTTCTCCTTTAAGGACCGCTGTGTGCGTCACTCCTGACTTCACAATCACCCAGGTTCTGAAGCCTAGCCCGCCTTCAGACTGTGGATTGGCTGATGGCCTCATGAATATGTAGATCACCCTCACATCCAACTTGAGGCTCGGAAGAAGGGGCCAAAGAGGAGCCGGGTGGGCGGCGGCAGGGCTCTGGGGATGTGGTCAGGGAATTTTGTTCATTTTGTTTCTTGCTGTGTCTCCAATATCTACCATGGGGCCTGGCACACGGCAGGCGCTCAATAAATGTTCATTGCCCTTTGAATCCAATAGGAGTGATGTCTAGGAGTTCACTTTTCTGATTTTGGAGCAGTTCCTGTTTTGCCTTATCAAATATTATAATGACAAAGCTGTTATCTGTGTGCATCAACTAATCTCCTGGGTCGTTTAAACATCCCTGGATGGTGCATGCTATCATGAGCCCCATTTTACAGATGAGGAAACTGAGACTTGGAGAAAGACCGAGGTTGCTCAAGACCAAAGCAAACCTTGAATTGCTCAGCAAATATTGAGAACCCAGAGGTGAGCATGCCAGTCTCTGTGCTCCTCACCCTCGTGTTCCATTTCAATCCCAGTTTGACCACCACGGGCCCTGCTTCCGTCCTCTTTGCAGCCTTGAGGTCCACCAAGCTGAAGGCCCTTGTTCTCTGACTAGGACCCCGATAATTCCTACCTCTATACCTTGGCCAGTGCTGTTCCCTAGGCCTGAAAAGTAACATGGGAACCTCCATCCCAGCTTAGCATCTCAGAACTCCAGGTGTTGGGGTTTGGGGGGCAGGCAGGAGAGTGTTCCATCTGGAGAGAGGACGAGAGGGAAGGGAGGTGGGGCTGGCTTTAAGAAATGAGCTAAGGAATTTGCATAGGGTAGCTTTTGTGTCCCAAGAGAGAGCCTGGAGGTCCCCTCACCACCTCAGCCAGCTGCACAGCAGGTGGCACAGGCCTAGTACTCACTAAATGCTTGAGGCATTTCATATGAAGGCTCCAATACTGAAAAAATGTGTGGGTCTCTGCTGGCCCCTGCTGGTGGTCAGGGACAAAGCCTCTGGAAAGTACATTTTTTACTTTTCAAAGGGATTATTTGGACACTTTTGAAGCTTTATAACTATCAACTCCCACAACAATCCTCAAAAGCGTGTGCCCTATTAGCCCCGTTTTCCAGAAGGCGTGTGTGTGGGGGGCGGGCAGGGAAGGACTGAGCCTCAGAGACATCAGCCACTGGCCTGGTGAACGTCATAAACAGGATTTGCATCCTGGGCAGTCGGCCTCCAGATTCAACCACTGTACTTTTAGGACATTTAGTAAGTTGCTACTATGCGTGGGACTCTAGGGAATAGAAAAGTAAGTAAGGCCTCGCAGGCACTGATGACAGGCTATTTTTGTTACTATAGCTTTATAATGTGTCTGTTCTATAGGGTAGCAGAGCACAGAGGCCAGCAGCCAGTCTCTGTGCTTCCCCCTCTGTGAACTAGATCCTACCTCCTAGGACTGCTGTGGTGATTCAGTGAATAAGACGCACTGGGAACTGTGTCTGACACATAGTAGGTGCTTGATAAACAGCTATTAATTTCAGTCCATTCCAATTTTGTTTTCCTTAGTATCCAATCACCCGCATGAATTTGAGAAACAGCTTGCCCAGTCTGTGGAAACTACTGTGGGGATCTGAACTGGGCAGAAGTGCAAGGTTCATCCAGGAGAGAACGGACCCTTTAAAATCGTGAGCTGCCCTGGGTGCCACCCAGTCTTCTTTTAGGTCTTTCAACAAAATGTTACCACGTTCTCCAGGCTTACCTGAGGTTTATTTCAGGGACTTTGTAGTTTTTGTCATTGTAATTGATGAGGTTTTGCTGATGTGTTAGTTATCATTGCTACATAATGAATTACCTTAAAACTTAGTGGCTTAAAACATTTACCTCACAGTGTCTGTGGGTCAGGAATCTGGGGGCACCTAGCTTGGTTCTCTTCTTCAGGGTCTCTCACAGGTTTTCTCAAGGTGTCAGCTGGGCTGGGGTCTCATCTGAAGGCCCAACTGGGCAAGGGCCCTCATGGTTGTTGGCCGGACTCCGTTCCTGGCTGGCTCTTGGCCCTTGCCTCATGGGCATCTCCGTAGGGCAGTGGGGCAGTTGTGTTAAATGTAGGTACTTTCCCCATAATAATTCTCATGCCTGCCTTTTACACTTCTCTTTTGAAAATGTATTTAAAAGAAATTCTTAATTTCCTGAATAATACCTGAATATACTCATCCTGTAGAGATTGCAGCTAAGGCTCAACTCTGCTTCATCCTGGCCCCCAGGTCTTCACTCCCCAAAGCCACTACCTTCATCATTGTGGTAAATATACTTCTGGTCCTTCCTTTTATTCTTTTTTTTTTTTTTAAGGTTTATTTTATTCTCATTTGAGGGAGGGGGGGAGAGGGAGAGGGGAAAAACATTGATGTGAGAGAGAAACACCACTCAGCTGCCTCTGGCGTGCGCCTGAACTGGGGATCCAGCTCGCAACCCGGGCGCGTGCCCTGACCATGAATCGAACTGGTAACCTATCAGTTACAGGGCGACGTTCCAACCAACTGAGCCACACTGGCCACGGCCTTCCTTCCGTTCTTACAATCATATACATGGCTCCAGAGGGGATGTATATATATATTTAAAACCATACATGTACACACATACACATTCCTCATGGATTATTTCCAGCTTTATTTTTCCACACCTCTCTTGTTTCCCTCTAACAGTGTGACCAGGGGCGGATTCCACCCTCCAATAGCCACGTACAGTGGGACACTCCCAGTGGGGTCTGCCATCCTGGTATCCATGCCCACGTACACTCCCCTGCTGCAACCTTAGGCTAAATTTAGGGGCTCACTTCTAACAAACAGAATAAGGCAGAGGGGATGGGGCGTGACCTGGAGACAAGTCACAAAAGTCAGGGTTCAAGAGGTCCACGTGGAGAGGAACTGAGGCCTCTTGCCAACAGCCGCGTGAGGGAACCCTCTAGAAGGGTCTCCTCCAGCCCCAGTCGAGACCTCAGATGAGGCAGCCCTGGCTGGTGTCCTGACTATGACCTCAGGAGAAACCCCAAGCCATTACCACCAGTTGTCATTCCTGGATTCCTGACCTACAGAAACTCTGTGAGATATTGAGTGCGTATTGTTTTAATCTGCTAAAATTGGGGGCGGGGAGATAACCTGATATGCAGCAATAGCTAACTGCTGCGCCCTGCCCTGGAGGTCACTTAGCCTGTCCCGCTGGACGATACCCGCACCACAGCCAGTGCTCAGCTGGCCAAGCACATCCCTGCCCCCTCAGAGGTGGAACGGCTATATTGTGAAGATGTACGTTCTCAATGTTTAACAACTTTGAATTAAATTTAAAGGCTTAAACTGAATGATTAGAAAACATAACTGAACTGTAATCTCAATTTGAACCCCAGCCATTACACAGCACGGGGGAGCGTGATAGTGTGGCAGGAAAGAGACAAGCCTGAGAGCCCAGGTTCGACTCCTGCAGCGCGGCCTCGGGCAGGCCGCTGCACCTTGGGGGCCCGGTGCACTCGCTCGTGAATGTGGGCTAACAGTAGAGCCCCCACAGAGGGCGGCGGGAGGCCCCGAGAGTCAGGTCGCATAGAACGCCCAGGTTGGTGCTGCTTGTTAGAGCTTTCTGAAGTGATGGGCGTGTGGCTACTGAGCCCTTAAAGTGAATTTATAATAATTAAAACTGATTTATTTATTCTTAATTTTTATTGACTTTTAAAGAGACGAATGGGGGGAGAGAGAAACACTGATGTGAGAAACACCAATCGGTTGCCTCCCAACTGGGAACTGAATCTGCAGCCTAGGCAATCGGACCTGCGACCTTTTTGGTTTATAGGATGATGCTCCAACCAACTGAGCCACACCGGCCAGGGCTAATTACAACCGATTTAAATTTAAATAGCCACATGTATCCAGTGCCTACTGTATTAGATGACACAGGCTTGAAACAATGCTTGCCAAATAGTAAGTGCTTAATCAACGCTTGGCAGAAATAGTATCCTGCCAAATTATCCTCCAGAGTGCCGATTTACACCTCACCAGCTCCAAGGTCACCCCAGGCACCTGCCTCACACCCCAATCTGATCATGCCCCTCCCCTGCTCAAAGCCCTGCTGTGGTTCCCCGTTGCCCGAAGGTGATGTCCCAGATTTGCTAATCTCATCGTGGTCACAACTTCAGCGTACTCCAGAATCACCTGACTGAGGCCTTGGGAGGGACAAAGTCCAGCACACAGTAGGTGCTTCATCGTGAAAGGACCTCTGTAATCTGGCCCCTATTATCTCTGCATCTGTTTCTTTCTTTCTTTTTAAGATTTTTATTTATTTATTTATTTTTAGAGAGGGGAAGGGAGAGAGAGAGGGAAACAACAATGTGTGGTTGCCTCTTGAGCACCCCCTACTGGAGACTGGGCCCACAACCCAGCCATGTACCCTAGACCGGGAGCTGAACTGGGGACTCTTTGCTTCGCAGGCTGGGACTCAGTCCACTGGGCCACACCAGCCAGGGCGTGCATCTGTTTCTTTGAGCAGTGCTGCAGTCTTAGCCAACAGTCCAACCACCACACCAGCTCAAGCCTCTGAGCCTTTGCCCAGGCTATTTCTTCCATCCAGGAAACCCTTCTAAGAAGACTTGGACTCATTGTCCCAGCTTGCAGCCCAGCTGGCCCTTGTTCTCTCTGCAAGTGCTAGAGCAAGGTGCTTCATGTCTCAGAGCCTCATTTTCCTCAACCACAAAACGGGATGAATTATCAATGGAAGACATGGCTCTGCAAAGCATCTGGCAGGATACTAAGGAGCTCATTAAACTGAGTGGTTAGCATGACTCCCACCAATTTGAAGAGGCTCAGCTTGGGTGTGGCCATCTCCATTATTCATACCCCCCTCCCAGGCCCTCTCCTAGAGCCGTGTCCCCCACCCCAGGTCTCAGGATTATTTTAAGAACTTTGAGGCCTCCACTGGAGTGGGGCAGGAGCCAAAGCCACATCACCTCTCTGGTCTCACCTCCTCGGGGCACTTCTTGGTCCTGGGCTACAAGTCCAATCGGGGACTTTCCCCCTCAACATTCCCATTCAAAATCTATTGCATAAGAGCTGGCGAAAATGTGGAGAAATCCTGGAACCCCATGCCACGTTGGTGGAAATGTAAAATGGGGCAGTTGTCATGGAAAATGGTTGGGCGGGCCTCAAAGAGCTAAAAATAGAATTACCACATGACCCAGCAATTCTGCTCATAGATACCTACCCAAGAGAACAGAAACAAGTGTTTGAACAAAAATTTGTACATGAATGTTTATGGTGGAACTATTCACAACAGCCCAAAGGTAGCAACAAACTAAATGTCCATTGGTAGATGAATGTATACACAAGGCGTGGCCCATCCACACACTGGAATATTATTCAGCCACGAAAAGGAGTGAAGCTCTGACACTCGCTACAACATGGATGGACCTTGAACACATGACACCCAGTGAGACACCAGACACAAAAGGCCACACAGTGTGTGGTTCCATGTATGTGACATGTCCAGAACAGGCACATCCACAGAGACAGAGAATGGGTTAGTGGTTGCCAGGGGCTGAAAAGGGGGGATGGGGAGTGAAGGCTAAGAGGAAAGAGATTGCTTTGGAGGTGATGGAATGATCTTGAATTAGAGGTGATGGCTGCACACTCTTTTGTATGTACTTAATGTCAATGAATTGAACACTTTAAATTGGTAAAAATGGTAATTTTTAGGTTATGTGAATTTTACCCCAATTTTTAGAAACGTGTATTGTATAGACCACAGGTGGCAAACACAGGGTCCTCCTTGTTTCTACCCGGCAGCAGCACCAAGCTCCCGCTTAACTGTTAAGGAGTAGTTACATTTACACAGTCCTAAAATTACATTCGGCCCTTTGAAGGCAATCTCGAGGCTGATGTGGCCCCCGGTGAAAATGAGTTTGACACCCCTGGTATAGAGTCTCCTCTCCTGGGCTACCTCTGTGAGGGCAGAGACCAAAGCCATTTGGTCACTGCTGTGTCCATGGTGGCCAGCAGACAGATAGGCAGTAGGTGTTCAAGAAACATTTATGGCCCCGGCTAGTGTGGCTCAGCGGATTGAGTGCCAGTCTGCAAACCAAAGGGTCGTGGGTTCGATTCGCTGTCAGGGCACATACCTGGGTTGCAGGCCAGGTCCCCAATAGGGGGCGCGTGTGAGAGGCAACCACACAATGATGTTTCTCTCCCTCTCTTTCTCTCTCCCTTCCCCTCTCACTAAAAATAAATAAATTTTTTTTAAAGAAAGAAAACATTCACGGACTGAATGACTGAATGAATAAATGAGTGTGGGAATCAAGAAACATAGACACCTGCTCTTCCTGAGAAAGAGCATTCCATTTCTTCAAATTCTGGATGAATCAGCTGAAATTTTGGCTACGGAAACTTCCCACTTGCTTCCTCAGAATATCTCCACATCTCCTAACTCTAAATCCGAATTTTTTCTAGCCCAGGCACTCAGTGGGACCAGATGCACTTGGTCTTGATCCGTGTGAAAGGGCAAATGAGGAAGGACTCAGTCCTTTAGCAAGTAAAACTTTTATTAAATAAACTTTCGGTTTTTCCAGACCAAAGAGAGGCGTTTTGGACATAAAGATGATGCTTGCAGTTTCTCACCTGAGACACGCCACAGTGACAAGGACCTCTCCAGCCACGAAATCCATCAACCCAGAGTCTCTTCTCAGTCCTTTTCCCGTCTTTCTTGTGTGTGTGTGTGTGTGTGTGCGGCAGTTTGTTTCCAAAAGTCAGTTTGCAAGTTGAAACTTCATGAAATTACTAGTAGCAGAAATAAAGTACATTGTACAAATCATGTAGATCTTCGGTGTGGAGTATAAAAATGGTATTTACAGCCAGTAAACATGGACCAGGACACACGCCACTGCACGCCAGGCCTGGCGGGAGCTTGGTGGGTGCTGGAGACACAGACGAGGCCCCCTCTCGGCCCCTGAGCACACGTTTGCACACGCAGACGCACGGGACACAGGCACACTAGAGAATGTCTTGGAACAATTATCAAACTCTGGAATATTGAAACAAGTTGGTCGGAAGATTTTTTTTTCTTTTTTTTTTTTTACTATGTGTTTTTCTTCTTTTTTTTTTTTTTTTTCTTTTCTGGTTCGGTCAACACATTTGGTAGAAACAAAAGGGAACACTTTTTTCTCTTCCAAAAACTTATTTTTCTTGAGCTTATTAAGTTCTCTGGTGCCTCGTTTGGCAATAGACCCCACTAGACGACCGAAAGAACTCGACTCTGTGCTTTAAGGTGGGTTTTCACGGTTTGGGTAGGTATACAGAGGCACCCCGCAGGGTCTCCCTCCCAGCCCCAGCTAGGAAACAAAAATCCACTGTTGTTCACTTTTTCCCCATTTTTTCTTCTCTTTTCCACTTTGTACCTGCTCAGAAAGATTAAAATTAAAAAAAAAATTCTTTGAAGAGGTATCTTCGGCAAAGGGGTGCTTGGCCAGTGCAGGTTGGGCTTGTCCAACGAGCGCGGCGGTCTTGGTTATGAGATTGTGGACTCCAGGCTGGTGATCCTAAGGCAGGAAGGGTTGGCTGCCTGCCCTTGGGAGGGGGCGAGAGGAGTGGGGGCTCCCACAGACCCCATCTACCCCCGACGGAAAGCTAAGGGCTATTGGTCACATGAGTAAGGCTATGACTCGGGGGGAAAGGGCTGGGGGAGGCAGGGGGGTCTCTTTTGTGCTGAGGAAGGCAGGGCCCTGGGACATGGGAGGGGGGGTTGGGGATCCCGGAAGCTGCGGCTAGGACCAGGGACACTCAAGCCGGCTGAGCCCATAGGCCCGAGAGAATCGTTGGTGGCAGCGGTCAAAAGTCCTGGAGGTATATCGGTTGGCTGATGACTCCCAGTGCTTCTCCGGCGCCCTGGTCTGACATGACAGCTGGGGGCTGGGGGGTGGGGTGGGGACACCGGGCTGCCCGGCCAGCCTCAGCCCTTCTTATGTCCCTGCTGAGTGACCGGCCTAGGGTCACCTTCTCTTGGATGGAAGGAAGTCAGAAAAGTTTGGTCCCATGATCTATACTCAAAAAATATATATGTCTATAACTCTATATATATATGCACATATATATATAGGAAAAGCTGTGATTTAGTTTGGGGAAGCCACCAAGGTTGTTGGGGTGCCGAGGAAATCTCCCAGGAGGAAGCGGTGAACCTCTCAGCCCCCAACTCAGGAGCTTCCCCGCCCCCCGCCCCCTCGCTGGCGTTTCACATTTTGGGGAGGGGGCTAAGGGGAAGCAGGAGAGGAGGGGGAGGGCTGGTGTCCAAACTTGGTTGTAATTTACGGAAAAGTCCTGGATCAGTTGGAAGCGGGGAAACCCTCCTGGGGTGGAAGGCCCCTCACCTGGCGGAGAAGGGAGGGGTGTTAGAGAGCTCTGGGCCAGGGCACAGAGGCAGGCAACCTCACCTCCCAGCCGCCCCTTTGCCCTGACCAAGCTGGGGTCTGGGACCCCAGCACCCATAATCTTTCCTGAAAGAGTTCATTTTGGGGTTCCGAGGCTGACAAACTCAGCTTGGAACGGATTTAATGTTACCAAGCCCATGTCCTTATCTGGCTACTGGGGACAAATATTCTTGTTAGTGTCCCCTCTCCCCTGCTGCCTGCCACTGAAGCTCCAGGGAGGCAACTTCTCCTACCCACTCCCCAGTTTCTGTTCATTCGCAGCTGTGTCCCCAAGTGCTGGAGACAGTGCCTAGCACATAGTAGGTGCTCAGGAAGGATGTGCTACCCTGGCGTGTTAAAAGCATGTGCATCGCCCGAGAGCGGGTCTCCAAACGTGCACTCCGAGACGCGGACTCTGACTTCGCACCCTCAAACCCGTGGGTGCCGCCGCTCCCTCACTGAATACCCACTTTGGGCCGGGCCCAGGCGAGGCCATCCAGATGAGGATGGCAATGGTGATTTTAAAGGGAAAAAAAAGGGATTATCAAGAACTTTACGGGTGGTGGGCTCTGGGCTCAACGGGGAAAACGCTGCATTCCCCGTGTGAGTCCACCCGCTGCCTCTGGGGGAGGCGACTTTCAGGAGCCCATTTCACAGATGAGTCTCATGGAAGCGTAAGATCAGTAGTTTTCCTCATTGGCCCCTTAGGCTCACTGTTTGTTCCCCAAAGATGGTGAGTAGTTGATAAAGTTGTTCGCTCTGATGGCAGAATACTCTTGGGGATTTGTTTGTTTGGGGGGATATTTTTTCTGGCATGCCAGTGGGCGGGGCAAAATCCCACTTTCCTTTCAACCCACTGAGTATGAATTATACCAAATAAGGGAGCTGCCAGCGGTAGGGGGAGCTTATCTGGGAGAGTCAGAGAATAGGATAGAAGCCCTTCTACACATTCCCCACCCAAGACTGAACCTGGCCCCTCAGGTAAATTTCTATTCATCCTTCAAAGCCTTCCTCGGGAAGGCTTCCCTAACCACCCTTGGTGAGCACAGGCTTCCCCGCCTCCTACGCCAATCCTACTCTCCCGTCCAGCACAGGGAATGACGGTGTCTTTATCTAGCTCTGTCCCTACCCATCCAACCTGGGGCTCCTGTGTGCAGCCCCTTGCAGCAATCTCACCCCTCCCTCTTCATGCCCTCCCCCGACCACAACTGGAGAGGGTTTGGAGGATCGGGAGGGACGGGCCACAACATCCGGCAGAGCAGGGTTGGGGCCACCTGGCGGCTCACCTGGGCCAAGCCCACAGCCTCAGGGTGGCTGTGGGCGTGGTCAGTAGGGGTGTCCCGGGTCTTTGGGCCGCTTCAGCTGCACTTTCAGTCTCTTCATGCCGATCTGAAAGCCATTCATGGCCTGGATGGCGGTCTGCGCGCTGGCCGGGTTGTCAAAGCTCACGAATCCTGCAGAGACCGGGGTGGACCCGCGATGGTGGGCAACGTGGGCGTCTTCCACTCGGCTTCCCAGCTTGGGGTCCTAGGGGCGGGGCGTGTGCTCGCCGGGGGCAGACAGCCCCTGGAGGTGGCAGGGCTTGCCAGAGGACACACAGCAGTCCTGGCCTGGTTCTGACACCCCTGGGTTTGCATGCATCTGGGGACAGGGCACCTACGCCTTAACTGGGGTATGCTCTGCTGAGACTTCCCATGTGGGGGTGGGGACAGGTGGGACCTCTGGGGTCCCGGGAGGCCCATGTTCTCTCTCCTACCAGGCTTCCTGCCTCCTTCTAGGCCCTGACCTTTGCCTCCTCCGAGACCCCTATCCATGTGGGATCTTGTCCATCTGCTCTCTCTCTCTGCATGTCTTTCTCTTCTGTCTCCTTTTCCATCTCTCCCACCCTCCGTCTTTCTCTTTTCTCTGTATCCCAGTCTCTGTCTCTCTCTCTCTCTGTGTCTTTCTCAGCCTTCTACCCCCAGTCTCCCCTGAGATCATCAGAAACACTTAAGCCTCCCCCTCCTTAAACTGCCACCAGCCCCAACCCCCTTTACCTGCCACCTCAAGGCCACCTAGCCCTATCTCTGCTCCTTACCTCTTGGTCCCCACAGGCTCCGCAGGGGACTGTGTGGAGGCCACAGAGGCCAGGGGCCCCGTTCAGGGGAGGGGACCACATGTGCAAACACTCGGAGGTGGGGTCACCTCAGCTCTGTGACCAAGAGGCCAAGTGGGTGAAAGGCCAAGCAGAGAGAGAAGGGGGGACAGGGTTGAATGGTCTTGCTGAGGCCCATGGGGAGCCGTGGGGATTTAGAGCTGGGGGGATTGATGTCATCATATTTATCCCCTCTAACCCCCCCATTATATAGATGAGCAAACCGAGGCTTATGGAACACATATGACCCGCTGATTGTTGAATGTGATTGAGTAGGTTTTCCTCCAGAAATTTCCTCTCCCTTCTGGAAGCAGGATACAGGAGAGGGGGCCTGGAAACTGGTAGGAGTCCCTCACTTGCTGTATGACTGCAAGTGTGTTGCTTGGCCATTCCATTCCTCTCTTTCCTCCCTCAGCAAATTGGGACAAGTCTTCCCTTTTATGGTTGTATACTAAGTACATACAGAAGGCATTTAATAAATAGTCAAGAGTTAGCCCTTCAAAGACAGGGTGGTCAACAGATTTTGTAGTCAAACAGACTGGTTCTAATCTAGGTTCTGCCCCTTCGCTGCTGTGTGACTCTGAATGTGTCAGTGCCTCTGAGCCCTAATTTCCTCTGTTGTTGAGGACAAAGAAGTCCTTCCCAAGGTCCACAAGGCCCTGCATGGCCTGCCCCTGTCCCCCACCTGCCCTTATCTCCTTCTTCTCTCCCCATCTCTCACTCTGTTCCAGTCACACAGGCCTCTTTGTTGTTCCTCCAACATGCATGGTCCAGCCCCAGGGCCTTTGCACATGCCGTTCCCTCTTCCTAGAACACTCTCCCTGCAGATTTCCCCATGCTGGCTCCTCATCAGTCAAGTCTATTTTTCTTCATATCACTTATAATTCCCTGGCCTAGATCCTATGTTTCTTTATTTCCATCTCCTCCCCCTAAACCTGTGCTCTCCAGTTCAGTAGCCACCAGCTACAGTGGTTATTGAAATTTAAGTTAATTAAAATTAAATAAAATTTCAAACTTAGTCCTTTGGTCACACTGGCCACATTTCAAGTGCTTGGTAGCCACACAGGGCTGGCGGCTCAGACAGCCTGGATGTAGAACACTTCCACCACCAGAGAAAGCTCTGCAGGACGGGGCAGGAGGACTGTGAGCTTCAGCGGGGGCAAGGGTTTGTGGGCCTCCTTCACCACAACATGCCCAGCACCAAGCGCAGAACCTGGCACACAGCAGGGCCACAATTTATCTATTTGTTGAATGAATGAATGAATGGGTCTTAGACAGAATGTGTGCCCTGGCAAGTACCTGGAACACAGTAGGTACTTAGGTACTTAATAAGTGCTTACTCTGATTATGAATGTGATTCTTTTAAAAGCAAAATGTGATTCTTTTGGACCAGGCCTGTCTCATGGCTGACAACCCCTTCCCCCACCACTCCCTGGTCCCATTTCCAATGCAAGGCGGGTAGGACGAGCTGGCCAGCAGGAAGGGGTGCCCTCTGCAGGTACTCACCAAAACATTTGCTCTGGTTGGTGGCCCGATCCATAAACACCTTGGAGGAGATGATATTGCCGAAGGGCAGGAACATCTGCGTCAGCTCCGTGTCTCCAAACTCCTGGGGGAGGTGGTAGATAAACAGGTTACAGCCTTCGGGACCTGCAGGTGGGGAAGAGAAAGACATAAAGCCCCCAAGGAGAGGAGGTGGACCCGCCCCCCGAGGGAGGAACGGGTCCAGACCCACATCTGGCACCTCCAGCTGTCAAGAGAGGGGTGGCCCATGACACCCAGAAAGAAGGGGTATGGAAGTGGGGATAGGGAAGGCAGGGTGCCCTGACCTCTGGTCTGTATAATCCCGCACACAGATACGCCAAACCTCTGGTGATCCTCAGGCCCCAGATAATTTACAAAATTCAGATAATCCCTCCCCCTCCCCCCAAAACAAGATAGATCCCAGGAACTCCAAGCTCCCAGAAAATCCCTCAGCCTCAAACTCCAGATTATTTGCAAAAATCAGGTTAACTAGGTGACAGAGATATGAAAACTATAATCTATCTTTGCAATTATTCTGTAAGTCTAGAACTGATTATAAAATAAAATTAAAATATTTGTTTTTGTTTTTTTAAAAGTCCAGTGATCAGCCCTGGCTGGTGTAGTGCAGTGGATTGAGTGTAGGCCTGTGAATCAAAGGGTTGCTGGTTCGATTCCCAGTCAGGGCACATGCCTGGGTTGCAGTCCAGGTCCCCAGTAGGAGGCTCCCGAGAGGCAACCACACATTGGTGTTTCCCTCTCTTTCTCCCTTCCCCTCTCTAAAAAAATAAATAAATAAAATCTTTTTTTAAAAAAAGGTCTGGTGATCACAAAGTACAAGACAAGTGATTCTCTGGCTCCATACACCAAATAACCAGATATATTTTCTAAAAGCCTTGGGTAATCCTTCTAACTTTGGATAATGTTCAAAACTCAGATGATGCAAAAATAAAAAAAAGCAAAAAGAGAATTCTCCAGTCCTAAATCCCAGATATCCTGAAACCAGAGATCATTTTCAAATGGTGGACTATATTAACTAGAAATATATTTTTTTAAAGCATGGCTAACCCTCAAAATCACCCCCTCCTTATATAATCCCCAGTGCATCATTTATATGCAAACTATAAATAATACCATTTTAAAACCTGATTAAATTGGGGTGGTGAACACACAATACAATATACAGATGATATATTATAGAATTGTTTGCCGGAAACCTACAATTTTATTAACCAATGTCATCCTTATACATTCAGTAAAAATAAATAAAAAAATAAAAACCTGATTATCTGCAGCTATGAATATTTCCCAAAACTTCTCCCATGCTTCCCAGAACAAAGGTAATGGACAAGGTAATGGTCAAACCAGCAAGGACCGCTCCCACCCTAGCAGTGAATATTTCCCACCACAGAAAATACAAAATCCAAGATCACACAATCACACCCACCCCTAACCTTTCTAATTGGGACCACAGTTCTGCTATAATGCATGCTTTTAAAATGCAAGTGGGTTCCAACATGATTGATGTGTTACGGAACAATTTTGAGCATAACACAAATTCTGCGTTGGCTTATGGTGTAACACTGGGCGAACACAGAAAATCCAGAGCCAGCTGAACCAAGCCTCATAAGAAAACAAAACACGTGCTCACACACAAGGCTCTAACACCTATGAACTTCCTCAGTTCCCCAAATGTGTTACAAGCCACACCTGTCCCCACCTGGGGTTACAACTCTGGTTTCAGACAATGCTGCTTCTACTATTTCACTGGAACTCAAATGCGGCAACCCTTTGATGCCACCTTCACGTGTAAACTTCAGCTCTTTTCCAAGATAAAGTGCCCTATTTATTGTAGTATCCATGTATTTCTTAGACATCTAACACTGATAAGACTGCTACAGTTTTTAGCAGGGTCGTATCTTTTTTTTTTTCATTTGTTTGACATGGCTGTGGGCCAGGCTCCAAGCTTCCCTTGCCAAGGGGTGACCTGGGGCTTTTCTGGTTGGTCTCCTCTCCCCAGCTCCAGCACCCCTACTGGCTGGATTAAACGACAGAAGGTAGTCCCTGGTGATGAGCGCCCCCTGTGTGTCAGAAACAGCTACTGCTTACTTCCCAGTAACCTTACTTGGCACAGACAGATGTCTGTGTTACAGACGGGAGAAATGAGGCATAGGGTAGTGAAGTACCTTCCTTTTGTCACAAGTCAGAACTAGGTGGATCTGAGTTCCAGTTTCTGACTCAAGAATCTAACCCTTGCATCCCTCGACTTTATTGGGGGGAACTCAGTTTACCCGAAATACCTCATCACCCCACGCCCAAACTCAAAACGAATTTCCTCTCCAAAAATTCAGAGAATCATTCAGTTTTGGAGAGGGTTCCTCTATGCCTACGGGGTCGAGCTAAAATGGTTCCCACTTTCCGGAGGAGGAAACTGAGGCTCGGAGAAGAGGACTCAATTGCTCCCCCCAACACCCGGGGTCTGCGTCAGCACTTGAACTCAGGCCTGTCTAGCCCCTCGGCCGCGTTCTTAGACCACGGTTCCCAGAGGCCAGGTCAGGTGTAAGTCCTAGAGGCGGAAGGGGCGGTCAGAGGGCGGGGCTGGCGCCGGGGTGGGGGGGTAAGTTCGCGGCCCCCTCACCTTCTCGCTGCTGCTGCTGCTGCAGGAGGGGCGGCGGCTGTGGGACGCTGTGCGCGATGGGCGTGATGGCCGCAGTGGGGTACATGGCTGTAGAGACCCGGAGCGGAAGCGGGCGTGAGGCGGGTGGGTGCCCGGCGTGAGCGGGACAGGACTGACTCGAGGGGTAGGGGCCAAAGGTGATGGCGGGGCCAGTGTCGGGTCTTGGGGAGGGGCGTGGCCACAACGAAGAGCCAGCCTCAGAGTGGAGCCAAGGCAACAGGGAAGAGGGCGGGGCCAAGATTTGAGAGGAGGGGCCATGAGTTAAGGGAGGGGCCAAGGATGGCCCTCGGAAAAGCCAGAGATGGAGTAGGTCCCTTGTAGAGGCAGGGCGGGACCAAAGGTGGGTTCTGAGGAGCAGGACCAGACGCTGAAGAGGGAACAAGGGCCAAGAGCTGGGATTGGGCCAGGGCCAGAGTAGGAAGCTTGGCTAGAAAAATAAAGAAGGGGCCGAGCTCTGGGGGCGGGGCTTCTTGTGGGGTGGGGCCACCCGCGATGTGGGCCGGCTTCCCTACCTGTGTACTGCTGGACTCCTGAGAAGGCAGGATGGAGGGTCTCGGCCATGGTCGGGCTCTGAGCTGCGGGTAGACGGAAGGGCTGAGTGGGGCAGGGGCAGCAGAAGACTTCTTTCCACCCCCAATTCTTAAGAGCCGGAAGGAGAGCAACAGACATCCGCCCCAGCTTCACCCCTATGTAAACGGTTTACAGGTATGATTCCCATTTTACAAGTGGGGAAACTAAAGCCCAATTAGGTGAAGTAACTGGCACGCTCAGATAGGAAATGGCAGAAGCCTAACTGGAATCCAGGTTTCTTGGACTCCAGAGAGGCTGAAATATCACCCCCGTCTCTCTCCCCATCCTGGCCTAATAACTCGTTCCCTTTATTCTCCAGATTCTCCGGGACTCCAGGCCTCTGCTCCAGACCACCACTCACCCCCCTCCCCTTTCTCACACCCCACACCTCGTTCATCAGACACCCCATGGGCCCACTATATGGTTGTGGCCTGACTGCCCCTAGTGGAGGAGATAAGCGACGGGAGAATTTGTCCAGGCCACTAGAGCTGGTGAATCGAGAAAATTCAGCCAAAGGATTCTGCTTGAGTGAAGCGAGGTTGCTGGAGGATGGAATGGTGTGTGTGGGGTGGTGGGCGGGGGGATGCGACTGTAAAGGGGTCGCATGAACGAATTCCTTCATACAGCCGGCCCAGTTCTGTATCTTGGTTGTGGTGGTGGTTACACGAATCTATACCTGTGATAAAATGGTATAGACGCCCCCCCCCCCACAAGTACATGTAAGGAGCGGCGAAAAGTGAATAAGCTCTCCTACTCCAGTGGACTTCATTGTACGTACCGATGTCAGTTCCCTGTTTTGACAATGTCCTGTGATTATGTAAGATGTTAGCATGGGGGAAGGTGGGTGAGAGGTACACAGGACTTCTCTATATTATTTTAGCAACTCCCCGTGAGCCTCCGATCATTTCAAAATAAAAATAAATTCTCTTCAATGGTGGAAACACAGATGACTTATTTCACCTCAGCAAGGTGTTAGAAGATGTTTGCCTTGAACTCATGCTACAGGGTATGGAAAGGTGGGAGGGACCTCTGCTTCATGAAGGCATGGCCCAGCTCAGATCAGTGCATGGCCAATATTGAGTGAATGAATCAATGAATGAATGAATGGATACAGGCACTGATATCTTCCCAAATAGTAATGACTAATAACTAAGATTGATGGTGCCATTCTTGGTACTAGGTGACGTGTTAAGCATTTCACGTACTAAATTCATTGTCAGTGCAACCACCTGAGATGACTGATGTTATCTGATCCATTTCACAGATGAGCAAAGAGAAACTCAGACTTAAAGGAATCACCCAGGGCCACCAAACTTGAATATGAACCCAGAAACGTCTGGGTCCAAAGTTCCTATGTTTAACCTTTTTCTCTGTGCCCACAGCTCAGCTGAGACTCCCTTTGTTCTGTGTCTCTGTTCCGTGGGCACCAAGGCATAGGGAATTATGCTTGTCCTAGAGATACCGTCCCTGCCCCCTGATGCTCTCCTAGGCCCTGAGGAACCACTGGAGTTACCTGGGTAGGGCATGAGGCCATTGGCATATACAGTCTCTAGGGCAGGGTGCCCACCAGGGAAGGGCACAACACCTGCAAAGCTGTTGGTGATAGGAGCCACGAGGCCGGGTACGGCGGCAGTGCTGAGCAGTGGGGGCGAGTGCAGTCCTGTGGAACAGAAGAACGTCATGGGGAGCCTGGGCCTGGCCCCGGCCCTGCCCACCCATCCTTGGGCCTCTGGGGGACTCTCACCAGAGGCAGGGGCGATGGGCGTGGCAGGCAGCCCATTAAGGCTGACGGCGCCGATCTGCTGGATATGGCAGGGTGAGAAGGCCACGCCAGGGCTCAGGTAGCTGCCCGAAGTGGACAGAACTGTTGTCTGCTGCTGCATGAGCTGGGGGTGGAGAGGGAGTCAACATGCACAGTCAGGGTGGCACCTGCCCTGAGATCACAGCCCCTGGGGGAGGCCTGGTCCTACAGTAACTAGGGGAGGGCGGGGGGGGCGGCGGTCAGGCTAGATACCTTGGCTCAGGCCAGGGTCAGTGTTAAGGAATTGGGGCTCAGCCTGAGATCAAGGCTCAGTCTAGGATCAGGGCTCTGCCTGGGGTTAGGGCTAGGTCTAGAGTCAGGGTTCATAGAAATCAGGACTCATCCAGGGATCTGAATTCAGTCAGGAATTTGGTCTTGGTCTGGGATCAGGGATCAGCCAACACTGAACTCAGCCAGGGTTGGGACTCAATTTGGAATTAGCCTGGATTGAGAGGCTCATTCTGGGTTTGTTCTCAGTTTGGGGTTGAGGCTCAGCCCGGCTTTGGGATCTCATCGTGGGGTCATGTCAGTCTAGAGTTGGGGTTCTGCTTGGGCCCTGGGGTCAGTTTATAGCTGGGGACTCAGCTAGGGTTGAGGCTCAGGAATCTACCATGGCCAGGAAAGGACCCTGAGTCAGAGAGACTGGGCAAGAGACAGAAAGATGGGCAGTGACAGGCCTCTCAAAGATACTAGATGGAGAGAGAGAGACCGAACCGGATCATCAGAGTGGTCTTGGGAACCCCACTGGAGACAAAAGTATGTCTGCTGGGGTCACTCACAGCCTGGGCGTAGGCACTGTAGGGGCTGAAGGGCAGGGTGAGGGATGGTGTCAGAATGCCCAGCTGGCCCACCATCTGCTGCATGCGCCGTAGCGTTCGCTCCTTGTCTGTGTCCGCAAACTTCACCACCAGGCTGGAGGAGGCACCCTGCGGGGGCAGCGGGGAACAGGAAGGGAAAAGAGGAGGGAGGTAACCAGGACTCTGGGGCCCCCAGAGCTACACCAGCTCAGGTCCTTGTGTTGCCCAGATGGCAACAGCTGCTGGCCCCGTCCATGAGCCCCCAGCTGCAGACCTCAGGCACCACAGAGAGACCACCTAAAGATCAGAGTCCTGGTTCTCACGCTTGACTGTGCATCCAGCCCTGCACACGGTAGGGCATCGGGCCCAGGGGGTGTGTTTAGGATATAGTGGAGGGCCCTGACTCTCAGGCACATTCTCTCTCAAAAATAGAAGGAGAATCCAAATGCTGGAGGTGAACAATGGCAGCTTGGGTGGAGGAACCATTGTCACCCACACAGCTGAGAACAGGTGAGAATCCAGTTACCAGAGAGTAACAATGGGGATAACACAGGTGGATAACCCTGCGAATGGCACCTTGCACCTGAGAACCATAGAGGTTGCAACCATCAGAGAGGCTGACACGCCCCCTTTGATGAAGAGCTCCCTCCCTGCTGTGCCTGCCAGCCCCGGCACAGTCACCGGACAGCTCGGAGTAGGAGGAAGCCTGACTTGGCGATGAGCCAAACCCTGCCTGTCCAGGGACTGAAACTGGTGCTGCTCTTCTGAGACTGCCCTGCATTTCACACTCGTTTTCAAGAACAACTGAGAGGAGAACTGGTTCTTCCAGGCTCGTCTTCCCGTGCAGACTTGGACATTACATACAGTGAAGGTGGCTCCTGGAACTTCCTTTCTGGGCGGGGGCAGGTCACCCAGTGCTGGGGTCATCCTCCCCAGCCTTACTCTGCTGCTGACCCACAAGCTCCTGGCTCCAGTCTTGCCTCTGCCCACCCCTACTCTGGCCCCAAGGAGATATTTCAAACCAGCCTGGTTCCTTCCCTTCCCTGTCGAACCCCTCTCTCTGTGGCTCCCATGGCCAGAGGAGGAATCTGTGTGCCTCAGCCTTGACCTGCAGGCCGCTCCAGTCCGTCCATCCTCCTCTGCTCCTCTGGGGCCACCCATTTCTACCACCACCTTTGATCTTGTCACTCCCCAGCCCTGATGTCCCTCTGCTGGCCTTGGCAAATCCCATCCACCCTGAGGTCTCACCCCTCCGGTGTACTCACACACTCTCATACACATACACTCACCATACATGCTCACATTCATGCATAGCACACACACATACACACTCACCATGCATGCTCTCACACACTTGCACACATATATTCACATACTCATGCACAAAACCACACACATACATACATAAGCATAACAGTCACTATGCACATATAATCACAACCCTCACCCACACATACACACATGCACTCATCCACACACACAATCACACACCCTCACAGAGGCACACACATGCACTTGTTCCCCCACATCACCCAGGCGTAGCCATGCACTCAACATGCTTGCACACATGCGCTCAGGCATACAGGCACTCCCATGTGCTCTGTCAGACACACTGGCAGTACATCCTAGCACACTCATTCACACACACACATGCACAACCACACACATACAACCATCAGAAACTGCCCCCTTTTCCACCTATGCCCTCTCTGAAGAAGAGCCAGGGGCTACTAGATGGTTGGGATGGAAGGGACAGGGCCCCCTTGCCTCTTTTCCATGCACACCACCACCATGGCCCAGGGCAGCTCCTACTCACCGGCATGGTCTGGCTGCCATGCAGGGCGTGGATAGCTGCCTGAGCCTCTGTGTGGGAGGAGAACTTCACGAAGGCACAGCCTGCACAAGAGAAGAACAGGTGAGAGGCAGGGGCGTCTTTCTGGGAAGGCAGGGGCCACCAGAAGGGGCTGGGAGCCCTGGATGGCCAGTCAGCACCAGACACACGCAGCCAGAAAGCCAGACATCTGGCCAACAGAGCCAGCCAGCCGTTTGCTCGGAGAGCTGGGCAACGAAGGATCCGACAGTGAGAGGAACACACAGCCAGCCATGGGGTTGAACAGTCAGCTGATCAGTCATCCATTCAATCAGAAAGCCAGCCAGCCAGATAGCTGCTTATCAAATGCACAGGCAAGTGAAGGGGACAAGCTTAGAGGACACCCACTAGCCACCAACACCATGAGATCCGGAGTTGTGCAGAATTAAAGTGACACACCACGAGACACAGATGCAGAGAGATACAGTCCTGTGCACACACTCAGGCGGAGATGAACTCAGATGCAGACGGATAGGTGCATGTGACCAGGATTGAAGAAATGGGGATAAAGTCACCAGACAAGGGCAGGCCCAGCTGGGCAGAATCAGGTGGACAGACAGCCAGAGACCACCAGGCACATGAAGACCCAGACAGAAATAGTCATCTGGACACCCAGGCAGAAGGAGCCAGAGACTCAGAGATACAGAAGGAGTGATGTGCATCCCCAGTCACATACAGTCATGTGGGCAGATAGGAAAACAAGTCTTTGGAGGTCATTAAACAAACATTCCTGGAAGGTACAGCTATATAGGCAGAAATAAATCCACAGGACACAGGCAAATCCAGACGGAAACAGTCCCATGGACAGTCCGGTGGAGACAGGCACTTAGGCAGGACCCCCTACCACCACCGGTGGATCCCACCCCCGCAGTCCCGCTCCCTGCGTGCCCCGCCCCACCCCGCCCGGGTCCTAGGCCCCGCCCCCTGAGCCACCCTGGACTCTGGCCTGTCACCTTTGCTGCTGCCATCAGGTCCCCGGAGCACCGTGCACTCGTCTATAACCCCGAAGGGCTGGAACAGCCGCAGCACGTCCTCTTCCGATTGCTGCTTGTTCAGCATCCCCACAAACAGCTTCCGGTCCCCTGTGGGCGGAGACACCACCTCAGCCGAGTCCTGACTTGAAAGCCTCTCAGAATTTCTTCACTGAGCCCGCCTGTTTCATGCGTGCGAGGGAGGCCACGGCCAGGCGCTTTCCCTACCCTGGGTCTCTCTACCCTCCCACGTTCCTGTTCAGTCCCATCTCCACGCTTTTGCTCACGCAGTGTCCCTGTCCCCCATCTGGAATGCCCTCCCCCCCATCCTTCCAGACCTCTGCTCCAGGGCTCCCACTCTCCGGGCAAAGACAGTCTCTCTCTCTCTCCTGCGGCCTCAGAGAGCCCCCACATAGTACCAGGGTTAAGAACTGCCTTGCCTGGCCTAGGTCCCTGTCAGCCTGTCTGCCTGTCATCTCGATTTTCCAGGGAGGGGTCAGTGCTAATGGCCTCTGCATCCTCATGGTGCCCACCAGAGCTCCCTGCCCAAACTTGCCAGGGCCCAGGAGGGGCCAGGCATCAATGTTTGTTGAATGAATGAGGACACATGTGTGCACAGGACCAGGTGTCTGGGGAGCCTGCAGTTCCCCTCAGGTGGGGCTGGACTGTGTCCCTAGCTGGTTGCCCCGCTGGGACCTGCCGAAGGCTGAGGCCAGGGGTCAGTCTGGACCAGCCTCTCCTGTGTGAGCCACCAGAGCCCTGTCCCTTGGGGTAATTGCGCTGGTCCCCTGTAATCAGGAATGTGGCAGCTTCCTCTCCCTGAGATGGTGAGTTGGGTTACTATGGAGACCAGCTTTCTGGCAGCTGTCATTCATGGGGGTGGGAGGGAGGAAGAAACACAGAAGCAGAGAGAGTGAGAATCAGAAAGGGAGGGAGAGAGGCAAGAGTGAGAGAAACAGAGACAGGCAAAGAGAGACACAGAGAGGGAACTGGAGAGGCAGGAGAGGAAAAGGTAAGGACAGAAACAGATATAGAGGCAGAGGGAGAAAGCGAGAGGATAGAGAGACTGAGACAAATGACCCCACCTCTCTAATCCCTGACCCATGCTGGCAGTCTGGTTGGAGAGTATAAAAAGAGGCTCCCAGCCCATATGGGCTTTACCAGGTTCCTACACACACATGGGAGTCCTAACACCCCTGCCCCACAGACCATCCCCAAGGCTGGCTGTTCTCCTTCATCCCCAGTCCACCTGATATGAGGAGGAGGAAATCTCCAAGACTTTTTGTTTCCCACTGGGGACAGCCAAGTACCCCCATAGGCACACCCCCACCACACAGTCCAGCCTCACACAGACTCCAGGCCTCCAGCCTGCACCCCTACACGCCAGCCTGTTACAGTCAAGCACACACACTTGAACATACATGCCTATGCACAGGCTGGGTGTGCAGCCATGCATGCACCCCACCACACTTACACACACATGCACATGTTCACACATCTTCACACGGGTGTGCTCAAATATGCATGCTTACACACACACAGATGCACTTGTCCAGATGTGCAAACATGCACATGAACAGATCAATCCACAGCCCTTCAGAGACGCATCCCCTCTGCACCTGAAGGTCCCATTACTGCTCCCTGAGAGGAATGGGGAATTGTAAGCTCCAGGGGAAGCAGCTGTGCCTGGCCTGTGGCTCTATGGTTGGGAAGAGCGGACACAGCCCCCCTGCTCCTGTCCCTAACCCATTAGGTATGTGAGCAGGCGGGTGACTAATGCAGCCTTTTGTGAAAGGATCTTCCTTCCTCCCCCCACTGCTTCTGCCCACCCGCAGCCTGGAGGTCAGGGAGAGATGACAACTACCTCCACGGCTTTCGCTGTCCGCAGGCTTCACCTGGATTGGCCGTGCCATCTGTGGAGAAAGGAGGGAGGGGGAGGTCACGGTCAGCAGCCGGAGTAGCATGGGTAGGGGTAGGGGCTTTGCCTGAGCTCTGCCAGGCAACCCTGCCTACCTCCCCAGCCTCGGCATCCCACCAACCACCCGGCAGCAGCTAACACTCCCCTCACACCAAACAACACTCGCTCCCACCTACGGGGCTTTGCTCACGCTATCTAGAAAACTCTTATTTAACCTTTAAAACTCAGTAACAACATCCCTTCCTCCAGGAGGCCCCCATGCCTCCCCAAGTTCGATGGACTGTTTACAAAGATGGCCCCACTCCTCCAGTCCCTGTGTGTGATATGACTTTGTGGTTCCTCTCATCAAGAACTGGAGTCTGTTTTCCTTTTGTGCCTGGACTTGGCTGTATGACTTGCTCTGACCAACAGAATGTGAAGTGAAGTTGTGGGAGTTCCAACCTTGGCCTCAAGAGGCCTTGCAGCTTCCACTTTGGGACCCTGAGTTGACGAGGTGGATAGGCCCAGGCAAGCTGCTGGAGGGTGGCAGACTTCATGCCCAGAGAGGCCCCACAGACACACAGCACATAGGAGTGAGGGTGTCCTGGCCCAGCTTGGCCCAGCTTGGCCCAGTCAAGCCCCAGCCGACTGCACCTGCATGAACGACCCCTGGGGAGACCAGCAGAACCACCAGCTGAACCAGGTCAGCATTACCAACCCACAGAACCCTGAACAAATAAAATGGTCGGAGTGGTTTGTTACTCAGAAGTAGCTGACCAATACACCAAGGCTGCTACGTTTAGTCAGCTCCCTGAGCCTTAGGTGGGAGGACTATCATACCTGAGTGGACCAGCCTGCAATATGGACTCAGCGTTCTGAACACTTCCATCCTCCACCCCTAACCCTGAAAATAATGTTCAATGAAAGAAATCTTCCCCTAGCCCCCACCTCCAAACTTACCCAGCCATGGGCATGATATGAGCTAATGTGAATATTTGACAACAGACTTGAGGGATATGGGAGGGGGGTGACATTTGCTTATCTACTCGTCCTAGGATAGAATCCTCCCAACCCGCTGTCTTTGGTGAACTCCTACTCATTCTTCAAAACCCAACTCAAAAGCCCCCACACGAGCAGTCCTTCCGCCCCTCTGGGTTCCCTCCTCCTTCTGCCTCAGGGCAGGACGTGTCTCTGTGTTGCTCTTCTCCCTCCACACTGGGGACTACAGCATCACCCTCACGGGGCTGAGTACGTGGGAGAATCCAACGAGCCTGCTGAACTGAGCTGACCAGAAGAAAGTGGCCAACGTCCACCATCATAGAAAGGCACCATTTCCTCAGCGATTCAGAGAAGGCGCTTGTTAAATGTCAATGTTCTAATCACAATGCAGCTGCCCAGCAAGCTGGAGAGAGGTCCAGTTTTCATCCCATTTTATAGATGTCAAAATCAAGGCCCAGAGAGGTTATTTACTGTATCTACCAAGGTCATGGTAGAATGAGACCAGGCACTAAGGATTCCTAGAGGTCAAATTTAGAGATCTTTCCACCCACTCCCATGAGTATAGACCCCTCCACAACTTTGAAAGCCCCATGCATCCTCCCCTCAGAGCTCCTTCCCCTTCTCTCAGACCCTGTGCCAGCTCTGAACCCCCCCTCACTCAGTAGCCTCTTCGCCTGAGTACTCTCCTCTAGTGGATTCTCCTGTCTAGCTTCCCTCCCTCTCTGCTCCCCTTCCCCATTCGAGCCCTTCCCACTTCAGATACCCTCCCCCTCTCGGAGTGTGTGTCCCAGGCATGTGGGCCCAGCTGCCTCAATCTGAACTCAGCCTTGGGAGCTCCAGAACCAGAGAGGCCTTAGTCTCCCTTATCCAGTGTCCCCAATTCCTGTGGCCCAACCTTCCTGCCACCCAGCCTCACCCTCAGAGAAAAGGGGAAACCATGTCCCCCTCCCCCCACAACACACACACACACACACACACACACATTGAGCCTTCTCCACCTGGGTACCACACCCTTTCAGCTGGAGGAAGGAGGGTAGATTATTTCATCCAGATGGGACCAGATTCTGGACTGAGGTGGTGAAGGGAGGTGGGGGGGGTAGGGGGAACCTGAGCATCAGCCTCCTGCTCCCCCACCCCTCCCACCTCACCTCCACTGTCCCTCTGCTCCTCCCCCCTCCCAGCACCTTGGGCAGATGATGGGGTTGCCGTGGCAACGCTGATTCACCACTTGGAAGCTGGCAATTGTTGTTGCCATGGAAACTGCCTCTTAGGGGCGAGACCAGCTCCTGCCTTGCACAAAAGAGATATTTAAATATAATCTTCTGGAGATGGATGAGCCAAGAGAGGGAACTAGGGAGGGGACCACAGGGAGGGAACCTGCCCTCATCACAGCACCCTCAACCCTCACTCCATTCTCATGGCCTGGTTACCTGCTCACCATCTGCAGAGCCTGGGACCTTTCACCTCATACTGGAAGGCTCTTTCCTCATCCTGGGTCAGATTGGTAGGGGGAGGAGGTCCTGGTTTTGTCCCCGAACCCAGGTGGGCTGTCCCCTCCTCTCCAGCCCCCACTTGAAGGATTGAAGGCCCAGCTGTCCACACCCCACAGTCCCACACCCCACCTTACCCACCAACCTGGAGACTCACACCAGGCTGGCATCCATGTGCTGTGGCCCGCACAGTGGTCCTGGGTGCACAGGGGTGCATACGTCATACGAAAGCTGAGGCCCAGTGCCTCACTCCCTGTGCCTCACACCCAAGCAATTCCCCAGCTACTGGCCAGGCCCTGCCCGCCTGCTGGAGCCCCGAGGAGGTGTGCAAGGAAGGGAAGCTGAGTCTGCCCATACACCAGCTCTCCACCTCTCCACTCGCCCTGCCTACCCATCTGGCTCTGCCCACCTCCTTCCAGCTCTTTCTCTCCATCTGTCCCACCAAGGTCTCTGCCCAGTGCCCTCCCTCCCTCCTCTACCTTCTCTAGCTCCCCAATGCTGCATCTGTTCTTCCCTTTCCTCTCCCTCTTTTCATTTATTCAACAATATTCCCAGTGTGCCCCACGCTGAGTAATTTTGCAATCTCAGGGAGGACCCCACTGGTCTGGTGGAGAGGGAGACAGAGGCAGATACACTCTCAGGCACATAGGGTCAGGGTTGGGGTAGCAGGCAGAATCAGGGGCTGGGAGAGCCTAGAGTAAAGAATGGTGAAGAGCCAAAGGCAGTCCTGGGGCTGAAGTGAAGGTGAAAATCTGTGGAGGGTTTTGAAGTGAATAGGAGTTTGAGGGGGAGATGATTTCTCATGTTGGAGAAGTATGTATATCCACTGACTCATTTAATCTCCAAACAACTTTATGAGATGTAAACACTCCCATTTTATGGAAGAGCACATCAGAAAGGGAAAGAATCAGCCTCAGAGGCCCAATCTCCTGCTGATCTCCTCAAGGTCCTCTGGAGACCCAGCCCCTGCTCCAGCCAAGGGTCCTGTGGGCTGGGGCTCTGAGAGTGCCTGTGTCTTTGGGATGGGCACACATGGAGTGGCTGGGATTCAGTCCGTGCTCTGCCCCCCAGCTTTTGCTGGGTGACTTCAACCAAGCCGTACACCATTGGGAAAACAGGGTCCCTTAAGTCTGACCTGTGCATATTACAGATAGGGAAACTGAGGCTACTGGGGGGGAGGGACTGCAGGAGGAGTCTCCAGTGGTCAGGCTGGGGCCCCAGAGAGTCTCCTGGATTTGCAAAGTTGTGACTTTAGAAGATGTAGGGACCCCAAGGGAAGCCCCAACTGGGTTGTTTCTGGAGGTGTGGAGGGGAAGGAAGCAAGGTGGATACCCCGTCTGGGCTGCCCAGGCCACCATTCCAGCCTCCCCCTCTCCCACCTTCTCCAGGTCTAGATGCTACCACGGCTCCCTATTAGATGTAGCGTATCAGCTCCTCATCCCGACATTTGAGCCACCTCCACCGCATAGTCCCAGGGATTTCTCCCAGGCCCCGGGCACTGCTACTGCACTAACTGGACTGGAATGCACCCCTCTGCCTCCCAGCCTCACCTTGAAGAGGACCCCTCAAGTGCCACCATCCCCTGAAGCCTTCCCCTCACTATCCATCTGCTTTGGTTGCTTTGCCCAGGCCATGCTTTGATCCCAGCCCGGCCCCCAACACACACGCGTGCACACACGGTCCCTCTTCTGGGTGAGCTCCTTGGAGCAGGGGCTGAGGGGCTCTGTGCCTCCTTACCTGAAAAGACCAGAACAGGGAATGTAAATAGCAGCCAAATGAAACGAGGCAAGACCTATGGTTTTCACAGAAAGTGAAACCCAGGCCCTGTCCCTGTGGGCACAGAGCAAGCTGGACATGTGCTGGGCACAGTGCTCAGCAGGGGAGGTAACCCAGGAGTTTGTGCCAGGACCTGCCCACACTTTTCCCCTTTCATGGGAAGCAAGCAGGCTCAGAAGGACAACACGCCTGGCTGGGAGCTTGACTCGCCTGGATGGTTCATTCATTCATTCAGCACAGATTTACCAAGGTCCCGTTGCCTGTTTAGCACCTGGCATGCACCACCTCACGAAATCCTCAAAATCCTCCTGTAGTCTCATTTCACAGGTAAGGAAACAGAGGGCTGGGAAAGTTGCATCATTAGACGTTGACACCTTGGGGCCCCTCGTTCATTTGCATTTGCTTGACACTGAGCCAAG
Source organism: Desmodus rotundus (assembly GCF_022682495.2). NCBI lineage: Eukaryota > Metazoa > Chordata > Mammalia > Chiroptera > Phyllostomidae > Desmodus > Desmodus rotundus. The sequence continues at coordinate 38,620,105 of NC_071395.1, read as the reverse complement.
TCATGGGGCGTGGGTGTGGGCCCTTCAACGGGGCCACCTCAGAGACCTCTGTGGGCACAGAAGGGGTTTTCAGGAAGCTGAACAGATGGACACACCCCTTTCTGGGGTGGTCAGATGAGCAGCAGGGTGGCTGCCAGATCTGGAGTGTCCCCACTGGCCCCCATGGCCCCTGTGGGACCTGTTTTGCCTCCAGGAACCCCATCCCGGGGGTTGACAGCCCAGCAGAGACACTCCACTGGGATCTGAGGCACCTGCCCAGCCTGGATTCAGGGTCCAGGGTCCATTCTGGGCTCTATTCTGGGATTCTGTTATTCAATTTAGGATTCTATTCCAGAATGCTGAGATTTGATTAAACTGTGTCCCCCACGGACCCCACTGGCACACTCAAGGATGAAACTGGAAAGGGGCAGCATTCGCACTTCAGAAAGCAGCATGGGGGGGGCAGCTGGGTGGTGCCACAGGGGGCAGTACATGTGGCAAGCCGATGACCTGGGTCACTCCCTTCTTGGTTTATCAGGAGACAAAAAGACAGAAGTGCCCACTCCATACTGCTTGCCCAGCACACACAAGCACGTGGGGGGTTTTCAGGGGATGCCAGGGACGGGAGAGGCGGTGGCTGTCTTGGTCTCTAGAGTGACTCAGCCCAGGTCCCTCACTCCCTGGCTGTGTGTGCAAACATGTGCAGGCGCAAGAGCCAGCAGCGAGGGTTTTTCCAGCACCAGGTAAATCACATGCGGCTCCATCCTCTGGTGGAGACGCCTCAGGTGGGGAGCGAGTTGGGGATCAGGCGCGGGTGCTCAGATGTGGCTGACAGGCGAGCAGCCACCCTCCCCTGCTGTGCAGTCTACAAGTAAGCCTCCGGCTCTGGTTCCGAAGGGCTGGTCCCATGTCTGTGGGTGTCCTTAGGGTGGAGGTGAGCGTGGCTTACCTGGAAAGTCAACCCCATCACTAATCATAAGGCAAAAGTACATAGACTTAGAGATCAGAACTCCTGGGTATGTGCCCCATGGGAACGTGGCCCATGCCCACCTGACCATAACACAGACAAGGATCTTTATTTGTAGCAGCAAAAACTGGAAACAATCCAAATGGCCACAAACAGAAGGATGAACAAATAGAGTATTCATGCCGTGGAATATGACATGGTAGTGGAAAAGCGCCAATCATGGATGTATGCAACGCTGACTCTCATTAGCACCATATCAAGTGGGAAAAAATGCAGATAGAAAAGCCATAATACAGCCCTGGCTGGTGTGGCTCAGTGCACTGAGTGCTGGCCTGTGAACCAAAGGGTCATGGGTTCGATTTCCAGTCAGGGCACATGCCTGGGTTGTGGGCCAGGTCCCCAGTAGGGGGTGTGCGAAAGGCAACCACACATGGATGTTTCCCTCTCCTTCTTCCTCTCTTCCCCTCTCTAAAAATAAATAAAGTCTTTTTAAAAAAGTTTTAAAATAGAAAAGCCTACGTATAATATGACTCCATTAGTATCATATAGAAAAACAGGCAAAAGCCATCTAATACTTTAGGAGCACAATTTAGGAAGTGATGAGACCATGGAGAAAACCCCTGTTAGGTACCAGGAAAGTCAGAATACTGGCTCTTCCCACAGGAAGCGAGAGGCTGGGACTTGGGGACATGGAAGGGTGGTTTCCAGGGTGCCAACTATGCAGGAATAATGGGGTGCTTGCTTTCTAATCACTCGTGTTGTATGCACTTTTCTCTAAGTGTATAGTGTTTTGCAAACTTTAAGAAATACATATATATATATGATATATATATATATATATATCAGGCTGTATTCCCAGAGGATGCTGCCCAAGCTGGGGGGTGGTCCCCAGGGGTCCCTGGGGTGATCCCCAGGGTCCAGCTCTGAGATGCCTCCCCCTTATTTATCAAACATCGGCCCTCACCTCCAGGAGGGCAGGGAGCAGCCTGAAGGAAACTGAACCAGACAAGCCAGAGGTTCAAGGCCCGTGGAGTGGGGCAGATAGAGCTGCAGTCCTCACCCTGCTGGGTGACCTCACATGGGTCCCTTCTCTCTTACCCACAGTCTGCCCCTCTGTCAAAGAGGGCTGGCGGCAGCCCTGGCCCCCTGGTGGACAAGGCAAGATGGAGTGCTGGGAGTGCTGGGCGATGGTGATAATTCACACCCCAGGACCTGTGTGGAGGCTGGGGAAACTGGGGCCCAGAGGGTGGTGCCCAAGTCTCCTCATCACTCAGCCCTGAGCTAGTATCAAAGAGAGACCTCGGACCCTGCAGTCTACCCACATGGTGACGCTGCATCATATTCCCGGGTCTAGAACATTCTGGGTCTGTGTATCCAATCTGGTACCTGACCCCTGGTCTAGAATATTCTGGGTCTGCTCTGTCCAATACAGTGGCTGGCCCCGTCCAGAACATTCTGGATCTGTGCTAACACAGTAGCCGACCCCGATGTGGAACATTTTAGATTTTAGCTGTCTAATATAGTAGCCACCAGCCACATGCACTCATTATATTTACATTTATTAAAATTAAATAACATTAAAAGTTCAGTTCCTGAGTCATACTTGCCACATTTTAAAGGGTCAGTAGCCACACGGGCCTGGTGGCCACCACACTGGACAACACAAGCAGGACACACCCGTCACCGGCGGGAGTTCAATTGGACAGCAATGGACTAGAATGGGGTTTGGCAAATTATAGCCTTATTCTGACCCCCTGTCTGTTTTTGTAAATAAAGTTTTATTAGCACGCAGCCACATCCATTCATTTACATCTTGTCTGAGGCTTTTCTGTGACTATGACAGTGGCCACGTGGCCAGCAAAGCCAAAAGTATGTACTCCCTGGTCCTCTGCATAAAAAGTTTGCTGACCCTGGGCCTAGAACATTTGAGAACTCTACTGTTCAATAGGGGAGCCACCAGCCGCACATGGCTACCGAGCCCTTGAAATGTGGCTTGGGTGACTATGGACTGGGATTTAAAATTTTGTTTAGTTATAATTAATAAACTATACTGACTGCTTGTTGAAATGAGATTTTAGAGATATTGGGTTAAAATGAAATGCAGTATTAAAATTCATTATACCTATTTCTTTTTCCTTTGTAAGTGTTGCTACTAGAAATTTTAAATGCTGTCCGTGGCTTGCGTTATGTTTCTATCGGCGCTGCTCACCAGCGCCTTATTCTCCCAACCAGGGTTCATCCGCCTGGGCTCTATTGACTTGGGGTGGACAGTTCTTTGTTGTGGGGGGCCATCCTGTGCCCTGTAGGGTGATGAGCGGCCTTCCTGGCCTCTACACACAGCATCTTCCAGTCTTGATAATGACAAATGTCCCCAGACATCACCCAGTGTCCCCTGAGAGCAGAATCACCCTATGTTGAAAACTCCTCTTAACCTAATATAAATTCTTCCATTAGACTGGAGGCTCTCATGAGTTCTCAGCAACACACCAGGCACGTTCCTGCCTCCTGGTACACTCCGTCCTCACACCACCCCCATCTTTATCTCCATCTGCCATAATCCTCCCCACCTCTCAAGACTCAGCTCACAAGCTCCCTCCTCCAAGAAGCCATCCTTTTTGTTCCCTACTAAGTTCTCCATGCAGGTCAGCTGGCTATCCTTGGTGATGCTGACCCCAGTCACCCTTACATCTGGCCATTCACTTTGTAGTAACCCTCTGTAGTGGGTTGAATGGTAGTTCCCCTAAAATATGTCCAAGTTCTAACCTCTGGAACCTGTGAATTTATTGGGGAAAGGGGTCTTTACAGTTCGAATTAAGTGACAGATCTGGAAATACGGTCGTCCTGGATTTAGGGTGAGTTCTAAATCGAATGACAGGTGTCCTTATGAAAGAAAGTCAGAGGGACATTGGAGAGATGTAGACACAGAGGAGAAGGCCATGTAACAAGAGAGGCAGAAATTACTGGAGTGATGGGTCTATCAGCCAAGGAACCTCTGGCTGCCAGCAGAAGCTGGGAGAGAGTCAGAGAAAGGATTCTCCGGGAGGGCAGGCAGCCCTCTGTCACCTTGATTTCTGGTTTCTGGTCTACAGAACTGTGAGATGATGTGTAACTGTTCCTTTAAGCACCCCCCAACCCCCACTTGTGGTGCTTTGTTAAACAGTCCCAGGACTCTAGTAGTTGGAAGAGTGTTTTTATTTAAAGGTTTTATTTGTTTATTTTTAAAGAGAGAGGAAGGGAGGGAGAAAGAGACCGAGAGAAGCATTGATTAGTTGCCTCTCGTACTCCCCCTGAGCAGGGATGGAACCTGCAACCCAGCCATGTGCCCTGACCAGGAATCTAACAAGCGACCTTTTGCTTTATGGGATGATGCCCAACCAACTGAGCCACACCAGTCAGAGTGGAAGAGGGTTTTGAAAATGAAATAAAAATCAAACCAGGTCATTCCTTGGCTTGCCACACTCCTATGGCCTAGCCAGCCTTGGAATAAAATCCAAACTCCTTATGTGGTCCTGCCCCATTCCCCTTCCCCATCCTCCTTCCATCCTCCTCCTCACTCCCATGGCTGCACTCTCCTGACCTTCTTGCTGCCCCTCCAATGCACTGAGTCCGGTGCAGCCTCAGAGCCTTTGTACTGGCTCTGTCCTCTGCTAGGAATGCCCTTGCTGCAGAGAACGCACAGCTCTCTCCCTCATCTCCATCAGCTCACCTCCTCAGAGAGGCCTTCCCTAACCACCTGGTTTACCTAGAACCCACTTGGCAGGCACACCCCAGACTTCCCATTTTTGGCTGTGCTGTGCCCATGTTCCCAGCATTGAGGGCTACAGATGCCCCAAGCAGCCCCTGAATGCTTTTGATGCTGAAGGGTCCCTGAGAATTCCAGAGGGAAAGGCAAACCCCACCCCCAGAGCCACAAATCTCAATGTGGTTCCTTCACTTTCCATCAGGAGGTGCTGCCTGGAGACCAGGCTCACTTGGCTCAGAGGTCCCCCATCCTTCATGGATGGTAGCAGGGACCTCCTGCCCACCAAAAGAGGACAGGGCCAACAACAGAGACCTGGAAGGAACAGAGCTTGGGCCGGCCTCCTCTGGGGATGGAAATACTGCCCAAGCAACCCCTGCATCCAGGGACTGTAGCTCTATTTGCTTCAATGTTCCTCTAACACACCAGGCACAGTCCTGCCTCAGGGCCTTTGCACATGCTGCTCCCTCTGCCTGCTAATGCTTCCTCATCTTCAGGTCTCAGGCCAGTGATGCACCCTGGCAAGGAGTCACCTGCACAACCACTCTGGTGTGCCACATAGGGCCTGATATGCAGTAAGTGCTTAATAAATGCTCACTCTGGTGATCATTTCTGTCCCTCTGCACCTTATACCTCTTTCTGAGTCCAGAGACACACGGCTTTCGCAGCTGATCCCAAAAAGGGCCTCTGCCTTCCCAGGGCTGAGAGCAGCCTTGCCATCCCCCACCCCCTTCCCCAGACAGCATCCAGACTCACCCCGGGCAAGGTCTTCTGTTCGTGCAGAGCAGTCTGAGCTTTGATGGCAGAGTCCCTGGCACAGTAAGTGAGAAAGGCACAGCCTGGAAGGGAGAGAATGAAGGTGTTACAAGAAAAGGACGCTGCACACCCATGTTCACGGCAGCATAACTCACAACAGCCAAGAGGTGGAAACAACCCAAGGGTCCATGGATGGATGAATGGACAAACACAGTGTGGTCCATCCAGACAGCGGAACATTATTCAGCCTTATAAAGAGGGAAATGCTCACACCTGCTACAACATGGATGGACTTTGAGGACGTTTTGCTCTGTGAAATAAGCCAGACACAAAAGGACAAATATTGTGTGATTCTGATCATAGGAGGTCCCCGTAGGAGTTGAATCCACAGAGACAGAAAGAAAATGGTGGGAGCCAGGGGCTGGGAGGAGGACGGGGAGTCAGTGTTTCCTGGGGACAGAGTGTCAGCTTGGGAAAGTGAGAAAGTCCTGGAGACGGACGGTGGGGACGGCTGCACGACAGTGTGAGTGCACCCAATGCCACTGAACTATACACTTAAAAATGCTTAAGATTGTAAATTTAATATTATGTGTATTTTACTATAGAAAAAAGGAAAAAAGAAGGAAAATGATTAAAATGGTAGATTTTATTTATGTGTATTTTATTATAATTAAAATATGAAGAAGAGGACCCTGAAGCCACATTTTTGGGGGGGAGCAGTAGCAGTGGTTCAGCCCCCCACACCCACCACCTCTCAAATTGTGAAACAGGGAAGCGAAGAGAGGAGCCCAGCTGTTAATTCAGCCTATGGCTGGCACTAGGTGAAGAGATTCTCTGAACCGTGGGTTGGGCCATGTGGAGTCAGGGGAGCGGCAGAGCTGCTGCCCCAGGTGGGGGTGGGGTGGGGGAGGAAAGTGGGGAGGGTCCCAGAACTGGGCGGAGGAGCGGCAGGTTCTCGTGCCAGCTCGCTTTGTGGTCTTGGATGGGGCACTGCCCTGTCTTTGCCTCAGTTTCCCCCACCAGAGAGAATGGTCCGAGAGTGGCATAAGATGGACCAGCCAAGGGGTGTCCACGGAGCTAGAGGGTGCGTAGTTCAGCAGAGAACAGGGCCAATCAGGAGAGGCAGAGGGCAGGGCCGGCCCTGAAGGGGGTCCAAAGCCAGGGTGTGATTGCACAATGCTTGTTCGGCGTCACAGAAGCAAGAAACATTGAGAGAGACAGAAAAGAAAACAGAAAGAAAAGCCCAGAGAAAGATCAATGAGGTCAAAGGCATTTTGAAAGATGTTTACAGGAGGCGGGGTGGGGGGTGCAGGCCAGTGTCAAGTCCCCTGGGTCAGACCCAGAGGTCTGGGCCCAGAGTTGGGCTTCGCCTTTCTAACCTCTGTGGACCTTATTTTCACTGCCTATGAAACGGAGACCATCCCTTGCTGTTCTGATGCTGTTGGGCCCTATGTTCCCCCACACCCACCTTCTCCCACTCATGGTTCCTGTCTCTCTGCCTCCCTTCACTTCTGACCTCCTGTGCAGAGTTCTTGGGAACAGCTCCGGGATTCTGCCCCCAGCAGGAGCTATTGAAGGCCGAGTTCTGCTGGGCTACAGTGGCTGTTCCTGCCAGCTGGGCTGGGTGATGGGGAGGAGTCCCTGCACCAGGCCTGAGAGGTCGCCTGGAACTTTGGGGAGGTGGGCACCAGGCAGAGCTGAAGACAGTCTCTAGCATTTAAAAAAATATATTTGTAAAATGTAAAATGGTGCAGCAGCTGTGAAGAACAGTCTGGTGGTTCCTCAATAAAGTTAAACGTAGAATCACCGTATGATTCAGCAATTCCACTTCTGAGTAGATACCCGAAAGAACTGAAAGCAGGGGCTGAAAGAGATGTCTGAACACCCATGCTCACAGCAGCATTACTCACAGCAGCCAGAAGGGAGAAACCACCCAAATACCCAGCAACAGATGAATGGATAAACGACGTGTGGGGTCTGTGGACAGTGAGGTATCATTCGGCCTTAGAGGTGAAGGAAATTCTGACACCTGCTACAACACGGATGGGCCTATGTACATGATATTCAATGAAATGAGCCAGACGCAAAAGGACAAACACTGGGTGCTCTCACTTTATGAGGTTCCCAGAGGAGTCAAATCCAAAAAGAGAGAAAGTAGAAAGGAGCCAGGGGCTGAGGGGGGAAGATGGAGAGTCAGTGTTTAGTGGGGGCAGAGTGCCAGTGTGGAAAAATGACACAGTCCTGGAGATGGACGGCAGGGACGGCTGCACGACAGTGAGAGTGTGCGTAGTGCCCTGAGCTGTACATTGTAAAACGGTAACTTTTACCACCATACAAAATATAGTTAGAATATATTACAAATCGCACCCCCCAAAAGTGCAGAACTTGTAAGTGCACGGTGTAACAAATAATTATGAAGTCATGTGACCATTCCACAGATCCAAAAATAGAACCTGGCGGCCACCAGAAGCCCCAAGGTTCCTCCCACGCTGCAACAATGTTCCAGCCCCAAGAAGTGAGCCACCCTGGCCCTGGCGATAACCAGGTCATCGCTCTCATTGCGGTTGCCCACGCCGCAGGCATCGCCCGTCCATGTGGTGGCGTGCTTCCCTGTGTTGAACTTACATAAATGGAATCATAGTGTATGTCCAATTTACACCTCGGTTCTTCCACTCAACAACGGGTGGTTGTATGTCTCCAGGATTAATTCCTTTTTGTTTATTTTATCCTATGAATATGCTACAAATGGTTATCCATTGCCCGGTGGATGGCATTTAGGCTGCTCACAGTCTGGAGCTATCACAAATAAAGCCGCTGTGGACCATTCTTGCACATGTATTCTGATGCACAAAGGCATGGCCAGGAATGGAATTGCTGGTTAGAAGGTTGATACATGTTTAGCTTTGATCAATTCTCTGTTTTCCAAAGTGGGTTGCACCCATGTACAGTCCCTCCAATGGGGTCTGAGAATCCTATTAGTGCTTTATTTTCTCAGCCACTCAGTTTTTCCCGATTTTTAAGTGTTAGTCATTGTGATGAGTGTGCCATTATGTTTCATTGAGAGTTTCAAACCCATTCCTAGAGTTATTAATGAAGCTGGGCACCTTGTTGCTTTGTAGAAGTTCTTTACATATTGTGTGTTTATTCGTTTGGGGTTGTGTATGATGCAAACATCTTCCCCCAGTCCACGATCTGTCATTCTATTCTTTTTTTGTGTGTTTCTATTTTCTGAATTTAATCCACCAAAGTCTTCAGGAAAATGAGAGGTGCTCAGATAAATAGCCCTAAGACCTCAGAGACATTAGGCATGGCTGGCAAGAGATAAGGCTGCTGGGAGATGTAAAATAGGGAGAAACCCTTCCTCTTTGGGTCCTTTCTTGCCTATGAAGCCCCACCTGCAGAACATGAAGTTTGCTGACCCTAGGAGGGCAGGGAGGGACCCCAGAGCAACCTTGGATACCGTCACTCTCTGCTCTGGAAGTTTTGCTGAGCAAGGAGGGAACCAAATCGGAAGCCGCTGTCCCTGGTGCTGAAATGCTTTCCAGTTCTCTGCCCAATCTCTCCTGGGACTTTTAGTTTTTCTTTTCTAGTGGGTGAAAACGTGTGACATTTACCCGTTTCTGGATAAGTAGAGCCTTGGTTTTCAGTTCTTAAAAAGGTTGGGTTGTTTTCCCTTCCCCCAATTCATAAGTGGCCGCCCTAACTCCCAGGACCTCAGAATGTGACCTTGTCGTAAACAGAGGTGGTGCAGATGTGATTAGTTAAGGTGAGGTCACACTGGGTCAGGATGAGCCCTAATGCAATAGAACTGGCACCCTCATAAACGGGAGGACATCTGGACACAGAGACATGCACACAGGGAGAAGGCCACGTGGACACAAAGGCAGAAATTCGGGCGACGTATCATCAAGCCAAGGAACAGTAAGGATTGCCAGCAGCACCGGAAGCTGGAAGAGGGACCTGGATCAGATTCTCCCCCAGTCTCAGAAGAAACCAACTCAACCCTTCCAACCACCAGAACTGGACCCTCTGAAGGAAACCTCGGCCCACCCGATACCCACACTGGGTGAGCCTCTCACCTGGATTCCAGCCCTGGTCACCCTCACCCTACACACCAGCCCCATTGATGACATAGGTGCTTGGGCTGGGTATCCATCAGCCCCTCCTCAAACTAACTGAACCCTGAGGGGTTAGCTGAGGGGTGATGTAGATAGGTAGAGAGGGCAATCCCACCAGCAAGAACCGGCAGACAGAATGCTTAGCACTTGACAATCCTGTGGTTCCCTTTACACCCACCGCCCTTGTCCAAGCTCGGACCAGGACAGATCCTGGGTGAGGGGGCAGTGTCCACAGATCTCTCAAGACCCAACTGCACAGCAGAACTAATGGGGGGATCCTTGGGGAACAAGATATTTCCTCCGTGTGTGAAACTATCCTCGTAATTACATCTGCCTCATCACAGGACTCTTAATGAGGAGAGGGCTCCCCACCCCTAAAGGGAAGCAAGCAGTGTTTCCGCAAAGAGGAAGCTTCTTTGCCGGGGAATCCTTAGAGTCCGTCTTCATGCCAAGACCCTCTGCTCTCTGCTCCGAGATCTGGCCTGGGATTTCACATGGAAATTGTAACAACAGTAATAGTCGACGCCCACCGAGCACCAGGCACCTGATGCGGGCTTGCCACCCATGTCACCCTTCGCATCTTCAGACTAGCCCCAGAGATGGTACTACTGTTTCTGTTGTCATCCCCATTTTACAGATGGGGAAACTGAGACACCAGCCATTGAGTCACCTGCCCGGCGTCACAGAGCGACAGGAGCCAGCGGCTTCTGAGTTTCAGAAAATCCCAGCACGGTGAGGACTACTTAAGGTGCTGAAGTGTGTTACACTGATCAGAGGGCCTAAAAATGTTTTAAAATAAAAAGAAAAGGGTTTTTACTTCTTACCATTTATAATCCTTATTCTCATGCATCAACCTGGGATTTTTGTCACTTCCTGCGGAGCTTGGTAGGTCTGGGGACTGACTCTGCTGGCCATGTCCCTGGCTGCGCCCTGACCCCTGCCACACCCACGCCCAGCCTCTCACTCACTGCCTTTGGGCGCCACATTGCCTTGGTCCACACTCTCTGATGCTCATCTTTGGCTCATTTCTTCTCAACCTTAGGTCCCAACTGAGTCTCCCCCTCCTCTGGGAAGCTCCCCACCCCCAAACGATGCTGGGTGAGGCACCTCATGGGCTTTTTCTGTGCCTGCGTGTCCTCATCACAGCTCTGCTCACTCATGCTGTGACTATCTCATCCTGTGTCATTTGCCCTCACAGGACTGTGGGCACCTTGAGGGTGGGAGCAAGCTGTGTCCCAGTCACCAACATGTCCCCAGTGCCCAGTACTGGGCCCAGCACACAGCGTGTGCTCAGTAAGAATTTGGCCACTAATCACGGCCGACATCCTCGTCCAGCCCCATCATCTCCCACCTGGGCCAGAGCAGTTGCTTCTACCCTGGTCTCCCAGCTCCTATCCTGCCCGCCTAGTCTGTCCTCCCTACAGAAGCCATCAGAGGGCGACTGTGAGCACCTGAGTCAGGTTCTGTCCCCCTTTGGACCACAGCCCTCCAGGGCTTCCACCTCCTTCGGGGTAAAAGCCCGAGTTCTCCCTGAAGCCCACATGGCCTTGCACAACCTGCCCCCATCCACTTCGCACCCTCACCTGCTCCCTTGCTCCACCACTCACCCTGCTGCAGCCACACGGGCCTCCTCACTATTTCTCCACCGCACCAGGCACGGTCCCGCCCCACGACCTTGCACGTGCTGTTCTGAAATGTGCTTCCCCCAGATCTTTGCATGGTTCACTCTCACATCCTTCAGGTAATGGCTCAAATGTCACCCCCTTGGTGAAAACTTAACTTGGAGCATCCTGTTTAAAATTATAGCCCTCCACCATCCCCCACCCTGTCCTTTTTTCCCCAGTGCCCTAATCACCATCTCACATGCCATATATTATTCTCTTATCTCTGTCTCCCCCACTGAAATGCATCTTCCACGGAGGACTGGAGTTTTGTTCAGTGCTGGGTCCCCTGAGCCTAAATAGTGCCAGGCATGCAGTAGGTGCTCAATACATGCGTGTTGACTGACTAAATAAATTTATTTTGTTTCCAAACTGATCTGCTCATATGAAGACCAGCTCCTTGAGGGCAGTGACCACATTTGATTTTTTTATCCCTCACCTTCCCCCCACCAGTCAATATTTTCTGAGTACTTGTTACATGCCAGCCGTGCTAGGGCAGCAGATGGAGGAAAGACAGCCTTGTTGATCTTCTCTTTGATTTCCAGCATCTCATTCTCTCCTCAGCCAGGACCCCAACCATAACCAATCGTGTGAACCTCTCATTCCAAATCCCTCTGATCCCAACCCCCCCGCACACTGCACCACACATGCTTGATTTTTAACTTTAGCTCTCTAATCTAGGGGCTAATCTAAGCCCAATGCCTTTCTGCTGTGTGATCTTGGGCCTACCACTTAACCTCTCTGAGCTCCCACTTTCTCCTCCATAAAATAGGAGTCATAATGCTATCTCTTAAGGATTATAGGAGACACACTCTTCTGCTGTGGGACCACCCCTCCATCACGCAGCAGTCCCTGGTCACCCTCTCCACACCCTCATCCCTCCTCTCAATCTGAGGCCGTCACCCACTTCACTGAGAACAATGGGGCTGGCAGGCCCTGTCCCATATTCACTGTCCCTCCCCACACTTATGAACTCATCAGTTTCTGCCCCAGAAGGCAAGGCCTCGGGCTCAGGGATCACACTCCCGGCCCCCTCCATCGAGCACACCATTTCTGGGCTGACTGCCTGCCTCCCTGGCTGCCATTCTTCAACCTTCTTTACGACTTCTCCTCTGCCCCAGCCTTCCATGTCAGGGTTTCTCAGGGCTCTTCTGGACCCCCCTTCCTCAATCTTCTGCCCACAGCCAACCTGACTCCTCCCAGGGTTTTAGTCACCATTGCTGCACCAGTAATTCACCCAACCTTGCACCCACCCATCACCCACCATCCACCTACACACACACACACACACACATACATACATACATACATACACTTATCCATTTGCCCTGGAGCAGGGTCCCTCCCCTTGGCGCTGCAGACACTGGGGCTGGATCACTCTCTGTGGGGCCGTCCTGAGCACTGTGGACTGTTGAGCTGCATCCCTGGCTCCACCCACTCAATGCCAGGAACACCCCCAGGCCTGATAATCACAGATGTCTCCAGACATCATCCAGTCACCCCTGGGAGCAGGGTCACCCTGGCTGATACCCATTTCTCAAGAACCCTCCCTTTTCCTCATCACCAACCCTCCCCTGCCTAGAGCTGATAATCTGACATCTTAAATATGTCTCCAGCAATCCCCCCCTCTCCATGCCCACAGCCCAGGCCCAGCTCAGGCCTTACCCTCTTCCACCTGAACCACAGCTTGGCTGCCTCTCTGACCTCATCCTTCCCCCATCCTTCCTCCACACAAACTACCAAAGGAATTTCCCTGTGCTCAGCTGTGAACTATATCTCTCCCTAGCTCTAAACCCTGCCATAGCTCCCCAGTGCCCTCAGGTCAAAGCCAAGAATGTCAGCCTTTATAGCCCTTCCCAACCTAATCACTGATGTCTTATGACCCCTTCTCTCAACATTTCCCTCCACTGCCCTTAAATTCAATCCTTTTACAATTTCCCAGACACACATGTGGCCCCCTTCATGCTTCTAGGTGCCTGACTCCAGAATTCTAACCCCTCCCAAATATCCAGCCATGTCTAGGGCTCTAATTTTTCCATCTAGTAAATGGAAGACCCAGGGTCCAAATTCTCCAGATTCTAAAGAATGATCTCCTTAAGGGACCCTGTCTTTCCCCTGCCCACAGCCCCCCAGGGCTCCCATCTTCTTTGGGGTAAAAGCTCAAGTCCTCCCAAAGCCCACACAACTCTGCACGACCTGTCCCCATCACCTCCCTGCCTCCTCCTCCCTCTCTCTCCCTTTCTCACTCTGTCCCAGCTACACGGGCCTCTCCACAGTTCTTGCAACATGTCAAAGCATTCTGAACTCAGGGCCTTTGCACATGCTGTGTCCTCCTCCTGGAATACCCTTCCCTTGGCTTTGGAATAACAGTTTTCTCATCTGTCATTCAGGCCCCATCCCACCTCTCTAGAGAGGCCATCTTTGGCCACCCAAAGTAAGCTGTCACCCCCTATCACACATCTGGTTTTATTTCCTTCATCAACTCATTCCTAGCTAAATCTTATTTCTGGGTTTACGAGTTTATTGTCAGTCCCTCCGCCCTGCTGGATTTCTCAGTGTCCCCTGAGCCTCGCTCGTGCCTGGACACCAGAGAGACGTGACAAACAGTTGTTGACTATCTGACCACCTGACTGTGTATTGACACCAACCATATGCAAGACATTACTCAGAGTAATTACAGGAATCACATTATATAAGTGAATTCTAATTTTTATAACTGATCTGTAAGACAGCTATCAATATTCTTTCTCTTTTACAAATGAAAACGCTAAGGAAAGATGAGGTGGCTTGTCTAAGATCACACAGAAATAAAAAGCAGAGACAAGAATGGAAATCAAGTCTGTTGGCCTACAAAGCTGAAGGCCATTCCCATTCACCAGGTGAGGAGAAAGGTGGTAAATGTTGGGGAGGTGTCCATCTTCCACCCTTCAATCCACCCATCCATCTGTTCATTGAGCCACCACTCCTCTGTCCGCCCACCACCCACCCATCCACCCATCCACCCATCCATCATCCACTCATCTTTCCATGCGTCCTCTATTTATCTACCCATCATTAATCTGTCTCTCCATCTATGTGCCCATTCCTCTATCACCCATCTATTCCTCCATCCATCTATATATTTATCCACCCATTCACCCACCAGTCCATCCAGCATTCTATCCATCTACCCACTCTTTGACCCATCAATCCACTCACACATCCACTGAGCCATTGTCACCCATCCATCCATTCATGCCTGCACTCATCTACTCACTCATCCATCTATCTGGTAGCCGGTCCACCCCCCCCATCCCACATCTCCCCCATACTCCCATTCCTCTGGTTCCCCCATTCATCTTTATGCCCTCACTCATCCCCATGCTCCACTTCAAAACAGCAAAAACCCAGTCCCTGCCATCCCAGACCTCATATCTCAGTAATGATCACCACAACTCCCAACCAACGAGACTATTGCTAGGTCAGTGTCTCCCAAATCCAGGAGCTCCTCCCTCTGGCCTTGGTCACTTTCAGTCCAAGGCCAGCCAGCCTCCCTGGATGTCTTTCACCCTGAGTCTATGCCTCACAATCTCATCTCTTTCTCTGCCTCCTCTATTTTATTTCATTTTTTTTTTTAGAGAGACGGGGAAGGCAGGGAGAAAGAGAGGCAGAGAAACATCAAAGTGAGAAAGAAACATCAATTGGTTGCCTCCCATATGTGCCCCAACCGACCAGGATTGGGGACCGAACACATAACCCAGGCATATGCCCTAACCAGGGATCGAACCGGTGACCTTTTGGTTTGTAGGATGATGCCCCACCAACTGAGCCACACTGACTAGAGCTCCTCTATTCATCTTCTAAAGTGGGTCAAGGCTCAGGCTGGGAAATGTGATGCCTAGCTATATTGCTGTGTGACTTGGGGCTAGGTGTTGCCCTCTCTGAGCCCCAATTTCTCACTTGATCCATGTGGTGCAGGGGACCCTCATTTTCTAAGAACCACTGGAATCTGAATACATGTCTGCTCCTTTTCATTCCATTCTTCCCACACTGTGGGCCTCACTCCAAGGGGAAGCTTCCATTTTATTCATTCAGGTGTGTAGGAAGTAGGCACAGTCTGAATAAGGCTGGGAGGAAAGAGGCGGGTGGTAGCAATGGCAGATAACAAGACATAAAGCTCCCTTTCCATGCAGGTCTGAAATCCTCCCCTGCTCTAAATTTTTCCATGGCTCCCAAGTGCCCTCAGGAAAGAGTCCAAGCTCAGTCCAGCATCAGAGGCTTTTCAAGGTCCAGTCTATGCTGACACTCTGGCCTTACCTCCCATGTCTCATCTAATTCCATCTCGATTCCAGCTGTGCCCCTTCATACCTTCAGGACTTTGCAAACCTTGTTCCTTCTGCCCACATCTGTAAGCACAGAGACATCCAACCAGCTGACTCACTGCTGTGTTTCACACCCATCATAGGGCCCAGAACATAGTTAAGTCCTTCTCTTAATAAATAAATGAAATGTTTTCTCCACCTGGCTAGCTCCTATTCATCCTTCAAAGCCCCAGTTCTAATGCCCCTCTTCTATGCAGCAGGATTTCCCTGGCAGCAGGAAGTCCCTGATCCTCTATCTAGTTCCCTCAACCCTGCATCCCTCCCTCAGACCCAACACTGACCACTGTGGCTGTAGGTGCCAGTGTCTGTCTCTGTCTGCCCATAGAGGACCCTTGGGCCTCTCTTACCCAGTATAAGGCAAGTCCCCAAAAGGCTCTCAGGAAGTGTTGACTGACTGACTGACTGAAGGAATGAATGAATGAGCATGGTCTTGCTGAATCAGTTCCTTATGGCGAGGTTCTCACCTGCCAATATCAGGGGTGAAAGAGAGAGACACAAGCCTATTTCAGAGGGAGCTCTTGGGTCCAACTCCTATGCCAGAACTTTTTAGAAGAGACCTGCCTGCTTAGCCCCACATCAAAAGGGGCTCTGGGGCTCCTAAGACCCTTTCTCCTTTCCCACCAGGGCAAAAGCTCCATCCTCCCCCAACCCCCCGGCCGAAGCTATCAGAGTTAGCGCTCCTCTGGGCCTTTACACGTGCTGCTCTCTACACCAGGAGTGCCTTTCCCCATCAACAGATCCTTCGCACCCTTCAGGCCTCAGCTTAGTCACATAACATGCCCCGCTGACCAAGCACGCACGCTGTGCCAATGACTGCCGTTCTCGCCGTCCCCAACCCGGAGATGGGAGGCTCCTCTACAGAGGACAACACTGGGGCTTGGAGAGACAAAGAAGCCTGCCCAAGTCCCCATAGCTGCTAAGACGCAGAGAAATCAGACTCCTCTCAACGCTAAGCTCTTAAATACTCTCCCACACTGACTGCCTCCTCCAGGAAGCCATCTTGGCCTCCATGCATGCAAGGGCAGACAGACCCTCCTCTAGGTTGTCCCTGCCAGTGTGTGTGTCTGCCATCGCAGCCTTGACATCAACACCTTGTAACCTCCTGGTTTCTCACTGTGTTCCCCAACCAGACTGGTTCTGGGCTCTTTAGTTCAACAGGTCTAGACCAGGGCCAGTACACAGCAAGTGCTCAATAAATGTTGGTCACATGGGTGGATGGATTCACATATTGCGTACTCTCATAGAGATTCCTGTTTGCACGAAACTCCAGCTGTGCTCAAATGAGGGCACACAGTAGGTGCTCAGTCAATGTCCTCTGCTTGAAGGAGGGCAGAGAATGTGTTACAGTCACTTGTATGGCCGCACAGGCCTCGTAAAATCCTGTTAAATCAATGAAGAATGAGAAGCTGGGGAAACCAAGGCACAGAGTGGGGTGCTTAGGTCAAAGCCACCCAGCCAGCCCTGGTGGCTCCTGCTCAGCCCCCGTCCCCAGCTGCTGTCCCCTCAGATGCCCAGGGTGAGCAACTCCTCCCTCAGTCCGCCCCCCCAGGCAGTGCCTGCCGGCTGCCCAGCCCAGCCCGTTGTCTCCCTGGGGCTGGCACGTCACACACGGAATCTCACGCCTCAGAGCTCAGCATGCTCCAGCCTCCCCTCCTGCCTCTGAGTGGAGCAGCTGGTGCTCCCATGGAAACCACAGGCCCCCCCAAATCCCTCCCCACCTGCACGGGGCCCCCCTTGCAACCTCCGCTTTAAGATAAATATTGTCATTAACATGCAAATGCATATGTGATTACCATAAATGGGGGGTCACGCGGCAGCAGCGGCCAGCGAACCCTATCACCAGAACGTGCATTAATATTCAGCCCTGACCAGGGAGGGGAGAGAGGCACCTCAGGACCCCTACAGGCACCCAGCCCGCTCAGAGAGAGGGTCATGGGGGATCCTGCCTCCAAGCAGGGGGCTGGAGGAGGGTAATGACTGGACAGCAACCACTGGGAGCCCCATCCTAGCCCTCAGTTCCTGGCCTGAGCCCCTGGCTAGGCTGGGGGCACCAGAGGAGGTCCCCTTCCTCTGGAAGAGGCACAGATCTGGGAGGTGGGGGTAGAAGGCAGCACTGTGGCCTGCGGCTTCCCCTTCATCTCTCTCCCTGGCTCCCACCCTCTCTCTGCCTCTCCCTGTGTATGTGGAGGGGGGAGGGCTCCCTCTGTCTCTCCCTCTTTCTCTCCCCCTCTCTCTGTCTCTGTCTCTATCTCCACCTCTCTTTAAAAAATGCAGCACCCATGGGGCTGCCCTCTTTCTGAGAGCCCCTCACTTCCCACCCTCTCCCCCAATACCTGTCCAAACCCCCGAGCCCCAAGGACTTGCTCAACCCTCTGCCTTTCTTTCGGTCCCAGCAAGACCCTTGCCCAGCCCTGCCCACCACTGGCTGTGACTGCCAGATGTCACAGATGCTCCCCCCATGCCATTCTGGGGAGCCTTATTCTCGGCTTGAGGGGATCTGCCCCCCCCCTTGCCATCACACACACATACTTCTGCTTCCCCTGGCCTGGGAGGGAAACAGGTGAGTGACGGCAGGAGGGCCGTTCTGGTTGGTCCTTACGACCCAATAGTTGGCCCTCTGAGCCTCAGTGCCCTTTTGTATGACATGTGGGGATGCTCCTAAGCCACCCTCAGTGGCGATCCCTTTGGTGAAAGATCAAACAGGCCCCTGAATGTGCAAATGGAGAATTAAGGGTGAGACGGTCACGAGGATATGACAGCACGGGGGTGGGGGTGTGTTGACCACAGCAAGGTTTTACCTCACCCCTTTCTGGCCCTCTCAGTTGCCCTGGTGCTCAGCCTCCTTCAGCATCCAAAGGCTCAGAAGGCTCTGGGAGGGGGCTTCTCTCCAGCCCTGGCGCCCTGGCCCTCCCACCCTTCCCACTCTCCTCCAGCACCACAAGCAAGCACCCTGTTTAGTTGGCTCCCCAGAAATTACACCAGATAAATGTTGTTGGGGAGGTACTTGGGCGTCCCCCTATCCCCCCCCACTTCCCATTTATCATTTTACCTCCCTTTACTTGAGGCCCAGAGAGGGGCAGCCACTGGCCACAGGTCACACAGGCCTCCATCCCAGCTGCTGGCCCTCGAGACACCCCCACCTCCAGGTTGCCTCCCACAGGTGAGGTCCCTCAAGGCCCTAACAGGTGGGACCAGGAGGCGGATCCATTCTTGACCTGCAGGTACTGGGTGAGGGTGAACACAAGGGACCCCCCCCCACACACACACCCTCTTGCTACACTCAGGTCCTGCACCCAGGGCTCAGATTGACCCAGGACCCCTGCAAAGAGAAGGACGAGGACTGAGTGTCATGGACACCCTGCTTGCTAATTTTAAGCCTCCAAGGAAAGATGGGAAATGGGAAAGCCCTGAGACACCCCCCACCCCAACATTCTCCAGCCAGAAAAAATAGCTCCACATGCACGGGGCCCCGCTTTACCGGTAGCGGGGAAACTGAGGCTCTAGTCCAGGTGAACACTCAGCCAAGCGCCCCCCCCATCTCTTTTTGCTTGGGGGGATTTCCATGGGAGATTTAAAAATGAGAAAAGAGGTACCTCTGCAACCCATTTGTTTCCCTGATCCGGAGCTCCCCAGAGAGTCTGGGTTGGGATGTGTGGACAGAGCCCTCCATAAGCTGTGGACCCCTGAGCTGGATTCATTGGCAAGAGTGAACCTCAGCCCTCCTAGGCCAAATGGAGGAATTAGATCTTCCAGGCAACCCCCCACCTTTTTTTTTTGGTGATGGTAGAATTTGAAAAAAGGTTAAGGGTGGGAGGGGTTTTTTTTCCTCCATAAGGTACCAGCTGAGGGTCTAGCTGAAGTGACAGGCCTGGGCTCCATCCTACCAGACTCTCCCTCATTCATTCATTCGTTCATTCATTCATTCATCAAACATGTATTAATGGTTACCATGCCTGCAACACTGAGGGGAGGTGGGGGTAAATGGGTCTGAAATAGGTCATGGGCCCTAGGCCACCCCTAAGGTCTTGTCATGGGTGTCCAGCACAAAGCCTTCGCCATCTCCACCCCCGGTTCCCCACACCAGACAGGAGAGCCGTCAAAGCAACCCCAATTCATGATCGGAGCCCAGAGCCGGGGCCACAGTCCCTGGGCACCTGCTCCCAGCATGCCATCAGAGAGAGAATCAGGTTGGGGGGAGCCAGGCAGGCCTCCTCACCCCACCTACCTCCCGCTGGGTTTGCAGGCCGCCCACGCCTCCCCTGTCCACCCCAGGACCTGGGCTCTGCCAGATGGACAGCCCAGGCTCCTCATCGTTGGCCTCAGACCTCAACACACTGCTGACAGGAGCGGCCAGCTTTAACTTGAGCCAAAGGTGGAGACAGGGAGGGAAAGGGCAGAGAATCGGAGGGGGGATACTGATCCAAACAGAGAGGGTGGGCAGGGGGGAAGATGAACGGTAGCATTTGAGCCACCCAAGGCAAGTGCTCCCCCCTCAGCCTGGCTCAGCTCCCTGAACCCCCCAATCCCCCTCCTGCTTTCTTTGTAGTTACCGATTAGCCCGGGGTCCTGGGCATCCGTGTGTCCCCGGAGGCCAGCTGGACCTGCCCCACCGGCCTGGCTTTGTGAAAATGACCAAAGCAATGGAGTCCAGAGGCGCAAAGTTCCCCGACGGGGCCTGGGGAGGCCAAATGAATGGGGGGCAGAGAAGAGAGGGGTGGCAGTGTTCAGGCAGCTCCCCCAGAAAAGGGGCAGGAAAGAGTGGGTGAGGGGGAGGGGGTGGGGGTCTGGGAAAATGGGAGGGAAGGGAGAGAGAGAGAGATGCTAGGGGGTGGAGAATGGGAGGTAAAGGAAGATGGGTGAGTAGAGAAAGGGAGAGAGGGAGAGGGAGAGAGAGAGAGAGAAGGGGAGAGAGAGAGAGAGAGAGAGAGAGGGAGGGAGAGAGAGAGAGAATGAATGCCGGAAGGTGGAGAGGGAGGGAGAGGGGGCGGAGGAGGGGAGGGGGCCAGATCGTATCTGTCAGCTGCACCCCCAGAGGGGGGAGGAGAGGGTGGGTGGGAGGGGGGAGAAATGATGCCGTGGCAGAAGCAAGTGGAGGGAGGAGGTTGGGAGAGGAGGGTTGGGGGAAAGAAGATGCCGGAAGGTGGGGTGGGAAGGAGAGGGGAAGGGAGGGAGGGGGCCGGGGCGCCCACCTTTGTGCATGCCCGTGTAGGGGTCTTTGAGCACCGTGAGCTCATAGATGCGGCCGAACTGCTCGAATAGCGGCTTGAGGTCCTTCTCGTCCAGGTTGCGCGGGATCTGGCCCACGAAGAGCTTGATGGCGTCCAGGTCCTTCATGCCGTCGGGCTGCCCCCCGGGGGGCTCGGGCCCGCTGCTGCCCACGGGCGAGGGCCGCGGCTGCAGGAGCTGCTGCTGCTGCCGGCGCGCCTCGCTTTCCGTGAGGCGGGCCATGGCGAGCGAAGGCGGGTGGCGGGCGCGGGACCGAGCCGGCGGCGGCGGCGGGCAGCGGGCGGACTCGCAGCTAGAGCGACGGACGCCGCCTCCCGCCTCCCTCCCGCCCGGTCCCCGCGCCCTCCTCCCTCCTCCGCGCCCGCTCGCTCCAGCATCAGGACCACAAAAGGGCGGCTCCGCAGCGTCCCCTAGCGGCCTACGCACGCATAGCCATCCCACCTCCCGCCTCCCGCCTCCCGCGCGCATCCTGCACTTCTCATCCTTCATTCTACATCTGTGTCCCCGCCTTCAGTCCAGGCGGGGAAACTGAGGCCAGTGGGCCGCAAACCTCACCTCTAGGTGGGTGACGTCGAAGCTTCAAGCAGGACTAACCTGACTTCCACTTGTCACTGGCTCTTCACACTGATAACAACAGGAAAATCACTACAAGTAGAGCCCAGCATTTACTATTTACTGGGCTGTTCTTGAAACTTAAGAATGCAACTCATCAATAATAATTATTATTATCTTTTAAAATATTTTATTTATTGATTTTCTTTAGAGAGAGAGGAAAGGAGGGAGAAAGAGAGAGAGCGAGGGAGATCAATATGTGGTTGCTTCTTGTAAGCCCCCAACTGGGGACCTGGCCCGCAACCCAGGCCTGTGCCCTGACTGGGAATCCAACCAGGGACTTGGGTTTGCAGGCCGGTGCTCAGTTCACTGAGCCACACCAGCCAGGGCAATTATTATTATTGTAGCAACAAGTTTTAAAAAACCTCCCAAAAAGTAAAAGTCCAGGACCAGATGGCTTCACTAGTGAATTTTACCAAGCAATTAAAGAAGATTTGATACCTATCCTTTTCAAACTCTTCCAAAAAAATTGAAGAAGAGGCAATACTCCTTAAAACATGTTATGAGGCCAACATAACCCTTATACCAAAACCTGGCAAGGATAACACTAGAAAATAAAGCTATAGAGCAATATCTCTGACCAATATGGATGCAAAAATCCTAAGCAAAATCCTAGCAAATTTAATACAACAACATATTAAAAAAATAATACACCAGGATCGAGTGGGATTCATTCCAGGGGCACAGGATGGTTCAACATACACAACTCGATCAATGTAATACACCACATTAACAGAGGATAAAGATCACATGTTCTTATCGATAGATACAGAACAAGCACTCGATAATCCACATCATCAATGTATGATTAACACTCAATAACACGGCTATAGAAGGGACGTACCTCCACATACTGAAGGCCATGGATGGCAAACCCACAGCTCGTGTCATACTCAATGGTGAAACACTGACAGCTTTCCCTCTAAAATCAGGATGCAGACAAGGATGCCCACTCTCACCATTCTTGTGTTACACAGTTCTGGAAGTCCTAGCCAGAGCAGCCAGGCAAGTGAAAGAAGTAAAAGACATCCAAATTGAGAAGGAAGAAGTAGGAGTGTCACTTTTTGCAGATGACATGATTTTGTATGTAGAAAACCCTAACGACTCCACCAAAAACTATCAGAAACAGTGGACAAGCACAGTGAGGTTGCCGGACACAAACTCAATGTATGAACCCACTGCTTTCTGTGCGCTGACAACGCAACTTCAGGAAGAGAGATGAAAAACACAGTTCTTTTTGCAATTGCAACCAAAATAATAAAATACCTAGGAATCAACTTAACAAAGGATGTGCAGGACCTATATACTGAAGACCACAAAGGATTATTAAAAGAGATGGAAAGAGACACAATATCATGGGAAGATACTCCGTGTTCGTGGATCGGAAGAAACAACCCAGAGTAAAATAGCCACATTGCTCAAAGCAATGGACAGATTGAATGCAATCCCCATCAAAATCTCAATGTCATTGTTTCAAGATTTTAGCTACTTATTTTTAGAGAGAGGGCAAGGGAGGGAGAATGAGAGGGAGAGGATGTGCGAGATAAACACCAATTGGTTACCTCTCTCACACACCAGCTGGGGACCTGATTTTCAACCCAGGCATGTGCCCTGACTGGGTATCGAACCACTGATCTTTCAGTTCACAGACCCGTGCTCAATCCACTGAGTCACAACAGCCAGGACCCAATATCATTTTTTAAAGAAATAAAGCAAAAAAAATCATCAGATTTGTATTGAACCACGGAAGACATTGAATAGCCAAAACAATCCTTAGAAAACAGAAAAAAGCCAGAGGTATCTCACTACCTGACTGCAAATTATATTACAGAGCTACGATAATCAAAACAGCATGGGATTGGCAGAAAAACAGCCACAGACCAATGGAACAGAATTGAGAGCCCAGAAATAAAACCGCAGGCATATGGGCAAATATTTTTTGACAAAAGAGCTAAAAAAATGGAGAAAAGAAAGTCTCTTCAATAAACTGTGCTGGGAGAATTGGAAAGCCACATGCAAAAGAATGCAACTAAATTACAGTTTGTCTCCTTGAACAAAAATTAATTCAAAATGGATCACTGCCCTAAATATAAGTTCTGAAACAATAAAGTACATAGAATAAAACATAGGTACTAAACTTATGGGCCTCGGCCACAGAGAACATTTTATGAACTTGACCCCAAAGGCAAGGGAAGTAAAGGCAAAAACAAATGAATGAAGCTGTATCCAAGTAAAAAGCTTCCTGCACAGCAAAAGAAACTGATAACAAAATAAAAAGGCAACTGCCCTGGCTGGTGTGGCTCAGTGGATTGAGCACTGGACTGTAGAGCCAAGGGTCACCAGTTCGATTCCCATTCAGGGCATATGCCTGGGTTGTGGGCCAGGTCCCCAGTAGGGGGTACGTGAGAGGCAACCACACACTGATGTTTCTCTCCCTTTCCTTCTCCTTCCCTTCCCCTCTCTCTAAAAATAAATAAGTAAAACCTTTAAAATAAAACGTACACCTGAAACCTATATGACCATATGAACCAATGTCACCCCAACAAATTTAATTTAAAAAGCAGTCATAGCATATAAGCTAGCCTTGAAGCCATGGCCCAGAGTGCTCCCTTGCGATATATTTGAGAGAAATGATTAACTCAATCTTTTCTCCACTACTATAAATACATCCTCTAACACAAGAATACTGAAAGCAGTCATTTAGTTGTTTTATTAAAATTAAAATTATTCTCATCCCCCTAAAAAATAGTAAACCAAGAGTTTTAAAGAAAGATCTGAAGTCTATCATATATCTTTCATTGATAGTTTCCAATGCACACAGGGGGAGGGGATGCACAGGCTAAACATTTGGGTCTGTGAGAGACATTTGTGAGTTGTCTACAAATGACATAGCTGTTGAGGTAGCATCTCACAGCAGCCGTGAAATACGGGAGGTTGAATAAAGTGGCATTAACAAAATAATAATGATAATAATAATAGCAATAAGAAAGAACACTTCTGATAACGTTATGTGCCAGGCACTGTGCTCAGCACATTTAGGTTTAAAACTTAGAAATAGAGATCACGTTATATCAACAGCAATGAGAAGTAACAAATTTTTTGTCACACTTGCTATGTGCACACAGTGTTCAAAATATTTCAAAGGATATTGACGCGTTTGGGGCAAGAACTCTACAGACATCATGTCACCCTGCTTAAAACTCTCCAAAAATGTCCTAAAATTAAAGCTGAGTCCTTTGTGCAGCCCCCAAGGCCCTACAACACCTGCACCATCCCCTCTCTTCCCTTACCCCTCCCTCTCTCCCCCTCACTCACTCTGCTCCAGTCACACAGGCCTCCTGGCCTTTCCTCCAGCACACCAGGCACTGTCATGCCCCAGGACCTCTGCACAAGCTCTGCCCTCTGCCTGGAATACCCTTCGCCCACATGGTGCATGGCTTACTCCCTCAACCCCCAACACTTTCTCTGTTCATCCTATCTAAAATCGTTCAGGCACCACTACCTCCTTTCTCAGGCTTGCTTTCCCCTCCACAATATTTGTACCTATTTTAATGTAATTGAATTCTAATATGCTGTGCTAAGCTCTTGACATGAGCAAACTCATTTGATCCACACAACAAACCCCTGGAGTGGTTACAAATAAATAAACAAGATACTTTAGACTACGATAAATGCAATGAAGGAAACAGAGTTAGATGAGTGGTGGGAAGGCTTTAGGAGGCAATTCAGGGAAGACTGGTAACAGAGAGTGACTTAGAGCTGAGAGAAGACTGGGGCAGCAGGTGCACAGGCCCTGAAGCAGGGAGCGTCCTGACAGGTGGGGGAGCAGCGAGGAGACTGTAGCGGGGAGAGTGGCGCACTCCCTGAGTGACTGGGAGGCACTCTATCAATTCTGAATTTATTTTTTAATTTATTTTCTTTCTTTATTTTTAAAAAGATTTTATTTATTTATTTTAGAGGGGAAGGTAGGGAGAAATTGAGGGAGAGAAACATCAGTGTGTTGTTGCCTCTCATGCGCCCCCTACTGGGGACCTGGCCTGCAACCCAGGCGTGTGCCCTGACTGGGAATTGAACCTGCGACCCTCTGGTTCACAGGCTGGTGCTCATCCATTGAGACACACCAGCCAGGGCTATTTTCCTTATGTTAAAACAAAGACAGGATCAGTAACAATGCCATGCGGAGCTGAGCCTATTCTATTTAAAATGTTGACCTTTTATTCATCAAGAATTTGGGGGGTATTTAATTTTAATTCTTAAAAAATATTGCATTAAGCCTGGCTGCTGTAGCTCAGCGGACTGAGTGTGGGCTGCGAACCAAAGGGTCGCTGGTTCAATTCCCAGTCAGGGCACATGCCTGGGTTGCGGACCGGGTCCCTAGTGGGGGCCACATGGGAGGCAACCACACATTGATGTTTCTCTCCCTCTCTTTCTCCTTCCCTTCCCCTCTCTCTAAAAAAATAAATAAATAAAATCTTTTAAAAAATATCCCATTAAAACATTCTTTATCTTGATGACAAAGTTTTTTGGTGCCCCCTTAACCTTTGCTCCTCAGGTGTGCTCACCCTGGCCCCTGCCCACTCCCCATAGCAACCATTCAGAGGTCAGGACTGTTCTTATACCCATATTACAGAGAGGCACACCGGGGCCCTAGTCACTTTGGCAAGGTCACAGAGTCAGCGTGCTGGGATTGAACCCAGCACTCTCACTGGAGCCCACACACTTCCCACCAGCTCACACCCTCTTTCCCATGTTTCAGGCAGCCAAGCCTTGGTTTCCTTGTTTGCCCAGTGAGACCAGAGAGTGAATAGGATGAAGCCCTTGGTGTGGAATCGGTGAACTCATAGGCGAGGCTTTGCACAGCACCTGGGACGTCCTTAGTGCTCAGTATACAGCTGCTGTCGTGACTGTTACAGACAGTCACCCGCCCAGCCCCAGACAGGAGCAGGGTGTCAGGGTTAGGTGAGGAGCAGAGCCACCCCTGGTCTCCGGCTCTCAGCATGCAGCCCCAGGCTGGGATGATGGAGCTGGGCTGGAGACTGGCTCTGTCTCCATGGAGACCCAATCAGGATGCTCCAAGCCCTGTGGGCCTCTGATGTGCTAGATAGTCATTAAAAAGAATAAAAATTAAAACCCACCAGCCCTTCTGTGAGCCAAAGATGAATTTTCTCAGGCTCTTACTTAACACCCAAAATAAACTGGGGGGAACAGGTGAGGAGGGTCTCAGCCTAGCTTGAGTGTAACCTCGAGGAATGTAAATTCAGCATTCCGTCTCCTGAAGGATACTCGTCTCTGGAGTTTATTCCCTGACCCAGCTGACACAACTCAAGGTCAAGGCAGAGCAAACTTTCACAGCTGTGTGCCTGAAAGCATTCGGAGCCGAGGAGGCCAATTTTCTGACATATTATTAGCAAGAGGGAGACCTGGCCCCTGTGCCAGAAGCCCAGAACAGGGCTTCTCCAAACACTTACACAAAGCTGAATAAATGTATCTTAAAGGAAAACTGTGTTCATTTGGATATTCAGTATGGGGGGCCCACCTAGGTGGGGGGTTCTCTGGCCCCACCCACTTGGTGCCAGGAGCATCCCCAGGTGTGACATGCACAGACGTCCCCAGACATCTCTCAGTGTCCCTTGTGGGGCGGAACCTCCCGAATAAGACCCGCTGACGTAGAGGGGTAAGGCGCTTACTTCGGCAGATGGGCTGGGGTCCACCAGCAGGTGTGCCCTCCTGGGCATCGGGCTCAGAATGCCGAGCCCGATCCAGCAGGTCTGAGGTGGGGCTGGGCCTGCGCTTTCTAACAATTCTTCTGGTGACAGGCAGCCAAGTTCTGGGGAGATGCCTGCCGTTCTGACTTTTCATAGCGAGATTCTTACGTCATAGGTCGTGGGTGTGAAAAAGGGCTGAGACCCCAGAGGAGGAACAAGAAATGACTTCTGGTCCTTTCTGGGTCCCCCCAGTCCTCTCTCCCTTCTGCTGACATCTTGGCTTTCTGCTTGTGGGGGTGGGGGTGGAGGTGGCAGGGTCAGCAGTGGGGTCGGGTCATCGCTGGGGCAGGGTCAGTGGGTGGGGGCTGCTGGGGCAGGGTCAGTGGGTGGGGGCCCCGCCTGGAGCTGCCCTGGGCAGGGGCCTCTGCTCTTCAGTGGTCTCTGCACAGCCAGCTGAGTGTCTTCCCGAGTGACACGGGCAGCCTCACCCTGACCCCTCAGCCCTGAGGCCCTTTGGCCCTGCCTTCTCTGTGCCACCAAGTCCCTGGCCCAGGCTGCCTGCAGCTCTTCTAGCACATTCCCAGGAGTTGAAGCATCACTGCCCTACCAACACCTAGGGGCTTGAGGCGTGTCCCCTGGGAACTCTAGCCCCCAGTCCCCACCTGCCCTAGACACCTCCCGCCTTCGCACATCTACAGACACAAAGCAGAGAGAGATTTTTGGTTGCTGCACCCCAATCCCACCACTTCCCCTCCATTCACCTTCCTGCGGGAACTCCAGTCTTTGTCTGGCTTCTCCCAGGTCCCTGGCCCCACCACTTGGCTTCAGGGAAGAGAAAGAATTCCTCACTGGGCCAACCCCTTGTTGCTCCCTCCCACCAAACTCCATTCCCTAGACGGGTTGGGGCTGTATGAGGCCTGAGGCACAACTTGGCCACCCCTAAGCCAGTCTGCGGGTAAAGGGGAGGGAGAGAGGGGGATTAAGGGGTCAAGATCTGGCTGCGCCCCATCCTCAGGGGTCGTGGTCCCTTCCCCCATCTCTCCTTCAATGTGGCTCCACCCCTCTGGTCACAGCCCATGGACGAGAAGGGGACACCTGCCCTGCAAGGCCGATGAATTCTTTCCCTGGGAATAAGAGGAATGGATGCCTCACCCTCTTTGGAGCTGAGCATGTACCACATTGAACTTGGGTTTTTTCCAATGTTAGGATGAGAAAGAGAGGAACGCATTATTTCTGAATAAGCCAGCCCCAGTGTGTTCCCATAACTTGCTATCAAAACCGCATGGCTTCATATATGGCAGGATTCCATTTATGTAAAATGTCCAGAACAGGCAAATCCACAGAGACAGAAAGTGTGGGTCAGCAATTGTCGGGGGCTGGGAGGGGATGGGGGGATGACTGCCGATAGGGATGGGGCTTCTTTTTGAGGTAATGGAATGTTCTGGAACTAGACAGAGATGATGGTTGCACCACTTTATGAATGCACTAAAAGCCACTGAACGGGATACCTAAAATGGTCAATTTTATA
The DNA here is from genome assembly GCF_022682495.2 of Desmodus rotundus. NCBI lineage: Eukaryota > Metazoa > Chordata > Mammalia > Chiroptera > Phyllostomidae > Desmodus > Desmodus rotundus. The sequence goes on along the minus strand of NC_071395.1, from coordinate 38,591,453 downwards.
GTGAGTGAATACATTCCAATACAGAGGTTTGAAAAAAACCCAACTGTGGGTGAGTGCAAGCTCTGCCTCCTTTTTGCCACAAGACCTTAAGGCGACATGGCTCACCTGTCTGAATGTCCCTTTTGTCCTCTGTAAGTTGGAAATAAAAGCAGATACGTACTAAATCCAACAAGGCATGCGATGAGAAACGTCCTCACGTGGCCACCTGCGGCATGACTGTGGTTTCGCAGGGACCACCAGTGGCTTCGAAAACGAGAGGGTGACGTTTGAGGAGTGACAGGGCATTTGCACCACCTGAGAGAATCCCCCCCAACTTGCTATTGGGGGAAGAGAGTGACCCCAGTGGAGAGCCAGCAGACACCCCGTTATCCACGCAGCTAGGGCTCACAGCCCAGGAATGCACTGGCGAAGACACTCCATCCCTGCTTTTACCTCATTCTGTGTTAGGCCCACCCCTCCCCTGGCGAACGCGTCATCTGAACCCAATGGTACGGAAACATCAGGAAACCCAAAGTAAGGGGCGTCCTGCAACAGCTTGGCCAGGACTCCCAACAAATGTCAAGGTCGTGAGACATAAAGATGGGGAACCATTCCTGAGCAAAGATGGCTAGAAAGACAGGACCAAAGCATGCAGTGCATGATCTGGGACGTTCTTTACTGTGAAGGACGCTGTCGGGGACAAGGACCAACATGTGAGTAAAGTCTGTAATTTGTTGACACTGGTGGCAGGATTCCTTCCTCCTTGTGGGACAGTCTCTTCAACTGATCGGACGCGGCCCACCCACGTTCCAGAGGCTGATGTTTATTCAGTCAATGGTTTCAAATATTAATCACGCTCAAAAATGCCTCCTCAGCAACATCCAGACTGATGCTGGATGGAATGGCTGGGCACCGTGGCCTCGTCAAGCTGACCCAAAGAACTAACCATTGCAATTAGTAACTTCTCAGTTCTGCAGTTCTTTTCAAACTGATCTACAGATTCATTGGAATCCCTGTTAAACCTAAGGCTTAAAAAAAAACAATTGATAGGCTGATTCCAAAATCATATGGAATTGCAAAGAAACTGGAACAGTCAAAACAAATTTGAAAGAGAAGATCAGAATTGAAGAATTCACACTACCTCATTTCAAGACTTACTAGGAAGCCAAGGTAATTGAAACAGCGTGGTATCAGTGACAGAAGAGACACACAGATCATTGGAACAGAACATGGTCCAGAAACTGATTCACACACAGCCATCAACTGATTTAAAAAATAAATAAAAAACAGGTGCAAAGGATAGTCTTTTCAACGAACGGTGCTGGGACAACGGGACATTCGCAGGTAAAAACCTAAACTTGCCCCACACTTTGCGACATATTTTTAAAGTGGGGGACTGATCTCTTCTGTCCTTTGGTCTTCCTCATTACAGCGATTTCACTTTTTCTTTTCATTTTCATGCTATTTTCATCATTATCAAAGAAAACAGACAATTTTGTAGCTAAATAACAAATGTGCCAAGGAAAAATAAGTATGGATTTAAGGGCTTACATTTTTAAACATCGGTTCCTAAGTTTAAATATCTCAATACCTAAAAAAAAGCACAAAATGGATCATAACCCTAAATGTAAAACCTAAAGCTATTACACTTTTAGAAGACAACAGAAGGAAATCTTTGCGCCCCTCAGGGAAACAGTTCTTAGGTTTGGCTGACACCAGAAGCGCTACTCATCAAATAACAAACTGACACATTGGACTTGATAAAAATTAAGGACTGTTGCTCTTTGAAAGATACTTAAGTGAGTGAAAAGACAAGCCACAGACTGGAAGAAAATATTTACAAATACATAGCTGAAAAACGGATTGTATCAAGCATATATAAAGAATTCACAAAAAAATTTAAAAAACCCATAAAAAATGGGCAAAAGCTTCCAACAGGCACGTCCCCAAAGGAAGACACACCAGAGGTGTGGGAGACGGATACAAATGTGCGAACGGTCAACGGGAAGTCAGGATTTGAACCTGCAGCGAGACAGCACTGTGCACAAGACCGGCCACTCCAAGCACCGGCGAGGATGTGGAGGAACTGGTGGCGGGAACATAAAATGGTAACGTCATCTTCAGAAAAATTCAGAAGCCTATGATGAGACGCAGCCATTCCATGCCTGGGCACTGACCAAAGAGAAATGCAAGCACACCCACGCATTTAATCCTATGCAAACGTTTACAGCAGCTGATGGGTAGTAGCCAATTGGGAAACGACCTAAATGTCTCTCAACAGGTGAACTGACAACAAATGGTTGTACAGTAAGTCCTCACTTAACGCCATCAAAAACTCCGGTGACTGTAAGCGAAACGACACATGATGAAATCAGTTAGCATGGGCCACACCCCGATGTTGTAAGGAAATAGCACTGAATGAAGTGACGTCACTCGAGTGCCTGCCGTACGTCCACCCGCCCAGTGGGACGCTACTCGGAATAAACAGAATGAACTATGGCTACAGGCCACAGCATGAGCCTCAGAATTACGCTGAGTGAAAGAAGCCGGATAAGGTTACCTACAGCATGATCCCATCCGTGTAAAAGTCTAAGAGATGCCGACTAACGTGTAGCAGCCACGGGTCAGTGGTTGCCTGGGACAGGGCAAAGGAGAAGCTATGAAAGAACAAGAGAAACATGTGAGAGCGAGGACTCTCTGTTCATCGTTTTCACTGTATCTGATTAGAGATCAATAAAGCTGTTTTAGAGGTTTAAAAAAAAGACCACGCGAGATAAGGACAGTATGCTGTTGTCTATGGAACATATTTAAGCCGTACAGAAAAATGTTGAATATTGTTCGTGCATTCATAAATATGTGCGTAAAAAGTGTTTTAAGAATGAAAAGGATGTGGGCAGTGGATTATGCCTTTGGGTAGAAGGGGGAGAGATTGAAATGGTTACGAGGGGCATTAACTTGTTTTACTGCCTTAAAACAAAGGCCCCCAGGGAAGAGCTCAGTCACTGGTTGGGACCCCTTTGGGGTCCTGGTGGAGGACGCCTTTGCCCAAACTGCTTGCTGCCACCCAGGAAGTGACCGGGACCGAGGGCGATGCTCACAGGTGGGGGGTGGGGGGGTGCCCAGATGACAATCCCTGACGGGGCTGGTGTGGGCAGCCTGGCCTCATTCCATCTTCACAGCAGTCCCTGGGGAACACATGACCTTCCCACGTGCAAGTCAGGCCCCACCCTCTTCTCCTCGGGCCACCCCACCCCACAGGTGCCCCTTGTATTGAAGAGTAAAATTCGAACACCCCACCAAGACCCTTTTGAGTGGCCTGACACCTCCATCCCCTCTCCTCTCCAGCCACACAGGCCTGCCCTCCAGCACACCAGCCACCCCCGAGACCTGCGCCCGGCTGTGCCCTCTGCGGGGACCACAGGTCTGGGTTTCCACACAGCTCAGCCCTTCCTGTCACGCACTTCACTCAAAAGTCCCCACCTCTGGGAGCCGTCCCTGCCCCACCCGGTTTTGTTACCCGTCTTCCCCAGTGGCCTGCAGGCCCCAAAGTGGCTGGGACAGGGCCTCTCGTTCTGAACACCCGGCAGAGGGGCACACGGGACAATGAGACCGTCTGGACTTACCCACCCACACACACTAAAAGGCAGCAGGAAAGCTCATGACCATGTTGATGGCAGCCATCTTTGCCAGCTGGGCTAGTGGTGTTTTTGTTTTCCTGGTTACACTCAGTGGGACTTTTTGTGTAAAAAGAGTAAAGGAAACACGAGTCCCTGTTAATGTGAGGTGATGGGCTGGCCTTTCTTCTGAAACGTGGAGTTTTACCCGCATCCATGCTAAGGCCAAAGCCACTTAGCAGCCTCAGTGGGGGGAAGGCAGGGGAGAGACAGCTGTGGCCCTCTTCCCATTCCAAGTGACAGCACCCCATAAACCCAGAGTATCCCAGAGGCTGTGCCCAAGCCAGGACGTCCCCAGAGCCTGGTGTGGGGCTGGGAGGTGGGCCTGGCCTGTGAGAGGGGCCTCTATACAGCCTGGAGCCCTCCCAACCCCTGTATTGGGTTGAATGGTGCCCCCTCAAATTCATGTCCCCGGAGAACCTCAGAATGAAACCCTATTTGAAAAGTGGATCTTCACATATTGTTGTTGTTAGTCGAGATGAGTTTGCACGGAGCAGGATGGGTCCCACCTCCAACAACCAGCACCCTCATCAGACACAAAGATGGAGGCAGACAAGAGCCACGGGTCCACAAGCCACGGGACAGACCCCTCACAGCCCCCAGGAATCGGCCCCGACCACACCCCTAGAAAGGACATCAAGGATGATTGTTCGATATGGCTTTATTTTCTGACCGTCCGACTGCATCCTGCCACCGGCCTGAGCTCTGAACAGTCAGCCACCCTGCAGGACGCTCGTCGGGCAACCCCGGATGGTGCACCCATTGCTGTCACAAGGGGGATGAGCCCCCAGAGGTGGCTGAGCATCGGGTGACCAGTCTCTGGGGGAGTTGGTCCACCAGGCAAGGCGGGGGTTGGACGAGGCAGAACCTGTGGCCCCCACGCTGGCCTTCCCAGAGGCCTGGCTCAGCCGACACCCGGAGCCTGGAAGGCTGGACAGGCCAGCCAGACGTGCTCATGCTCAGCGAGGGGAGGGCTGGCTGGCCGAGGTGGGGGAGCAGAGGCAGAGACAAGAGTCCCCAGAGGAGCCCAGGCCCTCCTGCTGGCGGGCTGTGGGGAAGGGGCTGCAGCAGGCTGGGTGAGGGGTGGGAGGGCCAGTCCTCCAGCCCCTTTAGGCCACTTCAGACCTCCCTGGAGCGCCTGGAGCCCCTTCTCCCCAGTTCTGACCCTCCCCTTAGCACTTAACGCCTGACTGATTATATTGCTCATGAATCGGTACACCTGCACCTCCCTGAGGTCCACCCGGTGCTGAGGCCTCCTCCCAACCATGAGAGCAGCTCCCGCCCCACGAGGCACCTGGTTTGTGGGGTGAGGGCTCGGGCAAGGCTCCCACGAAGCCCACACCTTCCCCTCTGTGTCCCACAGTTGCATCGTCTCCAGCAAACACAGTCCCTTGCCCCCACCCCCCACATGGATGTTGCTTCCCCAGGACACACCTTCCTTTTCACAAATGAGAAAACAGGCCCAGAGGGATGTGCTAGTGGGTGAGTTAGCAGAGGGACCAGTGGGTCTCCAGCCTGGGGCCTCCCCTCCAGGGCCTCCTCTAGGGTTGCCTCTGGCCCTGGGGCCTCCCAAGGCACCTGTGTCCCCCTTGAGAGCCAGAGCTTGGGAGCCCAGGCATTGACAGAGAAGCTAGCCCAGGGAGATGCTGCTCTCCACAGGGTACAGTGAGAGGGAGCAGAAGCTAGAGGCTCCAGTGAGGGGGATCAATGCAGGGCTGGACATGGAGGTGGCAGAGTGGGGGCGGCGCCATTTTGCTGGGCCTTAGGGGCACCAGTGTGGTTCAGGGGAGACATGTCCCTCAGCCCTGGCCCAGGGCGGAGCCACAACCTTCCAAGGGAGGAGCCACAACCTGGGGACCCAGAGGCTGGTGCCACCTTCTTCAGACAGACATGAGGAGAGTGTCTGGGTCACCAGGGGGGATGGAGACAGCGGAGGACAGACGCACAGCCAGTGCCGGCTATGGCCAGCATCCCGAGCAGGAGCAGGCCCGAGGCTGTGCCGGGTAACTTTCCTTCTGTAGCAGAGCTTAGCGCCATGTGGGCTGCGGGGCCACCTCCCCAGCCAGAGGCTTGGCCATGGCTTGTTCCCAAGTCCGTGGCTTGCCCCCAGAGCTCCAATGAATGCTCCTCCAAGGAGTTCGAAGGACAAAAATGAGAAAGAATCCCCCAAATCCTCAAGAGCAACATAGAAAAGCTCTGTAATTCAGAGTCTCGGCAAGCCCCTGCAGACTGAGGGCGGTGAGGGCGGCAGGCGGGGGCCCGCGGTGCTTGTCACTGTGTCTTGGCCTTCAGGAGCAGTCTCTGAACTGTTTTGTACAGGAGGTCGAAGTGCTGGGGGCAGCAGGACGGCGCAAGTGGTCATGAGTGTGGCTGGGGACAAACCCCACCAGGGAGGGCCCAGGGACCTGTGCAGTCACCTGCTTCCAGGCAGGATGGGGGCAAGGACTCGCTTGGCCAGGCCACCCCGCCCATCCGAGCCCCTTGTGCTCACCTGGACTGCCGTGTAGGCCATGCCGAGGTAGGCGCCAATGCAGACTGCCAGGAGGAGGTCAAAAATGGCTGGTTTGACCCTGGAGAGGGGAGTCAGGGGTCAGGGGAGGGTGTGGGACTCGCCACTCCCTGGCTGTCCTGTGGACCACTGAACCCTGGACGGTAACCCAGGGGATATGGGCTCCTGGTCCAGAGCAGCTCACCTGTAGGCATTCATCACCTGCTTCAGCTGGTCGTAGAAGACAAACTCAGGGTCCCTGGGAGAGAGTGCATTCTCAGTGTTCTCGCCCCAACAGCCGGGCCAGGTCCTGCAGCCCGCCCCCCACCAGACACCAGACCACCCAAAGGTCCCACCTGCCGGCCACAAGGCAGGGAGCACCCCATGTGTGTGCCTCCTCGAGGCTGCCGCTGTCCCTCCTGGGACAGGGCTGCCTTCTGTTCTAAAACTCCGTCTTCCCTATTGCTTTTCTTGGTGTTGAAGTGTACTCTTTAAAAGTGAAACATGGTGACGACAGATACCGACCGTACTGGTCTAGAAAGCATGTCTTTACCGGCCGGGTGACCGCGGCCTGGCAATCAGAGCCCCAGCTCCATGGCTGCGGACCCACTGTGAGCCTCAGTCTCATCTAAGCGCTCGGCCTCCCGAGAGTGCCATGAGCTGGGAGGACGGCGGAGGCCAGCAAGGGCAACGAACACTCTGGGGGACATCTGCCCGCAGACACCCCCAGGTGCCCCTTCTACCACAGGCCCTGAGGGGCCTGCTCAGCGCAACCGGGGAGCTCGAGCAGAAAAAAGACAGAACCCAGGGGCTCGCAGTAGGGAGGAGCACCCTAAGGGCACACAGGGACCCAGGTACAGGCCACCTAATGCCGGAGCGCCACAGGACCGCTGGCCCTTTCAGCCCCTGGGCGGGAGTACCGGGCTGCAGATAAAACACAGGGCATCAGTTCTCTGGATTGAGATAAACGAAGGATAGGCCTTTAGCGTACTGTGCGGGGTATACTTTTGCTAAAAACAATCTGGTGTTTGTCTAGAACTCAAATTTAACTGGCACCCTATAGTTTTTTCTCTATCATTTTATTTGCTTGCCTCATCTGGCACGAGGGGAGGTGCGGAAGACTCTAAAGGAGCGTGCTCACTGGGAGCTACACCTTCCATGGGCCTGGGGCGGGCGGGGCCGCCTGCGCCTCACCGTTTGTCAGCCTTGATGTGGTGCTGCTTCACCTCCTTCAGATAGCGGCTCAGGTAGTGCTCCAGTGTGCTGAGGAATGTGCCGTCCTTGTCCACCAACTGGGCGGCCCGGGGCTGGTTGGTGAGCCAGTCCATCACTGAGTCCAGCTGCTCCTGCTGGATCTGCTACGAAGGACATGGCCGTGGTCACGGGACCCCTGCCCAGCACTGTGTCAGGACCCCTGCCCACCCGGCCCGGTGGTTACCATCTGCTCTGTGAAGACAGGCATGTCCGGGGGCGTCCCCTGCAAAGAGAGGAAGGGACAGGCCCTCAGTCCAGACCCAGCCGGGGCCCTGGGCTGGATAGAGGGCCTGCGGCCACGAGGGGTCTCACCTTCTCGGTCAGATTGTAGATGACTCGAGTCAGGGCCTCCGCGATGAGCCTCGTGTTGCGGGTCAGGGTTTTAGAGTCAACCCGGGACCTTCAAGGGCAGATGTGAAACAGATCTATAAATACTTGGAATCAGCGCCATTGATAATCACCAAGAAGCAACAACAATCACACATCTAATGACAACGAAAGTAAGAAAAGTCACGGCCTCCTCGGGCAGGGTGGGCACCTCTTCGCAGCTCAGATTCTGCTTTTTTTTTAAATCCTCACCCGAGGATACATTTATTCATTTTAGAGAGAAAGGGAAGGGGGGTGGGGAGAGAGAAAACATCAATCAGTTGCCTCCTGTATGCACCCCGACTGGGGATCGAACCCACAACCTAGGTATGTGCCTTGACTGGGGATCAAACCTGCAACCTTTTGGTGTGCGGGACGATGCTCCAACCAACTAAGCCACCCAGCCAGGGCCAGATTCCACTTTAAGATGGGGCGCCCTGCCTTCTTCAGAAGGCTGGCCGGCGCCCTCGGGGTCATTCGCAGGTACAGAAAAGCAGGCCTGGCTCCTTGTGTCTGCCTGAAACGACCAGGCCCATGAAGCCTGTTTCCTCACCTGCGTCATGGGATGGGGGTGGTCAGGACACCTGCCTCCACGGTTTGTTGAGGGCAAAGTCAATGTAACATCCAGTAATAGATAAAACGTCCCCCCAAATTCACACCCACCCAAACCTGGGTGACCTGGTGTGGAGGTAGGATCTTTGCAGATGTGGTTAGGATGAGGTCACACTAAAGTGGGTGGCCCTACATCCAATGGCTGGTGTCTTTCTAAGAGAGAAATTTGTAACAACAGAGGCAGAGATGGGGGTGATGCAGCCCCAAGCCAAGGGACACTGAGGACTGCCCGCCACACAGACCCAGAAAGAGGCACTTTGGAGCCAAATGTCACTGATCCACGTGGGTGCGGTGCTGGGCTCTCCCTGGGAGGGGCGAGTAGAGGGGTGGCCTGGCTCACTCCTCAGTCTCTGTTTCTCCTTCTCTCCACATCTCCTTTGCTCTCAGCACCCTCTGCCCTGAACACCCTTCTCCTGACTCATGTCCCTTGGTTTCAGTGTCACCTCCTCCAAGAAGCCCTCCAGCCCCAGGACCAGCCAATGCTCCTGCTGTGCCTATTCTCTCTCTCTCTGGGTCTGGCCCGTCACCAGGCAGACTGGGCCCCTCCAGGACCACCATTTCACTTCCCGCCCCCTCGCCGACACGTGGCCAGTAGCTAGGCTGTTGCCCACGGGTGGCCAACGAGAGGGCAGAGGCCGACCCTCCCAGGGTTGGGTTTGGCAGCCAGTGCCACCATGAAACCCTGGCCCCACTGAGGGCTGCCATGCCAGCGGGGGGAACCAAGGGGATATGAGGTCCTAAAATGACAGCAGCCAGAGACACCCATCATCACAGAGGGCGAAGTGAGAAGGGGCTGGTTGGGAGGGCTCCCAAGGAGGCACGAGGGTCCACGGAGACTGGGCACGGCTCCCCAGGCCGCGGCACTGCCGTGCAAAGGCCTGGACGCAGAAGCCACCAGGCCAACTGAGGCACTCAGGGTCTGAAAGGCACGCACAGGGGCCAGGGGTGGGGGCAGGCCATTCGCTGTGTCCTCCCTGTCCCCAGCACCCGCTTGCTGAGTTAGCGCAGGTGGACCCCCCTCCTGTTTCTTCAGCTGCCCGGCCAGTACCAGCCCCTCCCCCACCATCCACACGGTGGTGCATTCCCTCCAGGCACCCACCTCGACCTGCCGCCAGACCCCTACTCTGAAAGAAACAGCGTTGTTCCTAGGACCCAGACAGCAGGGAGACAGCAATGCGAGGAAGTGGGAGGCCTCAGGGCCCACTCACCGCACGTCCATAATGCTGCTGCGCTGGCCGTCACGGTGGCTCTCCAGGTGGGACAGGGTGAAGGCAGGCAGCCGGCGGATGGCGAAGCGCTCATGCTCCCAGGCCAGGATGTCCTCCGCCAGGTTGATCTTCTTGTGCACCATTGAGAAGCGCACCTCCGGGAACTGGTGAGCGGCCACCTGCGTGGGGAGCGCTGTCAGCGAGTCCACCCACCGCCCTAGGGTCCCAGCCACATCCCACCAAGTCTGCAGAGGGACCTCTCACACCGAGCTCGTTCCACAAATGTTCACACAGGGCCCTGAGAGCCAGGAGCATCCCACGTCCCTCCCTAACCTCCCACATTTAGAAATGGGGAGAAACCCACTTACCCTCCCCAGGAATCCAACTGAAGCTCACGCAAGGCCCCAGGGCCTACAAAGCGCCTGGTCTGATACCTGGCCGATGGTGAACACTTGCTAATGCAGAACAGCAGGGCACATAACCCAGCCCGGCCTGAGGTCCCTGTGACATGCTGCCGCCCTTCTCAGAGCCTCAGGGGGCCTTTCTGTGAAATGGGCATGTGCCTGGCACTGGGTCAAGCAGCTGCCTGGGAGTCTCCCTTATGCCCCGGGTACCTACCGTCTCCAGTTCCCGCAGGAAGGCGTGCTGCAGTGTCCCCTCCCGGGGCGGCTTGGACACATGCAGGTGGAGGCTGTTCCCCCGGCCCAGGGTGTCCAGGCAGAGGACGAAAGCCACGTTGTCCTGGAGCAGGCTGGAATCTGTGGGAGCAGCAGGAGCTGACTCGGGGCGGGGGGAAACCGGGGCCCCTGACCCCATGTCCTGCACCAGCTGGGCGCCACTAACCTGTGTGGTCCAGGTTGTCTTCTAACCAGCGCTTTGTCCCCTGATAATTAAATTTGCCCCCTCCGGAGGCGAAGAACAGGAGATTATACCTGGTGGGGACAGCGGAGGTGTCAGTTCTGGCAGATCACTATTCGGGTCCTCAACAAGGAGGAAGTGGTCTCCCCATACAGAACCCTAACCAGCCCTTAGGGCAGGGCTTCCCTATTGCCCACCGCCGATATCAGGGCCGGGTCTCTCTGTGGGGGACCGTCCTCGGTGTGTTGAGCAGCACTGCTGACCCCTGCCTACTTGACGCCAGGAGCACCCCCAGTTCTGAGAAGCACCAATGTCCCAGACATGGTCCAGTGTCCCCTAGGGCAAAGTCACCGCTGGGTAAGAATCACCGCTCCAGAGGCTTCTCTGAACTCTCAAAGCCAGGAGACGAGCTGGTTTCAACCAACCAGGAAACAGACCCAGAAGATAAGAAGCGGAAGGGATTCAGTGCTGCCTTTTCCTGAAGCGGGGCTGACTGAGCCCAGGGCTGTCTGTCAAAGGACCACATCCCCAGGCCGCCCTCCTGCTCCACCTCACCCACCCCGCCAGGGCCACAGCGGTCCTTGTCGGGGCGAAAAGGCAGAAGAAGAGAGGCCGTGTGAAGATGGAGGCAGAGACAGGAGTCATACAGCCACAGCCAAGGAATTTTGAGGGCTGCAGGGAGCTCCCAGAAGCTGGGGGAGCAGGAAGGACCCTGCCCTGGAGCCTTAGTGGGGAGCACAGCCCTGCAGCACCTTGATCTCGGCCTTCTGGCCTCCAGAACTGGGAACATAAACGTCTGCTACTCAGTGACCCTGACCCTGGGTGCAGTGTTTGGTGACAATAGCTCTAGGAGACTGACAATCTCGCTGAGCCCCTTTCTGCCCCAGGGCTGTGCGATGTGGGTGAACAAACAGAACAACCTGGCTGTGTCCACAGTGCTGATACACAGAACCCAGTTTAAGTGACTATTTTTTTTTTAGTGTTTCTATTACTCGCAGCTGAAGGCATCCACAACACTTGCAGGGACTAAGCAGCTGGACCTCCTGAGCGAGATTCCAAGGAGTGAATGGGAGAGGCCTGGCCCATGGCAGCCCTTAAAACACACACACTGTATTCCTGGGGCTGGAACTGCATGTGGGCCATGAGGCTCAAATGTGACCACTGCGGCACCATTAGAGTGGGGCCTCAGCTGGTCCTTGGCCCTCCCTTCTGGCCATCACTTACGCCGCATGGGTGCGCTTGTAGGTGTACAGCCTGGAGAAGAGGCGGGCGAGCTCCAGCAGCACAGAGATGCCACTCCCGTTGGAGTCCGCGCCATGTGACAGCCACTGTGGGCAGGCAAGACAAGGCTGGCAGTCACCCCTCAACAGTCACGCACAGCACCTCCTCGCCCCCCTCCCACAGCACTGGTGGCCCACTCTGCCCGTCCCTGATCTTGTCACTACTCCACAGTCAGAGCACAGCTGGGAGAGCTGCCCTCCTCTGCTCAGAACCCCAGACTGCCAGCACCCAGGTGTCCACAGGGAGGAGCCCTGGACACTCGAGGCCCTTCTGAGACCCTTGCTCACAGCACCTGTCTGTGCCAGCAGGTGGCTGTGCCACCAGGGCAGCCTCTGTCATCCTCAGCACATGCACCCAGGCCCTCACACCCGTCACTGTGGGGGCAGTCGGCGGCACCGGTTCCCTCCAGCCAGGCCACCAGCCTTCTGGGCCTTGAAAGCCTCCCCCCACCCCAATCAGCTGGGTTCTGTGATCAAAAGCAGTACTCCAAAGAGGCCATGACTGGTTCTTGGTGGAAAAAAAATTTTGGATGCCATAATGGCTTGGGAACCTCCCAAGGTCACAGTCCATAAACCGACATATGTTGTATCAACGTAATTCAATTCATGATGTTCGGCGAGAGGAGCCAGACACCAAAGGCCACATACTGTGTGATTCCATTTATGTGAGATGCCCAGACTGCTAATGGGGATGCGGCTTCTTTTGGGGATGATGGAACGCTCTGGAATTAGATATTGGTGATAATTACACAATCCTGTGACTATATTAGAAACCACTGAATTGTATGCTTTAAAAGGGTGAATTTTACATTATGGAAACTATATTTCAAAAAATTTAAATTTCACAGACAGTGAAAAATTAGGACAAAAATATCTAAAAAGGAATAATGAACAAGTTGAGAAGCATTCTCAGCTGACTGGTCAGGGCCTGACTCTGGGCCCCACTGGTCCAGGTGTTCTCAAGGTTGGCCGTGGCCTTCCAGGTGGTGTGGCCTCTGGAACAGCTGTCACTGGTCCGTGGCACAGTCAGGAGCTCGCACCAGGCTGCAGGTCCACCCACCGTCAGCACCCTGTTCGGTTCAGCTGGTTGTTCTTTCAAAGCAAGACTTTCTCGACGAAGGAAGTGGAGTCACACTGGGTGTGCACCCCCATCTCACTGTGCTGGGGAACCTGAGAGCACGGCCCCTCAGAGGCCTGCAGCCTGGGGGCGGGGCTAAGTGTGCCTCTGGAACTGAACCCTGGGGGCTCCCTGACCATAAACTGCCTGTGCAAACACATGGTTCATCACGGGAGTCCTTCTGGAGTCCGGGACCTGGTATGTGCCAGGCAGAGGGCCCCGCATGATTGGTCCCCAGTGACAACCCTGGGCACCAGGTCTCCATGAGACCCCTGTGGACCGTACAGCACATGCATTGTCACATCTTGTTTTGCTGGAATAAGTGCATCCTGTGGACTCCACCTGGAGAGGACGCTGGAAGTATACACCTGGTCCCCACCTCGACCTGCTCCATGCACTCTCCCCTTGGCTCATTTTGCTCTGCCCGGCCCCTGCACAAAGCATGGCCACGAGGACGACCATCTGCTGAGTCCAGGGTCCTCCCAGCGAATTACCTTGGAGAGCCAGACAGACACCCTGGGCTCTATTCCTGGCCTGGCCACCTATCTGCAGTGGGACCCTGGCCACAAGACCCACCCCAGCTTAGTTAGCTTCTGTCTCAGCTCCACAACGCCACCCACTTTGCAAGGTCCTCATGGGGAGCTGACATTAACGCCTAAAGGGCCCCCAAGTAGGTGCCGCTGCTCTGCCTGCCGCCATTGTCCACAGACAGCCGCCTCTGCCCTGAGCCCGGCCAGAGCAGTGTGGGAGGACAGGCGCCCACCTCCCCTCCCCTGAGGCGAGCGATACATACAGGGGCCACTCCGAAGGCATCGTAGTGCGCCACAATGACGATGGTGGGCAGGTCCTCTCCGCCCAGGCCCGTCAGCCGCCCCTGCGGGAAGACAGTCTGTGAAGCACCAGCCAGCAGAGGTCCCGATCACCAGAACAGTCCGGGTTCCCCCACCCCGAAGTATTTTTAGCTTTGCTGGCTCTATGGGATGTCATGACTAGTCAGTCGTGGGTGGTATGTGAACAAATGGACATGGCTGGATGCCAGTAAACTTTATTTATTTATAGAAACAGGCTGGGGGCCAAACTTGGCCAAGGGCTGCAGTTTGCTGACCGCGGCTCTAGCAACGAGAATCTGCCCACTCTTCCTACAGTGTGCTTCTCCCCCTGAAAACCAACGCCGCCCTTCAAAGGCTGGGCTACACACCTGTTTCAGCGGGCAGAGGTCTGCTGAGGAGGAGAAACAGTGCCGTTGGGAATGCAGCCCCTAGAGCCCCAGGGAGTCAGGGTCTCGGCATGAGCTGGGGACAGTGGGGGGAGTGCAAGTACCCCGACGTCCTCCCTGACCCTGCTTCCCAGGTAAGTAACAGGGACGGCAGAGGACACTTGGCAGCATGGACACTTCCAGAACCAAAGGCCACGGCAGCCAGGCTGGCAGCTTGGAAGAGAGCCCCACATGGTGAGAGGGGCCCACCAGACCCTCAGTGGCTCAACCTGTGACCCCCTGGGGACCAGACCAACTGCGGCTGAACTCAGCCTCTGGCAGTCTGATAACAAGGCCACTGGCCGGTGCAGGTTTTCTCTGCCCAAATCACCAGCATCTTACACAGTTACAAAAAGCATATCCATCTAATTATTGTGTCGATTGCTCAGAGGCTATAGCAGCTTCCCCTCACCCTGAATCGGCCTCTCCAGCCCTGTCGGCTGCCGTACCTTCTCCTCCCCGTCTCTGCAGGGCATCCCCCTCCACCCAGGACCCCAGCCCTATCCTCACAGCCACTTCGTTTGGCTCCAGGACTCTCAGCATCCACGTCCCTAAGTGCCTCTCAGAAAATGCAGGAGAAATTCTAGGGAGGGATGGCATCTTGCTCCCCACTGCCTCCTGCATACAGCAGGGGCTCAAAAATTCCTCATGGAAAGGCATGGGATTCTTGACCGACTGTGTGTGCTAAGCAGCCCTGAGGGAGACTCACTTAGTCCTGAAGGGGGAGGGATAGCTGACAATGTGGCTGCCCCCCAACTTTTATAAGAGTCCGCACACTGACATGGGGGGAAGTACCGAGCATCCTCGCACCGTCTGGTGTAAACCCCTAGAGATATGGGCCCACAGAAGCCCCGTTAGCACGGAAGGCAGTCTGGCCCAAGCAGAGGGCTGAGGACACAGCGTGTTCAGCTCCAAGTGCTCACTGGTGGCCAACTGGGCACTGGGCACCAGGGCAGATTCTGACGGTGGGAGAGCGGTCTCAGCGCAGCCCCATCCCAGGGTCTCGGCACGGCAACGGAGCAGGCACTCACCTCCACACTGGTGATGAGCCAGTCACTCACGGCCTTGCTCTGGACCCCACTGGTGACCATCTGGAAGCCATTGGCAGTGGCAGTGTGGAGCAGCACTGGGGACAGGAGCAGGGAGGGGTCAGCCCAAGGGTTCCCCAACACCCCGACACCCCGGACCCTGTGTTCAGCCTACACAAAGCCGTATGCAGAACTGACCTCATACACTAGAACACACAGTGATGACCGGACACGAGAAAGAGCCGGGGTGACCAGGGTAAGAGCTGGGGAGAGCCTCCCTGAGCCCAGGCAGACGGGGAGCGCCCTCACTCTGCGGGACCCTGAGGCCTCCACTCCAAATTTACAGAGGCACGCGCACCCCCCTGACCCAGCCTCCACACAGCAGTCAGACGAAACAGGGAAACAGGAGTCTCCCCCCGGGAGGCCCACGACCCCCCAGCCCTGTGCCAAAGACTCACACGGCCTGAGCTCCCAAAGGATTGTGACCTGCTCACTCCTGACTAGAAACACCTGCTTCTGCATTTCGGGCCAGGGACTGAGAACAGCCTAGAGTTCCCATCTCCAGCCTGCTGTTACTCACGTATTTACAAACACAACTGTGTGGGTATGTAAGGTGCTACCCCTGCAGCAACCGGGAGAAAGGTGCCCTCGGGCACCGTGGTAGGTTTTCAACTTCTTCTAAGTCTTCATGCATTGCTAAGACAGACGGTTGGGATCAACATTTATGATTTTATATGCTGTTTTTTCCGCTTACCAATGTAAAATAAGCATTTTTCCATGCTGCTAAAATTCTACCCGATGTCATTTTTAATGACTACATAATATTCTACCAAGTAGAAGATTCCTCCTCTGTTCTATTCTAGCTGGAGATGTAGGTCTTTCCAAAAACTCACTCTTCCGCCTCCACAACGTAGATGGCTGCTGCCAAGACTTCCATCCAGACCGGGGCTGGCAGACCTTCTCTACAAAGGGCCAGAGAGGCAGAGTCTCCGGCTCCGCTCTGCCACAGCCACTCTACTGGGCCGCTGTGGCGTGAAAGCCACCATGAACAATACATAAGCGAATGGACGTAGCCGAGTAACAATAAAACTTTATTTACACAAACAGGCAGCTGAGGGCTATAGTTTGCCAACCCCCGATCTAGCGTCCCGTGCAGCTAACCATCTGCTCAGGAAGACGCAACCTTTGCCCCAAGCTCACACACACGGCGCCAGACTACTTCCCGGAGGAGGTGGCTGCATCTCCCCATGTGGACCAGCCCGCCTGCCTGTCCACTCCTGGTAGTTCTGAGTATCTGCTCCTGTGACACCTGCCACTTCAACAGGTGGAAACAGAGCAGTGGGTGGCTCCTTTCAGCTACACTTCTTTGAGTAACTGTGCTGTCCTACTCCCCACAGCGACACACCCCTGCTCCCAGTTCACCACAGCATCCCCAGTCCCTGGAAGGAGGAAATGGGTTTTCTCCTCCCCCCGAGAACGCTGCAGACTGACCCTGACGCATTCCACAGGCAGGGTCAACAGCAGACCGAGACTGACACAGCAGGCCTGGGCAGGGCCTGGTAACCTGCACTGTTAAGTATGGGTAACGTGTTAAGGGTCTCAGAAGTGGCACAGTGTGACCTGGCCCTCAACAGGGAGAGCTCCCCACGAACCCACTCTGCTCCTGCAGCCCCTGGCCCACCTTCGGCGGCAGAGGCAGAGCCCTGGGAGGCGGAGGCAGCCTGAGTCTGCTCGTAGATCGAGAGCAGGGCCTCGTCTTCCACAGCAAAGTACACGGGAACAATGGTCTCCATGGCCAGCATCTCGGGCTCAATCTCCATGAATTGCTGCAGAAGACACACACGCTTAGGGGCCTAGGGCCAATGGCTGTCCCTGGAGGGCAGGTAGGCCAGCACCTGAAAGAATGCTTCCTCTGAGGCAGCTAATGAAGCGAGGACTGCGTAAGAGGAAGGGGCAGGAGGGGACTGGGGAGTGCAACAAAGCGGGGGGAACAGGTGAGGTGTGGCGATGCCCAGGGGCCCCTGGGTGGCACCCAGCAGGGAGGAAGTAGGCTGGGAGAACAGGCACTGGGGCCAGCCAGGCTGGGTCAGCCTTGGTGTCACTGTGGGCCCGTCCTGCCCTTACTGGCCATCACGTCCTCAGCTCTAAGTGGGCAACGGGTGCTGACTTCCCAAGCTGATGTCAGAGACCCGCATGGACAGTGGGCATGAACTGCCTGCCCAGCACAGAGCTGGCTTCCAGAAAGCGTGGGCTCCCTCATCCTGCCCTGCCTTCTCATCTGCAAAAGCATCTTTAACACAGAATCTGGGGGCAATCCTATCAGATCCTGTTCATCCAAAGCAGATCTCTGCCCCTTGGCACTGCTGACACCAGGGCTGGGTCACTCTCTGTGGGACCTGTCCCGGAGACTGTGGGGTGCTGAGCAGCATCCCTGGCCAAGAGCACCTCCAGTTGTGACAATGACAGATGTCCCCAGACATCACCCTGCAGAGTCACTTGAGGGGGATAGGAACCAGTGATGAAGGGGAACAGGGGCCACTGCTTCCTGAAGGGCAAGGGCTCAGGGACGTAAAATGACTTGTCACACAGCTGACTCCAAACCCAGGCCTTCCTTTTTTCACAGAAGGTTCTGGACCCTGGCCTGGGCAGAAGGTGGGGGCAGGGGCTCACCCGGATGATGTCCTGGGGCACAGCAGCCATAGCCCTCGGCAGGATGATGACCACAGCACCAGCCGACTGCCGCAGGGCCTTCTGGTACTGCTCATAGGAGAAGTCCAGCAGCCGCATGAGCACGCAGCGGCGGCTCAGCACGTCTGCATCGATGGTGCGTGCCTCCGTGTTGAGCACTGCGTTCCGTGTGCCTGTGGGAGGGACGCAGAAGGGGAACCGCTCCCTCAGCAGGATCCCAGACCTCCACCCAGAGCCCACTGACTCAGGAGCCCCCAGAGTCCCACCAGCCCTCTGCCCACACGCCCCAACGTGAGTCTGCCACAGCCAGCATCCACTGCCCACGAAGGCAGTGCCCACTTGAACCCTGGAGAGTTGCAGCACCTTTTGAGACCCGAGTGAAGGCTTGGACCCCTCCCCGCACAAACCCACAGGCCTGCCATTCCAAGGCTCCCAGAACCTTGGGGAAAACCCAAACTCCAGGCCCAGCTGCCCTAAGCCTGGTGGCCCTGTCCTGCTCTCTCTGGCCCCTCCTGCCAGGTGCCCTATCCCTTCTAACGCTGCCTGGGTCATTTCCCTGGGGCCTCGGCACCAACTAGGAAGTTTATGACTATCCAACCCTCTAATTAGACTGGGGTTCTAGGAGCAGAGTCCTTGGTAACTGCAGTATGAAACTGGCACTGACAGCCACCCCTAGCCCGCGGGTTCTTGATGACTCCAGCCAGAAGAACAAATAAGCAAACACCAAGTCACCCCGGTGACCCTCAGAAGACTTCAGACAGGCCAGGGTCAAGTCGTTCTCTGTGGGGCGCCGTCCTGGGGGATGTCAGGGGTTGAGCAACGTCCCTGGCCCCCACCCACTTGATGCCAGGAGCACCTCCAGGTGTGACGAACACAGACGTCCCTGAACAATAACCACCTAGGTCCCTATACATGGGCAAGCATCTCCTGGGAGCAGTCACCCCACACAGAAACTTCTCCCTGCTCTACACCCAAGTGCCATCTTCCGCCTCTCTTTCAAGAGCTCGAGAAAGATCCAAAGACTCAGAGCAGGAGGGAGAGCCTGAGGCCCGGAATGGGCATGGACCCGGGCAAATGAATCCCCCCACTCCCACCTAACCAAAAGTGGCGGGGCCAGAACCGGGATGTCACAGAGAGCTTTTCTAAGGCCACCAGGGACCCCGTGGGCACACAGCATGTGAGCAGTGCCACGCTGAGAGTCATGCTGGAGAGAGGTGCCCAAAGAAGCCCTGCTGAGGTTCAGTTCAGGAGCACGGAGGCCAGGGCAGTGGCACGGGCCAGCGGGGTTCCAGAACGCTTCATACACTGCAGGCTGGCCCAGGCTGCAGCAAGCAAGCAAAGCCTAGCCACATGGGGACTAGACGGGCCCACAGGCCCTCCAGCTTGAGACCTGGGCAGTGAGCACAGAGAAGGACACATCGAAGTGATCAGGCTTCCCCCAGGGAGCCGGCCTCGAGCTGTCGTGGAGGAGGAAGCACAGGGAAGATGTCACCCGTGCACTAATAGATGCGGACCTGTGCTAGGCTACACTAAGCCTCAGGCTCAGGGCCAGGAGCCTAGATCCCTGCCTTGGCTTTCCAGGAATGAGCTCTCTGGGAGAGTGAGCAGATGGGAGAAAAGCTGCTTCCAATGGAGTGCCTGAAGTGGATGGTGGGGAGAGCAGGCTGGAAGGACACAGCAGAGACAGCGTCCCAAGTGGGAACAGGGGAGGTCATCTCTGGAGCAGGCGGCCTGCAGCCAAGGAGAAAAGGTGGGCCATATGCCCTGGGCCAGGGGGCAATCTGACTCTACCCCCAATCCTCTAAGGACCTTTCCTCTGCTTTAGGCAGGCAGAGGGCAACAAAGACCTTCAGGACGCCCTTGAAAGTCTTGGAATGCCTGGAAGGCCCCATCTCCAGGCCCTAAGCCTCCCAGAGGCCCACAGCCTCCAATGTCACCTCGGGGGTGAAACTGTGGAGGGCAGCCTGTGGAGTCACCTGTGTGTGTCTTCCCCCTGGGCCTGGTGCTCCCGCAAGTCAAGAGTTGGGACCCTGATTTCCAGAGGGAAGAAGAAAGGCCAGAGAAGGAGGGGGATAAGAGCAAAGCCAGGCACTGTCCTCAGACTCTGAGAGCCCCAAGGGCAGAGACCACCTTTGCTGATGTGACCCCCACACCCCTTCTCTACACCAGCAGATTCAGGCTTGGTGGACAGCCCTGGACAACTAGACAGAAGTCGCAGGTTCCCACAATGGGACCAGACCTGAGTGAAGCCTGCACTCTTTTCTATCGAGGGCCAAAAGATCAATCCTCTGGCCTGACTGGGCCTCACCCACCCTGTCACACTACTTAGCACATGGCCTAGTGGGTGTGGCTGTGTGCCAACAAAACTTTACTTACAACAATAGTGGAAGGGCAATCCCAGGTGAAGAGGCCCTGGCAAGTCTGGGGTGTTAACACCCCCACCTCCTCGGACCTTGTTGAGCCTATGGTATCAAGACTGAGATGGGCATGAGTGGGCTGCTACCCGCAGCACACGAGCACACAGCAAGCGCTGTTGAAGCAGCAGGAAGGCCAGAGTCCACCTGGTAGGGGGGTAAGGCCACATCTGAGCGGTGTACCTGGTATATTTCTCTCAACACAAGTCACAGCACGGCACAAAGAGCACACACACACCTTTCCTTCCTGGGCAGCCACCCAGCCCAGTTTCTCAACAGAAGTGAACAGGAAGTTGGGAAACGAGAGACCCAGAGCCAGAATTGCACCAGAGGTGGGGAGCCTGGGGCGTGCACTCTAGAAGAGGGTGTAAAAGACACCGGGGAGACTGCAATCAGCAGTGACCTAGCAGACCAGCTCTCAAAGGCACCATCAGCAGGGAGGGA
This sequence comes from Desmodus rotundus, assembly GCF_022682495.2. Classification (NCBI taxonomy): domain Eukaryota; kingdom Metazoa; phylum Chordata; class Mammalia; order Chiroptera; family Phyllostomidae; genus Desmodus; species Desmodus rotundus. The sequence continues at coordinate 38,570,788 of NC_071395.1, read as the reverse complement.
CCCGGGACTTCTTCCGGCCACACCAGGTCTTTCTGCTGCTGGAGAACAAGCAGCAATGCTTCAGACTCCTGAGGGGCCTTCCCTCCAACAACCAACTCCCCCTCCATAGCACCGACTATCCCACCAGCTTCTCCCCAGGCAGCAATGGTCAGCCCTATATCTGTGCAGAGGACATCGCTAGGTGTGACCAGTGTGGACATACAAGCCTCACTCTGGGGCCTCATCAAAGTTTCTCAAGCCAGGCCTCTGTTTCCCTGCTTTGCAGACAAGAAGCACTTGGCTGAGATGGGTGGGCGCCCCACCATGCTCCCTCTGATTATCCCAGGAACTCAGTCTCTATAAAAGGCAGTGTTTAGTTTTCTAACTAGGAGCAACAAAGATGGGGGCCAGGAAGGAGGGAATGTTGAGGGAGACAGAAAAAAGAATGGGAAGGAATTCCAGGATCAAGAGCAAAGGACTCAGAGAAGGGAAGGAAAAGGAAAAAAAGCTTAGGGAAAGGTGAGAAGAGGTCAGGGAGAGAAGATTCCCAAGGATCTGCAGTGGAGGGAGAGAGAGAACATGGCCCTGCATTCAGAAAGACAGTGACTCGGCACCTGTTTCCTCCACAAATTCAGCCAGCATTTCCTGGGCAGGTTTGGAGAGGAGAGAGGAGGCCACCTCAGGTGCAAGCAGGACAGTGTCGAGAGGTCCGGAGGAGGCCAGGGGCATCCAGGCTGCAGATTACAGCTGTCAAAGGGGCCAGAGAGAGAAGCGGGATGTGCTGGGGGAGCAGGACAGGAGTCTCTTCTTCCCAAGGCTTCCAAGTGTGAGCCGTTTGAGTTAGGACCGAATGACAGGGGTGAAGGAAGGAGCCAAGGCTCAGGATCCAGAAAAATTGGTTACACTGAGTTTAGGATCTGGGCCTTTTGGACTATGGATTCCTTTGGGAAACCAAGAAAAACTCTAGACCAGGACAGCAGCTACCACTCACACATGACTATCTGACTTTATAACAATTAAATAACACAAAAAATTCCCTTCATCTGTGCCATGAGCCACATCTCAAGTGTCCAGTGTCCACCTGTGGCTGGTGGCTTCCAAATCAGTGAAAATATAGAACCCAGTGAGGCTCACAGAAAGTTCCAATGCACAGCACCGATCCTTCCCCCAGGAGAACGTCAACGCACAGAAACGTGCCCACAACATTAAGGGCTCCTGGCCCCCCACCTCTGCCCCTCCTGAGCGTTGGGTTCAGAACCATCACTGTAACCCCAAGTTTCTCCCCAAGCACTGGGGCCAGATCACTGGGGCCAGAGCCTTCTGTGAGGGGCTGTCCTGGGCACTGCGAGGTGATAAGCAGCATCCCTGCCCCACACACTAGAAGCCAGGAGCACCCCAAACTCAACAATCATAGGCATCACCCAGTGACCCGTGGGTTGACAAACACTGCTCTGAACAGAAACAACATAACTTTGTGGAGACGCGGGATCTCAGGGGACGTCCGAACACGTCTCCAGAGACTGAAGCTCTTCAAAGGCCTGGCAGTGGCTTGGGAATCAGGGGTCTCAGGTTGGGCCTGAGTTGTTCTAACAGGAGAGGGCTGTCTAAGAGAACTGAGGCAGACCCTTCAGAGATGAAGGGACCAGGAGAACCAGAGACGGGCTCCTGCATGAGGAAATCGGGCTTTGACTTGAGGGGAACCTAAGCAGCAGACTGGAAGAGAAACCTAGAGGCCAGAAGATTCTGGAACAACAGATCCAAGGGAATTTAAGATGACTTGGGCACTGGGGTCAGAACCACCACAGCAGGTTGAAGTAGGAGTGGGGGGCAAGGAGTTGCACAGGATCCAAGCCCAGGGGTCAGACACAATACGGAAATCTTGGGGAGAGGGAGTGGGTGGGGTTCCAGGAAGCCGGGGACACAGATGGGGAGCTGAAGGTGGCACACATCAAAGGAGAGGATCAGACACAAAGAAGAGGACCAGACACGGTCTGATGAGTCCTTAAGGGCCTAAACAGGGGGCAGGGGGTCTGGCTAAGGAGTTCTGAGGGGTCTGGCTCATGAGCTGGGACCAAGGGGAATCGAGAGCCTGGAGAGAGATGGGCCCTGACATGGGGCCAGGTCTTGGTTAGCAATCTGTGCTCTGGAGCCCTGAGGGGGACAGAACATGCACACGGCATGGCACGAAGAGCACCACAGGACTCAGGGGCTTTGGAGGGCAGGGGCTGGTTGGAGCACCACGTTGGGCAGCTCACCTGGCCCCCATTGGAGGTGGGCAGGGAGGCTCACCTCCAATCAACCAGGACAGAGACTGAAGCTCTGGGTGTAAACTATGACCCAGTGAGGATGGGAACCAGGGTGGTATCCCAAGGCGTGGAGGGGGAGGACTGGGCAACAGGACTCTGGCCCAGCTGGAAAGCGAACCCCAGGGGTCCGGGAGCAGGGGAAGCTTGCCTTGAGAGTCGGAGCTGTGGGTTCTGGGACAGGAAGCCCTTGTCTGGGACGGGGAAATGTGGGAGCCAGTGAGGCAGCAAGGGGGGTAGTTCCTGGGGGCACTGTGCGGAGAGCTGGGGGCTTAGCGGAGGTTCAGGAATCCAGGCTCTGACTTGCCTGGACCTGGGTGAGGGTCTGGTCGCTGTGGTCCAGCTGGACAGGCCAGAGTGGCGGGTGTAAGGGAAAGAGCGGCAAAGACCCGGCTGAGGGAAAGGAGCATCTCGCCTCGGGGAGGCTGGGCCCGGGGAAGGCCGGCTGGACCAGGGGCCGAGGGGTAGGGTGGGGGTGCTGAGGGACGCGGGGGCCCAGGAGAGGCCCAGGAGGGAGGCCGGGGTCCACTCACCGTAGGGCTGCCCCTGCAGGTCGTACTGCTGCATGCGGTAGACCGTAAACTCGTGCGCTGCATCGGCAGCGGGCAGCGGCGGCGCCACCAGCAGCAACACGGCGGGCAGGAAGACGATGAAGCCGAGTGGCAGGCACGACGCCTTCAGCATGTTCTCCAGCACCTCGCCCGCTTCTTCCAGCATCCTGGCCGGCGGAGGAGCCGCACGGGGCAGCAGCAGGAACGGGACAGGGACGGGACGGGGATAGGGACAGCGAAGGCGGCGACTCTTGCGGACTCACCTCGGCATGGGTAGCCACCGGGGTCCTACGGCCACCGCGCCGGGCAGCCCTGGGGTCCTACAGGCATTACTGCGGATCGCCCCGCTCGCCGCGCTGCCTCCTGGGAAGTGTAGTTCTCACGGCGCGGGTGCCATCTAGTTGTCCACTCCATTACTCCCCGGTGTAATCTGTAGTCGGCTGCTCGGCTAAAACTGCTAAAGTTTCACATAAACTCCAAGTCAGAAAATACATAGACTCAAGATAGAACTATTTACAGTGGAGCTTACTTAAACCCTGTCTTTGTTGAAGGAAGAGGGGGAGGCGACCGCGGATGTAGAACTTGACCTTGCAACCGGGAACAGGAGAGGCCTGTTTGGTGTGCTGGATGTCCTGGGAATTGTAGTCTCATTGAGCTAGCACAGGGAATCATGGGAGCTGTAGTCTTCCTGGCAGAACTCCGAGAAAAATCACTTAAAACTTTCAAGGACTGTAAATGTTAAATTCCATGAGGGCAAAGACTTTGGTCTGCTTTGTGCATTAATGTAACCTCGCAACCTAACGCAAGGCCTGGCACACAGAGGGTGGGCTACACAATCTTGGGATGAATGAATGTACAAATCATTATAGAAGGTTCCTAGAAGGATGACCCAATTAATCATGGGACTTGTAGTCTAGGGCCTGGAGTTCGTGCGGGGGTTGGTGACATACTTATGCTTATTCAATCTGGGGCAATACTCATAATGAAAAAATATTTGTTATTCATCAGAAACGGAAATTTAACTGGGTGTCCCAAATTTGTATTTTCCAATCTGGCCACCCTAAGTACCCTCTATCTCGGGGCCAGAGATCTTGACGAGCATGAATAACTCACACCCCCTTGTACAGACTGAGGTCACAAACAGGGTAAAGAATACAACAGACCTGGCCCATGGCGAGTTGACATCCCAGGCTCCAATATGGTAGCATTTGTACTGATTAACGGCACTGGGTTCGAGTCCCACCTGCTCCACCTCCCACATGTGTAATCTTGGGCAAGTCTCTTCACCTCTCTGAGCCTCAGTTTCCTCAGCTGCCAAATATGATAAATAATCAAACTATGGCTCTTCCCAGCGGCGTTTAAGAATTCAATCAAATAATCCACATGAACTAACTCGGAAACAGGAAGGCACAGATAAAGCTCTCAATAAGTGCTGATATTATGAGAATGCATCCACTTATGCAGCCCCAGGACTACTGCATCTGCTCTGCCTGCAGAACACTCCCCCCAACTTTCCTGCATGGCTAGCTCCTTACTGAAATGTTGTTGGGCGTTTCTTAGCTCGGTGTTTGTCACTCCCACCAAAGTGGGACCTTTATAAGGGCAGAAACCAGGTTGTTTATAGCTGGAACTTCTGTGCCCAGAAGAGAGCCCAATGCACAGTGGTTGAGTGAATGATAAGTGAGTGAATGAACTAACAAGTAGTGAAAGCTCCAATGCACCAGCCACCTTTCCTAGGCATTCTTCTCACTCCTCTGCTTCCAGCTATTCCCCAGGCCTCTCCAGGGAGGTTCTAGGCCCGAGGAGTCAGAAGTGCCTGGCAATGCAGGGAAAGAGATGGGTAGTTACTCTGGCCCACATGCTCTTCATCAGCAAACATTTATTACTTGCTTCTTCCATCTGCCTCCCATTCTCCCAGGCCAGGCTATGAACACACAAGATACACACACATATACCCAGAGACAGGCCAAGATAGGGGCCTGAACATGGCTCAGACAGCGAGGCTTGAACCCTAGAGCTGCCCATGCTGCCTTCTCTCCCGAGCCTTGGTTTTTCTGTCTTAAATGTGGAGGGTCAACTAATCCTGCTCTGTGGAGATGAAGCCACAGGCAGCCCAAAGAATGATACATAACATTTGTTCTGAGTTTCCTGAGGAGGAAAGGAACTGGTATTCATTCATTCATTCATTAATCTATTCATTCAGTCATTGAAGAGGCAGTAACATGCATGGATCAAGAAGCCACCTGCCTGGGTTCGAATCTCAGCTCTGCTGCTTTCCAGCTGTGTGACCTTGAGTAAGTTACCTAACATCTCTGGGCCTCAGTTTCTACATCTATAAAATGGAGTTAATGGGGAGGTTTTGTGAGGCTTAAGTGAGTTAATACAAAGGTGGTTACACACCAGGCACTGAGTGATATATAAGGCATTGTTGTTATTATTATTCTTTTACAAGTAAACACAGAATAGTTTCGGGGCCTCTTCATGTCTCAGGTTATCAACATCCCAGGTGGACAGGGGCTATCAGTGTCCTCATTCAACAGATGAAGAAGCTTAGGTCCATGGTATTCAGCAGAACTGAGAAGCGGTAATGGGTTACAGACCTCTGAGCCATCTAACAAGCAGAAGACAAGGATTCTTGGGAACGATTCTGCCACTGTCAGAGAGGAGTGCTGGGGAAGGAAAGGCAGAGGGGGAAGAGGTTCTCGAGGCTCAGCAGAAGGAGTGCTGCTGACTCCTGTGCTTCCAAAGCTCCAAAGGTCACTGAGTATCTGCTGTTTGCTGAGCTCTGTGCCAAGTGCTGGGGACATAGTGGTGACCTGGATGCTACCACAATCTCCATCACCACACAGCTCACAGTCCAGGGGAGGAGATGGACACATGGCCAGGGGTGGTCAGAGCTGTGACAGGACTCACAAGCAGCTGTGGGAGTCCAGAGGAGGACTAGGGAGGGGGAAGAAATCTGAGGAGACTTCCTGGAGTAGGTGATGCTAAAGTTAAAACCCGAAAAATGGGCAGGGCAGATGGGGCAACTAAGAACCAGCTCAACACAGGCTCAGAGCATAGGCTGAGAGGTTTGAGGGTGGTCCAAACTCCACTCACCTCAAATTCCAACAAAGCCCCCACCTTGCCTACTGCCGCCCCAGGTAAACACACCTGAGAAAGGCATCGGGAAAACGTAAGAGTCATTCTGGCTTATTGTGCACCCAGATACATACCAGGACTCTCTCCAGCTGTGTCCAACAGAACTTCCTGTGATGATGGAAGCGTCTGCCTCTGCAGTGGCTGAAACAGTCGCTATGGGCCACACATCGCCATTGGGTACTTGACAGGCGGTAGCATGACTGCCATGGGTTGAATTTATATGTTGGAGTCCTAACCCCCAGTACCCCTGAGTGTGACCTTATTTGGAAAATCGTAGATGTCATGAGTTAAGGTGGCCCTAATCCAAGATGACTGGTGTCCTTATAGAAAAAACAGGGAAATTAAGTCACAGACACACACACACACGCAGGGAGAATGCTGTGTGAATGTGAAGGCAGAGATGAGGATGCTGTGTCTACAAGCCAAGGGACACCAAAGATTGCCAGCAAACACCAGAATCCCTCGTGGCCTCGGAAGGAGCCAATCCTGCTGGCATCTTGCTCTCAGACTTCTAGCCTCCAGAACCAGGAGAGAATAAATGTCTGCTGTTTAAGCCCTCTAGTCTATGCAACATTGATACGGCAGCTCCAGCAAACCAATACACCAAGAAACTGTATTTTTAAATTTCCTTTCATTTTAGTTAGTGATACATAGCTGCACGTGCCCAGTGGCTGCTAGATCGGACAGGGCAGTAAACGGGTTCCGGTCAGTGCACCAGCCCCCGCCCCTCGTTGTGCAGAGGCAAACAGAGATAGGGGCGGCCCCGAGAACTTGGAAAGACAGAGAGATGGGAAGACCCGCAGGCACTGGCTCAGGCCTGGGAGGATAGAGAAAGAACATCCTACCAGCCAAAGGTGGCCACGTATTGAGGACGTGCACCTGTGCTGTCCTATAGGGCTGCCACAAATCCCATGGGCCATTTCCATGCAAATTAATTCAAAGTTCCGTTCTTCAGTTGTACTGGCCACTTCTGAGTGCTCAGTAGCCACGTGGGGCTTCTGTACCGGCCAACACAGACGTAGAACCTTTCACTGTCACCTGAGGCTTCGTCGGACACATGGATGCCACTTACTGTGGTGAACACTGAGCGTGTAACAACAATCTCATGCCATGGGTTCTGCTTGTTAGCAGCCCACTTTAGATAGGGAAGGATGAGGATGAGGATGAGGCTGTTAGTGCTGAAGGGAACTCTAGGGAGTGGGCACGTTTCCCCAGGTCAGCAGAACCAGGCTGCTGCTCCTCTGCTGGCCTACAGACTGGGTTCCCAAGCAAGGTGGAGCCCAGGCGTGGAGGAAGGAGGCTGTCAGGGGGACCAAGACGAAAGACGAGACAGGAAAGGGGAAGTGAGTGAGCGAGAAGGGGCGGGTGTCGACTCTTGCTGACCTCCACCCTGGTAGCCTTGTAACACTCACATACTTCAGCAAAGTGGTCCAGTCACCATCCGGGGTGTGCGCACACACCCCCTCAGGCTGGAGGCCTGCCACACCAGGAGGTGCCTGTATGCACACAGAGGTGCAGCTCATGCTCACAGCTGGGCATGTTCTGCCCCCTCCTCTCTCTTTTTCACACACACACACACACACACACACACAGACCACCCACTCTCACAACTACACACTCCCCCCGAGTCAAGACCTTCGCCGGCCACAGCCAAGGATGCAGGCTCCCAGCAGACCCACAGCCCTCATGCAATCGTCCCTGTGCAAAAACGTGAATAAGAGGAAGGCTGAGACATCTCATACCATCATTGAATTTCTGTGTTGCCAGGGCATCGACCCCACAGCCCACCCCTTGTCACCTGGGAGCCCCACTGAAATCCAGAGAGGAGCTGGGGCATACATAGTAACCCCAATCGTCCCCATGCCAGGGCACTCTCTGTTCCAGTGAGCTGTCGCCTCCTTCTCCGAGACCATGAAACACCAGCAGACCTGGGGGCTGTGAGCAGGAACACAGGACTTTAGGACCCCTGGCTGGTTTCCTGCTCTGTCCTCTCCATCTGGGCCTGCCTGCTGCCTCTCTGCATGCTCCCAGGCTCCTGGACCATCCATCCTGGGCCTCCTCCAGGCCAGGAGGAGGGCGGCTTGTGGGAGCAAGCATTGGCAGCTGGGCCATCTTCCCCAGCTGTGGCTCAGACGCTCCTCACACTGGAGATACTAGTCAGTGGCTCTCGCATCCGAAAGCTGAGTGACCGGGAGCCCCGGAAGCTGTCCCTGGGCCTCAGTGAGCTGTCAGTGGTGGAGGCTCCCGAGTGGGCCTCAGCAGCCCGGGCCAGGCAGTCCCCAGGCCCTCGCAGGCCCAGCCTGAGACACCCGCAGCACAGGAAGCCCAGCACAGCCCGGCAGACTTCCCGGCTGCGGAAAGAGTAGATGAGTGGGTTGACAGCCGAGTTCAGCACGGCCAGCGCCAGGATCCAGTCCATGCCCCTCAGGTACTCCTGGGCCCACATGTTGGAGCCAAAGATGTCGGCCAGCAGCAGACCAAAGAGCGGACCCCAGCAGACCACAAAAGCCACCAGGATCATGAGCACCGTGTTGAGCAGGCGGCGGGCCTTGCGGCGGACCGGGGGGCGCGAGGCCTTCTGCCCATTGGCCCGCACCACCTGGAAGATGGCCCCATAGAGCACCATGATGGTGGCCAGGATGCAGGCAAAGATGATCACACAGAAGAGGATGTAGGCCTTGGAGTAGAGCGGGAGCAGGCTGGAACACCTCTGGAAGGAGCACACGCAGTTCCAGCCCAGCAGGGGCAGAAGGCCCAGCAGGGCGGCCAGCAGCCAGCAAAGCCCAATGAAGCCCAGGACGCGGCCCCTCTTGGTGTCCCCGCTCTCCGCCACAGGCCGCACCATGGTAGCGAAACGCTCACCGGCGGTGAAAAGCAGGCTGAAGGTGGATGCAGCCAAGGCCATGAAGAGGACGCCCTCCCTCAGGAACCAGGAGGCCGGCGCCAAGCGGAAGGTGTGAGCCCCAGACAGCAGGACGTTGACTAGGTAGGCCAAGCCAGTGAGCAGGTCACTCAGTGTGATGTTGACCAGGCAGTAGTAGACCCAGCGCCGGGACTGCATACGCGTCACGATGGCCACCAGCACCAGAAGGTTTTCCAGCACCACCAGGCAGCTCACAGCCACAAAGAGCCCCTGCAGGACCCCCAGGCTCCCATCAGTCTCTGCCCGCCCCACCAGCCGGCCGGAGTGGTTGTAGTGCAGGAAAATGAGCTGGCTGTGCCCCCCGGCTGCCAGCTGCTGGCAGGTCTCGTGGGCCTCCACTGGGGACCCTGTGGCATTCATGGCAGTCCCCCAGGGCAGATTGAGGCCCGGGGTGGCTGGCCCCTGGCAGGGTGGAGCTGCTGCCTTGCCTGGTCTTGGTTTCCTGTTATTTGAAATTTCCTGTTATGTTCGAGGTACCCCCAGGGTGGGGGTGAGGCCCAGGGAAGGGAGGGGCATCCCAACGGTCTGCTCTAACCCCAGGACCCAGGAGGGCGCTGCAGCCACCCCTGCGTCAAGACCCCAGCCTCTGTCCCGCCTCCATTCCTCGAAAGCCCAGGGGGGTGGGGGCCCCAGAGGGAGGAAAAATGCGCCCCCCAAAGCACTCGCAACCCCTCCTGGCTAGGTTACTCCCTCCAGGATGGGGCGATTCCATCACTGTCTCCCCAACTGTTGCAACCGTGCCTGGAACACAGCAGGTGCTTGATAAGTGTGCGTTAAGTGACTGGCCACACATGAGCATGAGCACTGCCAGCCACCTTGTCGAGATGCAGGTGCACCCATGTTATCCTCATGACTGGGCCAGAACAGACCTGCGGTACACCTGCAGGGGAAACTGAGGCCTGAAGAGGTGGCACCAGCTGTCACACAGTGGGAGGTCACCACCTACAGACACACAGGGGTCTCTGGGTCCGGACCCTCCTTACCAGAATTTTGGGTTGTCTCTTCTGCCCCCTGAGCTAGGCCCTACTAGGAGCAGAGTTGGGAGCCCCCACCCAGGGCAGTTCCTCACCTCTGGGAGGAGGAATTCACAGGAAAAATGGGGGCTCAGCCCAACCCCGCCCATGTCCATCTGACCGAGCTGGGGCTTTCTGAACCTGAAGTGGCTGAGGACTGAGGTGTGGGCAGTAAGCGGGGGTGAGAAGTGGGAGGGGGCAGCCCTGACTGATGTGGCTCAGTTGGTTGGGCATCATCCCACTAAGTGAAAGGTCGCTGGTTTGATTCCTGGTCAGGGTACATGCCTGGGTTACAGGTTCAGTCCCCAGTTGGGAGCATCTGAGAGACCACTGATCAATCTTCTCCCCCCTACTCTTTTTCCCTCCCTTCCCCTCTCTCTAAATAAAATTTTAAAATAAAAAGTTAATTGGGGGAAGTAGAGTGGTCCTGGGGGACTGGAGGGGGTAAGGCACAGCTCTGCCCTGGGGTCTCAGGGGGGAAGGAGTCCCCCTTGCCAGGTCCACATGAAAGGCAGGGAGAGCAGAAGATCAGGGAGGGCAGTCCAGGTGACCGTGATCCCTGACCAGCACCCCTCTCTTCGTTCACTATTCAGCTGTGGCAGCAGGGCCGTTACAGGGAAGTTCAGAGCAAGGCACTGCCTTAGGAGACAGTAGTGTATTGTCCCTGGAGGTGACAAGCAAAAAACGGCCCTAAAGGGGAGGTGTGGGGAGGAGGAGCCACCCAGGCAGCTGTGCCGGCAGCGGGGGTTTGAGGCCGGGGGTAAGGCGGGAAACTCAGCCAAGTCTTTCCCAGGCACCACTCTGTGCGGTAGGTCGTTGACCCTCATTGCTGGCCGCACGAGGGGCCACTTGACCTGGGCGCACTGCAGAGAGACAGAGAGACACACTGCATGTTCTGAGGCTAAGCCTGTATCCTGGATTGAGTCCTGATTCCACGCTGAGCCTGGACCTTGGGCAGAATTCTAATCCCAGGCTGAGCCTTGATCCTGGGCTGAGCTCTGATCCCAAGCTGAACCCTGACCTTGGCTGATCCCTGGTCCCAGACTGAGCCCTGATCATAGACTGAACTTTGATTCCAGGCTGAACCCTGAGCCGGTGACCATAAACTGACCATGACCCTGATCCATGACCTTGGGTGAGACCCCTGAGCCCTAATCCCACGCTGAGCCCCAACCCCAGCTGAGCCCCTGACCCCTGGCCCAGAGAGCAAATTCAGAAGGAATGCACCACACTCCGAGGCAGCAGTCTGACCGCCGAGGCAGAGCTGTTCAGCAGTGACCTGTCCTGTGAACCACTTGCTGCAGGGAGAGAGGCCACACACACATCACACCTCGTTTAATCTCACATTATCTCTGGGCAGCGGAAGCACATGCTCCCTCTAGAATCTGCCCTGAAGACACAGCTCGAACAATATGCAAGTTCACACGCAGAAGGTCATTACTGTTGGGTGTAAATGAAAAATATCAGCACCCCAAACGCCTGTACGCAGGAGAGAGATGGATAAATTATGCTGCACCAGAGTGGAGCACTACGCAGCTGTGGAAAAGAACATGGGCGATCTCTGTGAACGGAACGGCATGATTTCCAGGTCATACTGTTAAGTGGGGGGAAAGGTACAAAAGAGCTTAGGTCATATGATACCTTTTGTATAATAAAGAAGTGGGATAAAATATACACAGATCTGTTTGTTTTTGCAAAACAAACGCAGGAAAGCTAAACCAGGAACCAATGAGTTTGGTTGCCTGTGGGAGGGGTGGACGGGACTGAAATTGAAGAGGGAATGACACCCTCTGAGTGTCCCTCTTTGCAAGTTTTTGAGCTCAGTGAATGCTTCCTAGAGTGAACAATGAAATTAAATCAACAAGGATGGAGAAAAAGAGCTTTAAGATGGGATAGAAGTAGAAAAGAAATGAACATAATTGCATTTCAAATGAAAAACATAATCCCACAGAAAATAGAAAAGAACCAGCCCATACAAACCTTGGACACAGTACTAGCTCTAAAGACAAAAGGAACTGCAAAGAGATTTTGAACTTTGTTTAGATTTGTTTTCGAGAGTGGAAAGGAGGTAGTGATTCTGAAAGTCCCACCCTGTGCATTATGGGACGGAGCTCAGTAGCCAGTGCACCGACAGAGACAGCCAGGCCTTCCCCGGCGGGGGGGGGGGGGGGGGGGCAGGTAGAAATGTGCGATGGGAGAGCTCAGAAGAACCCACAGGAGTAGGACAGGATTGAAAGTGCCGGTGTGAACTCATGGTGAAACAAAAATCTGTTTCCTGATTCTGTCCACCGAAACTCCCCAACAGCAATGAAAACGTCAGACACCCAGATCTTTGCTTCTGAATATCACCCCCTTCAAAAAAAGGAGTGAGGCAGGAAGTGTGCAAAATGAGCCTGGAACACGTTGGTGTGTCAGAAAGCAAGAAAGTGCCCCGAGAAGGACGGGGACCTGTCCCAGAGACATGGGAGCCAGCCTGAGGGGCTGCTGGCCAAACCTGGAGCTCTGTGAGCACCAGCAATGAATGATATTAAAATCCCAGGCAGGAGATGCTGGGGCCAGGGCCTGGGGGAGGGATGGGCAGTGAGGGTTTAATGGGGACGGTTTCAGTTTTACAAAGTGAGAAGTTCTGGAGCTGGGTGGCGGTGGCTGCACGACACTGTGAATGTGCCGAATGCCACTGAGCGTGTCGCCTAAAATGGTTCAAATGGTCAGTTTATATTATGTGTAATTTACCACAATAAAAAAAACATGGGACAAAACCTTTCCATGTGATCCAGCAATTCCATTCTTAGGTATCTATCCAATAACAGTCAGAAAAATCACCTTTGCGACCATCACAGCATTCATTGATCCAGGCAAGAATCATTGCCGAAATTATTGGGCTGCAGTTTAGTTGGGGAGCAGGACATTTGCATGATACTGAAGTATCTTCCTACAGAGTACATACTAATTAGAAAGAGAAAAATAGCCTATGTGAGAAACCTGGTGAATGTGGCCTTAACCAAGAGATCCAAGCTAAAACGTCATCGGAAATGCACCGAGCAAACATGGCCGGCCAGCGAGTCCAGGACAGGACACGCTGAGGAGGCACAATCCTTCTGTGACATCCCTGTCACAGCGCACAGCCTGCGTCGGATCGCGGGGACGCCCCACCGAATAACCGGCCTGTACTCCTCGAAAAGTCAAGGTCAGGCAGGTCGTGAAAGACAAAAAAGGCTAAGCCTGCCTTGGATAAAAGGAGAACCAAGACACACGAAACTAAAAGCACTGAGTGGTCCCCGACGAGAGACCAGAATGGGGAAAGCTGCTGTAAGAGACGACACTGAGGAGGTTTCCACGTGGGCTGTATATTAGATAATATTACTGCACGCAGGCTGCAGTTCCTGAGTTTGACTACCGCCCTCTGCTTATGTAGCCGAAGATTGTTTTTCATAAGAAATACATGGTGTTCTGTAGTAAAGGTGCGTGATATCTCCAATTCACTCTCAAATTAGTTAAGAAAAAGAATGGGCATATTCTCTATGGAATATATAACACACTTTTATATTATGTTTATAGAGAAATATAAAGCAAAAGTTAACCATGGGCCAATCTAGCTCAGGGGGCAGCAAATTTTTTTCTGCAAAGAGCCAAAGAGGAAGTAATTTCAGCTGGAGAGCCAGACAGTGTCTGTGGAAACTGTTCCCCACGGGAGAGACTGCCGGACACAGTATGTAAATGAAGGGGTGTGGTTGTGTGCCAATAACCCTTTATTTACAAAACAGGCACTGAGCGGAGAGTTTGGCCTACGTGAACCCTGACCTACATGAAGGGTAGATGGGAGTTCATTGCAATAGTTTTGCAACTTCTGTAGGTTTGAATTATTTTCCAAATAAAAAGATGAAGAAAATAGGGATTTCCGAACTTTGTGGCCCGGGGACGGTCTCTAAACACGTTCCCTTAAAAGAAATCAGGGCTCCTCAGAGAAATGGCCGAATGCGGAGCCGGTGCTGGGCAACTGTAGGACCAGCCAAAAAGAATCTCGCCGGGCCAGAACCATGAACTCTTAAGACCACTGGGGTCCTGTCAAGGGGACTGAGGAACAGAGTCCCTCCACTGGCCACTGGCCAAGGGGTGCCTGGGGCCGTCAGAAGCTGGAAGAGGGAGGAAGGATTCCACCCTGGAGCCCTCAGAGGGAGTGCAGCCCTGCTGTCACCTGGATCTCAACCTCTGGCCTCCAGAATTGGGAGAACACATTGCTGTCATGTTAAGCAGTCCGGTCTGTGGTACTTTGTGACCGCAGCGCCCAGAAAAATACCAGCACTCCTCGAATGCCATCAAAAACAGGGAAACGTCACAGCCGAGAGGAGCTTAAGGAACTGTGATGGCTAAGTGTCATGCGGGGTCCTGGGACAAAGAACCAAAAAGACATTGGGGAAAAATCGAGGAAATCCGAGTATAAATATTAGTTAATAATGTGTCAATATTGGTTCCTTAGTTATAAAAAAAGTACCATGTTAATGTAAGATGTTCATAGTAGAGAAATCGGGTACAGTTTTTTATAAGGCAACTGTCTTACCCTCACAATTCTTCTGTAAATTTAACTATTTTAAACATAAACTTTTCTTAAGTTTAAAAAAAAAAGCCTGTTGAATGAATAGAATCTTGGCTCTATGATCTCCCAGGTGTGTGACCCTAGTCAAATTGTTCCGTTTCTCTGTGACTCAGTTTCCTCATCTGTCAAACGGGAGTGACAGGGCCCTGGCTGGGTGGCTCAGTTGGTTGGAGTGTCCTCTGGATACACCAAAGTTGCAGGTTTCATTCCTGATCAGGACACATACAAAAATCAACCAGGGATGCGCCAATATGCGGAAAAACAAATCTCCCTCTCTCCTCCCTCTCTCTATCTCTCTAAAGTCAAATTTTAAAAAATTTGAAAAATGGGAGCGATAGGGGTTGTGCTACATAGAGAATCCCTGAGGATGCTGGCACCCCACGACCTGGCGTAAGTGGAGCCATTATCATCTTCAGAGATGGGTGGGAGCTGTGCTGGAATTTGGGTGAATAGCAACATGGGGTGGGCTTAAATGTGCTCCCCTCCAGGGGAGGGGTCGGACTCCACCTCCTGGCTCACAGTACGCACCTTCCCCGAGAGCTCTGGGTAAACTGCCCAGCATGGGTGTGTGAACAAGTAGATCTTTTCCCCTTCCTTCTCCATGTTTCCACCCCACCTTGGACAGGACATCTGAGAAGGGACAGCGAGGGGATAAACAGGACAGCCCTCAGAAATCACAGGTCTCCAGAATGTCATTTCTTTAATGTTCAATCTGCAAAGGGCCCTGCAGGTGAGGGAATAAATACAGTAGGTTTTAAGATGTAGCGCGCCTGGCCCCCAGCCTGGGAAGGAGGGGGAATGCCTGTGGGCCTCAGTTTCCCTCATCTGCAATCCTGAACAGGATACATTTTTAGCCA
Organism: Desmodus rotundus; assembly: GCF_022682495.2. NCBI lineage: Eukaryota > Metazoa > Chordata > Mammalia > Chiroptera > Phyllostomidae > Desmodus > Desmodus rotundus. The sequence goes on along the minus strand of NC_071395.1, from coordinate 38,555,427 downwards.
TGAGACTCTTAAAAAGACACCCCTCAAAGGAAGGTGTCTGAGGTATGGAGTCCTCAGGCTGGGAGGTACCGTCTCCTGTCCACTAGGGGGCGCCAGAGTCCAGTTCCTGGCCTGAAGGACCACAGCCCCATTCCTGGGGATGTGCATCACCCCTGGGGGATTCCAAACTCCTGACCAGGAGGTGACACACCCAGAAGTCGGGATCCTAAGAGAGCCCACCCACCCAAGTCCTTCATCCCCTGCTCTCTTTACCTTTTCTTCCACCCTGGCATCCCAAATGGCCATTGTGCTCTCTTTCCGAGGAGGTAAACTGAGTCTAGAGGGGAGCCCAGAGGCTGTCCTGGAGAGGGGCAGAGGAGAGGCGGCGACTGGCCTTCCATCCCCAACACATTGGTGGCCCTCCCACCACCGAGGCCAGGAGCGACAAGTGGGGTGTCTGGGCTTTCTGAGCTCTGGCCCCGCCCGCATGTCCTGCCTGCCACACTTTCATCTGACCGGGCAGGCGGGGCCTAGGTCACAGCAGGTTGATCTCGTCGAGGTAGCGGGCCAGGACCGAGTCCCGCACGTCCTTGAAGACTTTGCGGATGTTCTGGGTGTCAGTGGCGCATGTGTAGTGACTGAAGAGGCGTCGGGAACGCGGGCCCTTCCTGCCCCCGTCAGCGCCGTTCACACAGCTGGAGTACATGCGGGTGTACATGTCCAGGATGAACCTCTTGGCTGCCTCCGCGTCCTGCTTCGGGCCTAGGGGGCAAAGGTGAGGGCAGTCAGGGCATAGGGCTTCTGAGGCAGGTGGGGACCCTCTTCTCAATATGGGCAACTTAGGGCGACAGGGACCCCAGCAACCACCCATCCACTACAGTCCAGCAGGTGGACGCCATGTAGCGGGCCACGTGACTCCGGCTCAGCCATCAGGAACATCAGGCTGGGTGGGTCACATGACTTGGGATGTACCGATGAGCCTCTGCTCTGGGACTCTGGTCCGAATTTGTGTTGAAGAGAGACCCTCTCTCTTTGCTGGGTTTGGCGCTGCAGAGACAGATGCTGGTGCAGACAGGAAACTGAGGCCCAGAGAAGGGGAGGGACGGCAGCATTGGCGAGCGCAGGGGCGGCTGTGGTGAAAGCACGTGCGTTAAGGGCCCAACGCCTGGCTCTGCTACTTACTGGTTTGTTTACGTGTTAACCCATATGACCTGTGTGAGCCTCAGTTTCCTCGTGTGTAAAATCAGGATCAGAATAGTCCCGGGCCTCCAGAGTTGTGAGGACTCAAAGCAGGCACGTCCAGGGCCCCGTGCTCAATGATCTGCAGGCTTCCCGAGTGTGCGCTATCACCGCCCTTCCAGACAAGCGGCTTAGCAGAGTGGGTGGGGCCTGCCATCTCCGAATCCAGAGGCCCGGGGTTGGAATCCTGCCTCTGTCACTGACTGTATGATTTCTGGCAAGTGACTGTACCTCTCTGTGCCTCAGTTTCCCCATCTCTACAGTGGTGAGAAGAATGAGTTTTACTTCACAGGGTTTTGGGGGGTTTTAATGAGGATTAAGCAAGTCAGTACATAAGGGTGCTTCCCCCCGTGCTGCACATGCTAGCTGTTATCGGTTAATTATTGTCACCAGTCTTATTTAGTACATAGGAGTGAACGGCCAAGAGCCAGAAGTTTAGCACACTGGGTGCCCCAGCCTCTGGCCGGGAGAGATGGATGAGTTGTGGGGGTTCCTTTTGACCTTAAAGAAAACAAACAGTCCTCAAAACTATCTACTTTATCCCTATTCCCCAACTCTCCAAGTGCTGCGCAGCTGGGAGTGGGGGTGAGGGGTGTCCAGGCCACCATCCTGGAACAAGTTGGCATCTGTCACCCAGACCCTGAGTTTTGTGGGTGTGATTGGCTGAGACTGGCTACTTGGGCTCTGACAAGGTCAGGGGTCACACCCACGGTGATGCCACCAAAGCTTGGTGCACATGAACCAAGGTCTTCACCTACCGCATTTGGTTGTACATTGGGGTAAATAGTGTCTCCTCACCCAAACTCATGTCCACTGAGAACCTCAGAATATGATCTTATTTGGATACAGGGCCTTTGCAGATGTAATGAGTTAAGTAGAAATGAGGTCACACTCAGTGAGGCTGGACCCCAAATTCCGTGACTTGCGTCCTTATAAAAGGAGGAGAGATAGCCGAGACAGCGAGAAGGCCGTGTGCCCATGGAGGAAGAGAGCAGGGTGGTGCATCTACAAGTCCAAGAAAGCAAAGGGCTGCAGGCAACCACGTGACACCGGAAGAGCAGCCTGGGCCAGAGCCTCCCTCAGAGCCCCTGGAGGAACCGACCCTGCTCGCCCACTCACTGGCCGGCACCTTGGTTTCACACTTCTAGCCTCCTGGGCTGTGAGGGAATAAACGTCTGTTGTTTTCAGGCCCCCGTTCCGTGGCCATTTGTCACAGCAGCCCAGGGAAACAAAGATAGCTGGTCTCCAAGGCGGCTGCCATTGCCTCCTCCCCCCTGTAGACGCAGGCCATTGGCCATTATAAGGTAGACTCTGTTTGCCTCCATTTGAGTCTGGGCCGGCCTGACCGATTTTCCTGACCAATGGCATGAAGTAGATGTAACCGTCTGGGGCTTCTGAGGCAAGGTCAGGAGCAGAGGCTTCCACCCAGGCCACAGTCTGACCATCCTGAGACAGCCACGCTGTGAACTGACCCTGGGTTAGCAGACAGCAGGTCGGGGGAGGGAGAGGGAAAGAAAGAGAAAGATAGAGATGGGGAGGGAGGGAGAGAGAGAGAGGCAGTAAAAGGAGGAGAGGGAGGAAGGGAGAGGAGGAGGAGCACAGAGTCACCATCTACATGGCGCAAGAAGCTGTCTCCCAAGAGCATCTCCAGTCCCAACCACCCCAGCTGATGCCACAGGTGAACCTCCCAGCCTCAATTTTTCCCAAATTCCTGACCCCCCACAATCGTAAGCAAAGTGAAAATGGCTGGTTTAAGCCGCTAACTTTGGGGGGCGTTTGTTACTCAGCTGGGACACTTGCAGCAGCTCCCTTCACCTTCACAGTGGCTCTCCGGGGAAAGTGCCAGCCGGTGCATCCTTCCCTGGACTCACCGGAAGCCCAGGCCTCCTCTGGAAGATACACCGCACGGTGCCCAGCACTCCCTGTGCTCTGCTCTAGTTAGCCTGGGCCCTTTATGCCTTGGGCGCCCAAACCCGTGGTATTCCTCCTGATGAACGCACACTTAACCAGACGTTACACAAATCTATTAGCTACGAGCATCGCATGAAAGAGGGCTGCTGCACCTCGGAAACCTGAGCCGTGTGCTTTGGAAAGACTTGTTCAGAGGTCAGTCACTGATATAAAAATAAAATTGCGCCCTGGCTGGTGTGGCTCAGTGGATTGAGTTCCGGCCTGCGAACCAAAGGGTTGTCGGTTGGATTCCCAGTCAGAACACATGCCTGGTATCGAGCCAGGTTCCCAGTTGAGGGTATACGAGAGGCAACTACACATTGATATTTCTCTCCCTCTTTCTCCCTCCCTTCCCCTTTCTCTAAAAATAAATGAATAAAGTCTTTAAAAATAAAAAAAATATATAAAATTGCTATACAATTAAGTATAAATGAGCCAACAATAAAAGTTAGAAAAAGAAAAGTGTCAAAAATCTAAGAAGATGCTGGAAATAGTTGGCGACGCCTTCTGGACATGCTTTATGACAATGAACCCTACCCACGCTCACAAGATCTATAATATGTGTCTTTGGAAAACCCTCCGCTTTAAGCGATGCCATCAAGTATGAAGGCACCTGTTGTTTACCCCCATTCCACAGATGGGAAAACTGACGACAGAGAGAGGCTGGGCAGTGCAAACACTGGGTCTAGAACTCAGGCCCGTCCAATCGTATTTGAAACTGTGCTGACTCCAGACTGGGGTGAGGCCTGGATGGGCATCATTCTTGGGAGCTGCTTTTGGGAGGTAGGTATTGAAAGTTCTAGAACGCTCACCCTGGAAACTGGGGAAGTAGGTGGCCAGGTGGGAGGTGGAGATCTTCTCCTCCAGTATGTCGGTCTTGTTGAGGAAGAGGATGACCGATGTGTTTCTGAACCAGGGCAGCTCCAGGATCGTGCCGAACAGGGCCAGACTCTCCTTCATTCTGTTCTGGGTTGGGGGGCAGAGGCAGCTCATGGCTCAGGCCGGCCAGCGTGGCCGAACAGGAGCCCTCCCTCCCCCACGTGGGGAGGGGTCTGAGGGCGTGCAGCTAGCTGCCTCTGTGCGCCCAACATGGTTTCGTGTGTCACCTGGTTTGACTAGGGGTGTCCCCCCCAAATTCAGGTCTGCCTGGAACTTCAGAACATGACCTTATTTGGAAATAGGGCCTTTGAAGATGTAATTCGTTAAGAAGACGGCATACTGGAATTGGGTGGCTGGCCCCCAGCCCAATGAGTGGTGTCCTTATAAAAAGGGGAAATTAGGACACAGACACGCACAGGGAGGAAGCCATGTGACGATGGAGGTGGCAGTGGGGTGACGCACCCACAAGACAGGGAACACTGAGGACTGCCATAGTCACCTGCCACAGTCACCAGCCGTCAGGGGAGCACAGGACAGACTGTCCCTTGGGGCACCGGAGGAACCAGCCCTGCTGACACCTGGATCTCAGACTTCAGCCTCCAGAACCGGAAGGGAGTTCTTTTCTGTGGTCTCAGCACTGCCACCCCCGCCCCCCGCCCCCGTCTGTGGTCACTTGTTACAGCCGCCTGAGTGACCTAGGACATCTCCCGTCGCTGGACTCGAGCAAGAGCTGTGTCCGAATGACCTCAGATGCGTTCCGTCTGATTTAGCCTGAAAGTCAGAATTATAACACCTCCCTCTCAAGTGCGCAAACTGTCCGGGTGACACTTCAGCCACTGAACGTGCACACGTCAGAGGTGACAGTGTGCCCGACCCCCATGCAGGGTGTGAACTAGGAGAAGTCACGAAACTTGATCCTCACAGCGTTTCTGAGTCAAGGTGTGACACTGTCCCTTCAGTGTGACAGTATTTCCAGGACAGTCTGCATTGTGCTTTGGGTGGGGGAGGTACCTCAGCACATGACTGTCCCCGTGTGTGTGGGGGGGGGTGCACGCATGCTGCTTGTGTCGCTGGCAACACAAATGCTTGTGGATCAGTTTCGGGCTCAATGATCGATCGGGAAAGAAGGGAACATGAGGTTCAGCCTCACCAGACACACGCAGGCTGCTCAAGAGTGGCACTGAGGCCTCCCGCTCGGCGGGGGGTCCCTGGGCCCACGGGAGGAGGAGAGCAGAGGGGACGGCGCTCCTGCCTCTCAGGGGCCCCTCACCTCTTGGTTGTTCTCCTCCAGGCACTGGTCGTACTCGCTCAGCGAGGCCAGGTAGATGAGGGCGATGACGTTCTCAAAGCAGTGGATCCACTTCTTGCGTTCCGACCTCTGGCCCCCAACATCGACAATCCTACCAAAGTGCCCGCTTTCAGAGCTCAGGCCTAATCGGAACCCCACAACATGGCACCCAGACCCCGGTCACGTCTGGGACGCACCAAGATCAACATGACAAGCAGCAAGAACAGGGGCCAGCCACTGGGCCCACACCTCTTGTGTGTCACTGCATTTACCCCCCAATGGTGTCGCTATTGCACCCATTAGACAGATGAGGAAACTGAGGTGCAGAGAGGAGAGGGGACTACCCCAAGCTTCTACTGCACCGGGTTGCCTGATTTCTACCCTCATGGCAGAGGACAGACCCGGAGTCCGCCCTGGTTCTGCCTGGTTGACCCAGGGGAAACCGCAGACCATCCACATGACTCAATTTCCCTATCAGTGAAGTGGGGGTGCTGTGTTCTGGCTGGCCAGGAGATTGTCCAGTGGCGAACACCATCCCCTCTGTGTGTGGCCCAAGGTCAGGGCCTCCACCCTCACTCACCACAACAGAAGCCCCAGCCCTTCTGCCTTCCTGTGCTGCCGTCTAAGAAATGTGGGTCGCGATAACAAGCCCTGCGTCATTTCCCCGGGATGTGACCCGGTACTCAGGCAGCCAACAGGAAATGCCAGAAACCTCAGAGCAAGAAGGGACTTGCCCCGGGGCAGGAGGGGAAAGCAGCTAGTGCCTGTGGCCCCTGATCCCAGAGACCCTCCCCTCTCGTGCGTTAGACTCCCTCAAACCCCCATATCCAGAGGAGGTGTGGGTGCCATGGATGAGAGCAGGCTCTGGAGACTGAGGCAGAGGTGGGGTACACTGTTTGCCAGCCTCCCATCTCAGAGTCTGTTGCCTCTGCACCCTCACTCCACTGACTAACCTCTCTCCTCAGCCTTAGCACACACTCAAGTCTCCCACCTGAAAATCCCCTCCCCAGTCTAGCCTTCCTTGTAAATGTCCCCAAGCTCCGCCTTCACACCTGAACTATTACCTACCCATCCACCCACCCATGTATCCGTCCTCCACCCACATACTATCCATTCACTGATCTATCCATTTATCTACCCATCCACCCACTTACCTGTGTATCCACCCACCCACCCACCCACACACTCACCCTCCCATCCTTCCGGCCAGCCTGCCACATTTGCCGGCTCCCACATTTGCCACCTCGTTCTGATCATCGCTATGAAGCGGGAGGCTGAAACTCAGCCCCAAACCTTGTGGGACTCTCCATCTAGCGAAGGAGATCATGAGTGAGTGGCCACTTTCCCTTCCTTGTGGAAGACAGCTCAGTTATGAACCTTCCTGGAAAGGACTAGTGCAGAGGCCAGAACAGCGTGTTTGGGCTGGGAGCAGGTGGCCCAGGGAAGTGAGACACTCGACACAGGCGGGTTGGTCACAACCCCTGTGTCCAGACATCATGCTGCTCTCGCCACAGCTCCCTGCCACCAGCCCACAGACACGGAGCCTGCTGAGGTCGCTGATGAACCTCTAACGGCCAATCTCAGGGGTCTCTTCTCCCGCCGCGTTCTTCCTGACCTCTCCTTGGGCTTTGACACTGGCCATCATCCTACCTGGATGCCAGCATGCGGCACTAGCCACCACAGCCCTGTCTTCCAGCTCAGGCTTGTGCGTGCCCAGCCACCTCCCAGGCGCCCCAGACCCCTCTGACTCGGCCGTCTTGTCTAACACCCCCATGCCGCCGCCGCCACCGCTGCCACCACCACTGCGGTGGTGCCACCTTCCACCCGGTTACCTTCCTGGGAAAACTGGGAGTTGTTTTCAACTCCCTGCTCTATGTCTCACGCTTATCTAGTCCTGCCCACTCTACATCAGCAAGGTGTCTTGCACCATCCCCTCCTTTCCATCCCCAAGGCCACTCCCCTGGCCCTTACCAGCCCTTCCTGCCTGGACCATGGCTCCTGGACCACGGAGGTCATGGAGGTCCTAACTCCCAGACCTCCAGTCTTGCCCCGTATTGACCACTAGAGGGATCACCTTCTGAGCTTCCCCAGCCTCAAATCCATCCCTCTGGCCATAGCTCTGATCACACAGTCTCTGCTTCTCTTGCACGACAGCCTCTCAAGAGTTGGCACTAGTGAACTACTACTTATCCTTCAATGCCCTAATACCAACGTTCCCTCCTGCAGGAAGACCTCCCCTCCCAGAGCTCTGGTGCCTCACTCTGGGCTCTTCCAGGTCCCAGTCCTGACTATATTGGGGACTGGAGGTGTCCATATCCAGCTCTGCCTCCTTTAGCTTAGAAGCCCCTGGAGGGCTGGTCCTAGGAAACTCCTACTTATCCCGTAGGGCCCCAGCTGCTTTGCCCCTCCTCCAGGAAGCACTCCCCACCATGCAGGCTGCGCTCACCGCAGGTTGGTTTTCTGCACAGAGAAGCAGTACTCGTTGATGCCGGTGGTGGGCATACGGCTGCGAAGCACATCCTGGGCCGTGGGGATGTAGCCCTCATCCGCGATGCGCTCCAGGTCTGACAGGTAGCTGGGGAGCAACAAGTCCTGAGCCCGGCCCTGCAGCCTCCCTTGGCTTCTCAGAACCACCACCCAGGGCCCAGTGAGGACCCTGATCAGGGAGACCCCCCAGGAGGGGCCAGGATCTTTGGGGTCTGGGGCACAGGAACACCACCCAGAGGCCGTGGGGGCACTGGGAGGAGCAGCTTGGAGCAACATGACCATAAGACAGTGTGACCTCAAGAAGAGCAACACTGCAGAGGGGTGTCACCTTGGGGGGCTGTCACCAAGAGCGGCATTGCCCCCAGAATAGTGATGGCCTGGGAGCAAATCACCCAAGGTGCCCAGCATCATGCCCAGGACAGCATCACCTCGTGTATCACCCCAGAAATGGTGTCACCTGGGGCAGCATCACCCCAGGAATAACATCACTCCCAAAACAGGATCACCCCAGGGACAATGTCACCCCAGGGATGATGTTACCCTGGAGCACAACCGTCCCACAGCCAGCATGTGCCCCACGGCAGGTCCCCAGGGTAGGAGCTGGCCACCTGGGACCCCTCTGCTCAGGTGCAGTCCTGGGACTGCGTGTCCGCTGGCTGCATCTCAGCCGCCTGTGGCTGCTCCCAGTGACCACCTCACCCAAAGCCTCTGCCCCCACCCCCACCCCCAGCCCCCCCACCCGCACCCATCACCCTGACCCCAGACTCACTACACCGCAGAGTCAAGCAGGTGAAACTCGCGCCGGCGCTCGTAGCAGGCCCGGATGCCAGCGTCCCTCCACAGCTCCTGCATGGCCGCCGCGTAGTGCTTCTCGAAAGTGGCCACTTTGTAGGGGTCCTGACTCATGATCAGGCTGGCGTGGTGCTGGGGGCACCGACAAGGCAGGTCAGAGCCAGCAAGCCCTCTTCCCCTCCTTTCTCGACTGCCTCTTCTTCCTAGCCCGGAGCCCCCTGCACATTCTCACCTCCCCATCTCGCCTGACGCGCTCCTGCCTCCATTCATGCATTCAACCACAGAGGGAGCGCGGGGAGAGCGGTGCCCAGGCCCAGGGGAAGCAGAGAAGCGCGTGGCGGAGGACAGTGCGGAGGACAGCGTGGGACGAAGGCCATGCCCGTGTGCACTGGGGGCCTCCTAAGTGCAGGGCACCCCTCCTGCTCTTTACCAGCACTGGTTCCTTGACTTCTAGGCGACAATCCCTACAGGTGTCCCCCCTGTTACAGATTAGGCTCCTGAGGCATAAGAAGCAACTCGCCCACGTCCCACCCCGAGGCAGAGCACACGACAGCCCCAGGGGTGGGGGACGGGTAAGACCTGGGTGTCTGTGAATGATCCCTGTGTAGAATCAGTTAAACAGTTTGCAGCTTGTTCCGGCTTGGATTTTGTCCACTACCTCATCCTCGGCAAATTCTGGTATGTAAGTCCTAACCCCTTGGGCGGATGCACCTGTATTTGGAGGTGTGGTCTTTACGGAGGTGACTGAGTTAAAATGAGGTCCTGAGGGTGGGCCCCGATCTAATACACAACTGGTGGCCTCATACAGAAGAACAGGGTGGCCATGTGAGGACGCAGGGAGAAGACAGTCATCTGCGAGCCAAGGGGAGAAGCCCTAAGAAGCCAGCCCACTGGCGCCGTGACCTCGGACTGCCAGCCTCCGGAACTGTGAAAAAATACATTTCCGCTGTGTAAGCTCCCCGGTCTGCGGCACTGCGACACGGCAGCCTGAGCAAAATAACGCGCAGCCTGAAAAGAGGTGAACTCCGAAGTTTTTAAAAACATAGTCAAAATGAATAGTAATTGTAAAAGCAAAAATTAAGAGAAAAATCCTCCTAAAAATTAAGAGTCAAAATTATATTCCGTGAAGGTCCCGAATGGAGCTTAATGTGCTTGGAATGAAGTGAACGGGGTCCTTTGCTCTGAGAGGCGGGGACTGGAGAGGAGACAGCGGCGCCCACTCTCGCCGTTTCTAATCAACACTGCGCTGCGGTCCCGCCAGGGCAAAGGCATGAAAGGGCGCGTTCGAGAAAGTTACACTGCGGTTATCACAGAGGACATGACCATATGTAGAAAATCCAAAGTAGTCCATAGATAAACTATTAAAATAACCAAGAGAACTTAACAGGGCCCACAAATGCGAGGTCCATAAACAAAAATCAAATGTGTGTCTACATACTACCCACTAACTAGTGGACATTTTTTAAAATTTAAATCCCACTTACAGCAGTATCAAAAGATAGCAAATACCTAGGAATAAATCTAACAATACATGTGAAATAAAGGGTTTCTATCGAGAGTATACAAAGAATTTGCTGCAAATCAGTAAAGAAAAAACTGAGGGCCCTGGCCGGGTGGTTCAGTTGGTTGGAGCATCGTCCCGTCCACAAAAAAGGTTGCAGGTTTGATTCTTGGTCAGGGCACCTACCTAGGCTGTGGGTTCAATCCCCAGTCAGGGTGCGTACGGGAGGCAACTGATCAATGTTTCTCTCTCACATTTCTCTCTTTCTCTCTCTCTCTCTCCCTCCCCCTGTCTCTAAAATCAATAAACATTTCCTCAGCTGAAGATTTTTTTAAAAACTGAGAAACATTTTATACTTTTTTAAGTAGGAAAAAAACAAAATTAAAAAATAGACAAAAGATTTGGACAGTTGTTTCACAAAACAGAATGTCCAAGTGTCCAAGAAAATACACGAGAAGGTACACAAGCTCACTATTCATCAAAGCCACGAAAATCAAAACCACAATGAAATGCCACCAAGCGCCCACCAGAGTGGCTTCAGTGAAGGGACAGACAACATCAAGTGTTGACTAGGACAAGGGGCAACCAGAACTCTGCATGCGCTGCTTGTGGGAATATGAATTTCTACAATTACCTGAAAAACATTTTGGTGTCTCGTACATGCCCCCTCTAGGTAGATACCCAACAGAAAGAGGCAGATGACCCAAATGTCAACAACATTAGAATGGACAAATAAACAAACCATGGCACACAGTTATGGTAAAAATAAACCACAACTATGCCACCAAAAGATGGGTGGATCACAGATATACCGTGTAGCACCAGAAGCCAGACATAAAAGATCATTCCAGAAAAGCTGAGAATTTAAAAAAAAAAAATGTATGGTGATGGAAGACGGGGTAGTGGCTGTCCTTTGGGGAGCCTCCGTTTCAGCTGTAAAGTGGGGCACCAGTGGAGATGGGTCACTGTACGGAATAAAGAATCATGTCACCCGCGGACGCTCACCGAGCCCACACCACAGTCCAGGCGCAGCGCTGAGCGCTTCGGGCGTTTTCCAGTCGTCACACCCTCACACCAGCCCTGTGAGGGAGGGGCCGCTGGCCCACCCGGTCGCTCTTCCCAAGTCCCTGGACCACCCCAGACTCACAAGTGAGATGCTTTCAGATTCTAGAAAGGCAATGTGACCTCACACCTCTAAGGGTGACCATTGTAGAACAAACAAACAAACAACAACAAAAAACCATCCAGTGTTGGTGAGGAGGTGGAAAAATTGGAAATTCTGCACTATTGGTAGGGATGCAAAACGGTGCAGCCACTTTGGAAACCAGTGTGGCGGCCCCCCCAAATTAAAAATAGAATCGCTATGTAGTCCAGCAACTCAACTTTTGGATGTTTATCCAAAAACAGAATGAAATCACATCTTGAAAAGATGCGAGCGCTCCTACGTTCACTGGAACACTATTCTTAATAGCCAAGGTGTAGAAAAACCCAATGCCCGTGGATGGATGATGCATGAGGAAAATGGGGTCCGTCCATGCAGTGGAACAGTATTCGGCCTTTAAAAAGAAGGAAATTCTTGTAGTTTATGACTCTCCAACTACTATGCTGTACACCTAAAACTAATACGAAATTATTGAATGTCAACTGTAATTGAAAAATAAAAACGAAGCCCTGGCCGGGTAGCTCCGTTGGTTAGAGCATCATCCCGAAACACCAAGGTTGCAGGTGAACCCCAGTCAGGGCACGTACAAGAATCCACCAATCAATGCATCAATAAGAGAAACAACAAAACTGATGTTTCTCTCTCTCCAAATCAATAAGTGGAAATTTTTTAAATTAAAAAACAAAATGCAAAGAAGGAACTTCTACAATAGGCAACAATGTGGATAAACCTTGAGGACATCATAGTAAGTGACATAAGCCAGTCACCGAAGGACAAGCACTGCATGACCCCACTTACACGAAGCAATAGGCAGACTCAAGGGACCAGAGTAGAATGGGCTGGAGCGGGGCATGCGGATGTGCTATTCAATGGGCAGTTTCGGCGACTTGAGGGGTTGAGCTCTGCTACACAACATCCTTTCTCCCGCCGATACCGTACTGTGCACTTAAAATTCGAGAGGGCAGATCTCGTGTTGAGTATTCTTATCACAACAAAACAATTTTTTTAAAGATGATGTGATGCATGAACTTCATAGCAGCCCCTCCCCGCAGTAATCAGTACATTGTATTAATATTTCCAACAGCGAACAGGCACTAACTCCCCGCGAATCATGAGGTCCAAGGGTGGAGCGCTGGGGGTGCACAGGGCACAAGGAAGGGGGGAGCATGCTGGTGTGGAGCTGCCTGGAATGCACGGCAAGGTCCCACGAAACCCCAGGAAGAGGTGTTCTTAACAAGGACCCGGGGGGTCCTAAGAGACATGGCGCCCGTGTGGCAGCCCCAGGATGCTCACCTGGCTCTCCGGCCTGCTGAAGGGGATCTGCAGCTGGTCCATGGCCTCGATCATGGCCCGCATGGACACGAAGATGTTCTGGTAAACGAGCCGCCGGAAGCCCTTGCGGTCCTCCTCCGAGTAGCCAGCCCCGTGGATGATGCGCATCTGCTTGATGAACGTGCTCTTCCCGCTCTCGCCGGGGCCTGCGGGGGCACGCCATCGCTCGGCCTCAACCTCGACCTCCCGAGTTCAAACCCCGGGGCCGAGGCCGCGCCCAGGGACCCTGGGGAGAGTCTTCACCACCCTTCCCAAAAGGAGTCTCCCTTCCCAAAAACCCCGGATCGGGACGGGCCCTGCCTGCTCCGTCCGCGGGAGGACGGAACGAGTCCGCCGTTAGGGGCTCCTGGGCGGGGGCGGCAAACTGCGGCGCTTGGCCGAATCCAGCCACGGCCTGTGTTTGCACGGCCAGGGGGTTTTCACGGTTTGCGTGTTTTTTCTGTTTCTGATACTTCCCGCGTCCCAGTTTTTACATTTTAAATGGCTGAAAGGAATCAAAAGGAAATTGTCTCGTATCACGTGAAAATTAAATGAAATTCAGGTTTCAGTGTCTATCGATAAAGTTTTATTGGCACGTGACCACACCCACCGGTGCTTGCATCGTCTGTGGCTATTCTCTCCCTACCAGGACGGAGCTGAGCAGTTGGACCGACACCCTCTGGTCCACACAGCTGAAAACGTTTACTATCTGTCCTTTTTAGGAACACTGTGTGGGCCATGGCTTGGAGCATGCTTATATACAGGAAGAGCCACATTAGTGTCCACTATTCTTATTAGCATCAGTGTTTGTCAAAATTATAATTCATATTTTTTGCTATAATAATCTCACGTAGAGAAACTTTTATGAAGGAAACATAATAGGATGAAGAGTGTTAGGCGGCCGGAGGGAAAGAGAGGGAGGAGGTGATGGCAGGAAGGGGACTGGGCAGGTCGTGCAGGTCCTGGTGGCAGGACTTGGGCTTTTACCCCTGGGAGGTGGGCGTCCTGCAGGGCTGTGATTGGAGGAGGAACAGGACCAGACTCGGATGCTCACGTGCGCCCTCTGGTGGTTGTTTCGGGGGAGGACAGGCTGTGGGGTACCAGAGCAGAGGCACTGGGCTCTAGAGGTAGGAAGATGATGGTGTAGCCCTGGAAACTGGTGAAAAGGGGTCATATTCGAGAGATATTAGGGAGACAGAATAAACAGGGCTTGCTTGATGGACCAAAGTGGGGAGAGGAGCCCTCGCAGGGCCAGCTACAAGGCCAACTGCGAGATGAAACCACAGGCCCCTTCTGAGAGAGGGTGCTGGCCCTCTGTGATATCAGTTCTGGAATCTTCAACAGCCTCGGAGCAGAAGCTCAAAGACCAAGTCTCAGCACCCTGCTGTCTGACCTCCAGAACCCCCCTCCCTCCCTCTCAGTGCCTCTGTTTTCTGTCTGTAAAATGAGTGTGGCAGCCAGACAGGAGGCTCAAGGCTGGGAGGTTCCTACAACATCCGATCACCCTGCTTGGTTCTGGGGGACACGGGTGCGGGGGTTTTCCAGGGACCGGAGTGGGGCCTGTGCAGGAGGAACTGGAAAAGCATCAAAAAGGGAAGGGGTGGCCTGGTTGGAGCCCAGAAAGAGGAAATGAAAGCAGAGGGAGGTGAGCAGAAAGGAGGGTGGTGAGTATGGGAGGCAAAGAGAAGGAAGGTGCTACCTTGCATCAACCCCCAGGACTATCTTATCCCCTGTCTACCCCCAGCATGTCTGAGGGTAAGAGGGGCAGGTCTGAGGTAGCACTGGGTGTTATAAATCCACTAGAATCAAAGTCTAAGGAAAAGAGCCACTTTTGCCCTGGCCGGGTGGCTCCGTTGGTTGGAGTATCATCCTGTACACCAGAAAGGTCTCCAGTGAGGGCACATGCCTAGGTTGCAGGTTCAATCCCCGCTTGGGGCATGTACAGGAGGCAACCAATCGCTGTTTCTCTCTCACATCTCTCCCTCCATCCCTCCCTCTCTGTCCTTTTCTCTCTCTTTAAAAAAATCATTAATAAAAAATATCCTCGGGTGGGGTTTAAAAAATGAGAGAGAGACATGTCTGTGTTGCTGTAAAGGACGTTAGTGGGGAAACTGGGAAAGCTGGCAGGTGTGAGTCGGGGCGGGGGGGGAGCGGCTGACAGCACCGCCCTGGGCTCCTGGCCGGCATTTGCCGTGGTCCTGGGGGGCTTTGCTTTGTAGTGGGACTTAAGCCCACTGAAGTTTTTAGGGGTAAAAAGGCATCAGGTCTGCAACTTACAAATGGTTCAGAAAAAATGAAAACATTTGTATTAAATATACACATGTATAGTAAATAATTATAGCTATAATTATGCATTAAATAAATTACAAGTCTGTATATATACTTACATGTAGCATACACATGTGTGTATATATTTGGGGGGAGAAGGATAAAGGAAATGTGGTAAAATGTTAACATTTGCAGAAGAATCCAGGCGCAACTTTTTTTTATAAGTCTGGATGCATTTCAAAGTAAGTTAAGAGAGAGAAAAAAAATAGAACTCTAAATGCAATGTGAAATGCTGGATTGGGTCCTGGAACAAAAAAAAAGGGCCTTTGTGGGAAAGACAGTCAAATGGCCCAATGCACCATCTGGGGTTTAGTTAACAGCGATGTGACAGGAAGGGTCCCCTGTCAATTCCTCAGCTATGACCGCGGTGCTGCAGTTCTATGAGATGTGAGTGGGAGGGGAAGCTGCTCAGCAGTAGAGGGTAACTCTGTGTACTCTCCCTACTACTTTTCTGTACATCTAAATTTTCCCAAATAAAAGTTTCCTTAAAAAAAAAACCCGCTGGCGGGTCCCCCAGGTCTATAAGCTCTCCAGTGTGGGGCCAAATGTGTCTCAGATTCTGGAACTTCGTGGAGTTTAGTTCATCAAGCTCACTAAATACTCTGGAATTGAAACACCTGAATATCACAGCCTCAATGCCTAATTGGAAACCTGAGGACACCTCCAGTCTTCAGAAGCTTGCAGATTAGGGGAAAGCGAAAGTGATGAAGCCCGCACACCCCTGAGAGCTGAGAGCAGGAAGCACCACCTCACGTGGGCCTCTCGGCAAGAGCGACGGCTCTCGGCCCCACTTTTCGGGTAGGAAGACTGAGTGCCAGAGCTGTTGAGGGGACTACCTTGGGTCTCACAGCTGGCGAGTGGCCAAGCCGAGACTCACACTCAGTTCTGCCTGAGTCCAGAGATTGTGGGCTTTTTATTTTTTAAGATTTTATTGATTTATGTTTAGAGAGAGGGGAAGGGAGGGAGGAAGAGAGGGAGCAAAACATCCATGTGCAAGAGAAACAGAGACCAGTGGCCTCTCATACGCCCCCTGCCGGGGGCCTGGCCCACAGCCCAGGCACGTGCCCCAACAGAGAATGGAGCCTGCATGGAACCTGCAAGACCCTCCAGTTTGCGGGACGACGCCCAAGCCACTGAGCCACACCAGTCAGGGCCTCAGGGGCTTTTTAATGATCATACAGGAAGGTCCCATGTGCTGCCTAAACAATAGCAACATTGATAATAATAACAATTGGTATCACTATCATCATCACAGTGAGCGTGATTTAATTCTTGGCATCTGCCAATGCAGGGGCCAAGGGTGCCTGTCCTGGGTCAGTCCTCCTGAGAATCCTGCTGTTTCCCGTTTACAGAGGAGACACAGGCTCAGGAGGGTGCAGTGCCTTTCCCAGGGTCACACAGCTGGTGGAGAATGTCCTTCACCCCCAGAATGGGACATGGCCAGTTGGATGAGTCGGGTGTCGTCAAAATATCAGCTAACGTGACATTGCTACAGACACTCAGAAGCCGGACAGCCCCTCTGGGTGCTGCCTGAGACGGCACCAAGACAGACGGCAGAGGACTTCACCCTTTGACCTTTCACCGGCCTTCCGACTCCCAGACCTCAGGTCTCCTCCAAAAGTGTAGAGAACAAAGGTCTCAGGAAGCAACAGTTAACTAGGTTTCGATGCGCTGATTTTCTTTTCTCTTCTCTTCTGCTTTATTAAAGAAAAAAAAATTCTGGCCTCCACCCACGACGTGGACTTCGTGACTCACGAGTGGACCACAGCATGAATTCTGAAAAATTCCACAGGTGGAAACCCCTGTGTGCAGCCGATGCCTGTCCCGAAGCCACTGAGGGACCTGGAACCTTGACAGCCCCTGGCTCCTGGTCTGCCTCAGGAAACCCCAACATGGCGCTGGGGGCTGTCAGGGCAGCTGCATCCACCTGGCGGGGTCTTGCAGCCCAGACAGGAAGTGACACTTCCTCCTGGGATGGATGAGGAAGTGGAACCCAGCAGATGCCCGGAGGAGCTGGGCCAAGGCCCAGGCATCACGAGACAGCATGTGGCTCCTGTCAGGGGGCTGGCAGCCCCTGCCCCCGCCAACCCTGGGGTACAGGAGCCAGTCTGGGCAGCAGGGGTGGAGGGCTGGCAGCTCGTCTCGGCTCTGGCTTAGCTCTGGCTCAGACTGGATGCTGACTCAGACTGATGCTGCCACCTCCCTGGACCTCAGTTTCCCCATCTGTCATTGGTGTTCTGTGGCTTTTCTTTCCTGGGGCATGTTCACAGGGCAGTCAAACACACAGACTTGGAGCTGGAATTCTAGGTTCTGACACTGGCTGTGTGACCTTGGGCAAGTCGCTTCACCTCTCTGGGCCTTGGTTTCCCCATCTGGGATTATGGCTTCATTCTGACTCCACCCCTCCCAACATGGTGATTACTTCCTGTCAGGGACAGACAACCCCTCCCCTCACACATACTTGGCCCTCATCCTCAAAAGGACTAGCAAACATCTAGAAAAAATTACTTTTGGATTTAATTCTCATTTTCAAGAAAGGAGGGAGGTGGGGAGGTGGCCCTCAGGGCAAGGATGGGGGTGACCAAAACCAGTCCTCATGGCTGTCCCCAGGGTGGCCACTGGTGCTCGGATACACAACCTCCTCCCCACCCCTTCCCCGCACCAGCAGAAGGGGCCTCCTGAGTTAGGCCTGGCAGGGCAGTGGTCAGGTGGGGCAAGGGTCCTTCCCTGCTCCAGGAAGATGCGCCACAGCTCTGGAGGAAATCTCCCCTGAATCAAGACCGACTGACGGATTCATTCATTCGTTCACTCCTTCATAAACCATGCACTAGGCACCTACTATATGTCAGGCTCACTGTCCTGCTGGGCCAGGCACTGGGGGCACAGGAGTGAATAAGACAGACGTGGTCCCCGCCTTGCACTCTTCACTCTATAACCGCAGAGGCAGACGATAAGCGGGCACACACCTGAGAGCGCCCGTGAGCGAGAGCTATGAAGAAAAGTCAAGCAGAGGACAGAGAGAGAGGGGGCTGTCTGTGTATCCGTGGAGTTCCAGGAAAACGTCTCTGAGGAGGTGACAGTCCAGCTGAGACCTGCCCTGAGCGACAGTGCCAGCCGTGACCCTGAGAGCTCTTGGCAGCGAGAACAGCAAGTGCAAAGGCCCTGAGGTTCGGATAAAGGAACTCGAAATGTGCAAGGAAAGATCACTAATATTGATAAACTCCTGGTCTGACGGATGAAGGAAAAGAACTGGGGACAGATAATTGAAGAGGGACATCACTACGGACCCCCCCCACACGGAAAGGATAATGAGAGAATGTTATAAAAAAATGTTATGCCCATAAATTTAACGATTTTGAAGAAATAGACAAATTCTTTGAAAGATATTCATAACCAAAGCTCACTCACGAATAGATAGCTTAAATAGGCCCATTTATTAAAAGTAATAAATAATATGTTAATATATCACATATATTATTAGTATAATAATACCCTATCTATTAAAGAAATAAAATATAAACATAGCTAGTAAAGCAATTAAATTCCTAATTAAAAAATCTCCAGGCTCATTCATGATTTTACCAAATGTTTAAGGAAAACATAAAATACTCAATGACGAGCAGAGAAGCCAGGCAGCTACCGCTGACATGTCACGGCCAGCAGGCTGGGCTGGGGTCCGAGAGGCCAAACAGGCCAGAGCTTGAACTTTATGCCAGATCTTCTTGGAGAAATAAAGGGGTGGGGGGATTCTTTTCAATAGTTCAGCAAGAGGAAGCAATGTTAGAAGTTGGAAGGTCCCTCAGTTAGGGTGCAATTTCAGGGTCCAGGGCTCCCACTCTCCTTCCACTCCTCGACACTTCCCACTGAGCAAAGAAGAGAGAGGTGACTATACAGATGACCAGCCTCTCTGACCTGGGCCGGGCAGATGTGACTTCAGGACACCTGAGGCCTGCCCAGCACCCACCCAGAGCTCAGGGAGTCCTGGGAGACCCTCCAAGGCCCGCATCCCTGGGGCCACACACGGGCACAGTGTCTGGGGGAGTGGACACGTGTAGGTGACAAGACTAAAGTTTCAGAGGTCACAATCTGCCACCCTTCGAGTGACCCCCACTCCCTCACCTGGTTTAATTTTCCTCCTCCATCTTCTAGCTGCCGGAATTTGTTTTAGTTTACGGGCTTCATGTCTGTCTCCCTCACCAGAAGATGAGGTCCCAGAGGCAGGGACAACTTCCACCTCCTTCTCCACTGTGTCCCCAGGAGTTACTCAATACATCTTCAATGTATGAATGAACCCATCCATCAATCAGAACTAGATGGCAACATTCTGCCCACAAAACTCACGCTAATAAACCTCCAGAACCCAGGTCAAGCCCCACCACCCCCACCCCAGCCCATCCAGCAGGTATGGCAGGGAGAGAGGAACTGGGGGGCCATGTGGAGATGGAGGGACAGGACAGGCCTTACTGGCCTGGGCAGGGACAGACCTGAGCTCATGGTTACCTTCCCACAACACAGAGCCGGTAGGGTGTGCTGGGCCTGCCAGGCTGGAGCCGCCCCACCCGGCCATCCCACCAGCCATCTCCATTCCTGCAGATGCTCTGCAAGGTGGCTGGGCCCGTGTCTGGACGAGGAACTGGGCCTCTCAGTGCCTCGGTCTTCTCATCTGGCAAGTGGATTCCCAAGTTCTCTGGCCCCCGTGTGGGTGAGGACCCCCTCTTGGAGCCTTCTTCCTTCTGCCAACCCACCAGGCCCTGGACTCACCCAGAAGCAGCAGCTTCAGCTCGCCTCGGTCCCGCCTCTTCTGTTCCAGGAGGATCTTGTTGATCTCCTGGTCAATCCGGGCGGCTGTCTTCTCATCCTCCGTCAGGCACCAGGGGCAGCAGCGCCAGGTCAGCGACCGGGCCATGATTTGGGGCCTCAGAAGGCACAAGGCAGCATGGCCCTGGCCCCCTGGGGAGGGCACCCCCACCCCGTGGGCTCCAGGGAGGGCTCCCGGCAGCCAAGCGTGAAGGGGCGGCCCTCTTCTTGGGGGTCACCCCCTGGAACTCCCAACTTCCTGGCCTCCGGCACCTGGGCAGCCCAGCTCGGGAAGGCCTGAGCGCCAGGCACAAGGCGTTGGGGGAGAAGTAGGAGGAGCAGGAGAGGGGGTACAGAGGCTCAGGGCTCCCCGCCCATCTCCAGACCTGCCCTGCCCTGCCCGGCCCGGCCTAACTGGTTGACTGGGGCAGCAAGGAGAGGTGGGTGCCCCTGGGGAGGGTGGGGCACCTCGAGGAAGGGCCCCGCGCAGTCTGGGCCCCCGGCAGCTAACTGGGCCCTCCTTCCTCATTCTGAAGAAGGGGTGGACTCCATCCTCTGCGGGCCCCTGACCCCGCCCCTGTCACCAGGCCCACCCCTGAGAGCCTGCTCGGAGCCAATTAGGAGCGATCCTCAGAACACCCACAAGGAAGGCTGGGCGGCACCTACTGTCTGAAGTCCTTGCCTGTGCGGGCTTGTTTCTTGTGCCCATCCCCTCAGAGTTACTGTTATCTACTTCCTCCCGTGTACAGATGAGTAAACTGAGGCACAGACCGTGATGGGACTAGATGGGGCCTGGAGCTGGCTGTCACTCATGCTGCCCCTGGGTCCAAACCCGTTATAACCGGGCAGCTTTAGGATGGCCATTCATTCTTCCAGCAAACACTGACTGAGCACCCACGGTGTGCCAGGCATCCTAGGCGCTGTGGAAAGACGAAATCCCTGACCCCCCTGCCTAAAATTCCAGTTAAGAGAGACAAGTCAGGGAAGGTAGTTTTAAAAAATATTCAAGTCTGTCAGATGGCAATACACTCTGAGAGAAAAATGGAGGGGAGGAAGGGCTGGGAGGTGCTGGGGGGCTGGGGCTGCAGCTTCACACAGGGCATTGAAGAAGGTCACACTGACCAGATGGCATTTGGCACCAGGAGGAGATGCTGAACAGGCAGCCTGGGCACAGGGGAAGCTTGCAAGTTGAACCAGCTGGTCAAGGCTCCCTGCCCTGACCCCCTTAGCCCTAAGACCCTCAAAGTAGGACAAGCACGCAGGGGGGAACATACAGCTGCTTCCTGACTCTCACAGCCATAGGAGGTATTGCAAGTTGTCGTTTCTGGGTGCAGAATCCCCTTTGAGAGGTTCTTGAAAGCTCTAGAAAGTTCTGGAACACTGCACCCCAAAGAGATATACATAATTCAGGGGCCTCTGGAACCCTCACAGATGGTACTATCAAGGCTCAGAGAGGGTGAGTGCGTGCCTGGGGTCACACAGCACCAACTGTCACCCCACCCCGAAGCCCCAGCCACCAGGAAGGTGCCGTGTTCTTTGTTGTTGAATCATAATGAGTGGCGGATGGGAAGTGTGATAAGACCCCCCCACCCCAGTCAGGTCACTGGGGCAGGCAGGCTCTGCCCTACACACCCACCCACCCGCCCCCAGCCAGATGGCCCAGAGGAGCTCAGGGTGACTTCCCACTGCCAGGCAGGCGAAGAAAAGCAGAAATAAGTCCGGGCTGCGCAGCACTGGGAGGACAGCACCGAACAGAAACAACCAGCTTGGCAAAACCAGGAGGCCGGGCTGAGTCACAGCCCAGAGGGCGGACGGAAGTGCAGAGAGGCCCAGGAACCCGGGGGCCACCCTCTCCGGGCATCTCCCTGCTGCCCATTCCAAGGTGCACCCAGGTCCCAGCATGTTGCAACAGGACCAGGTGTCAGACCCTGGTCTAATGCCTTCTGTGGTTTGCGCTTGACCTCCTTAGAAAAACGACCGGGCGCCCTTGATCCCCACCAGGGCCGGGCCTCTGTGAATTTCTCCAGCTTCAAAACAAATCTCCCCTCCAGTTCCCCAAAAAGGCAAACTGGCTCTTTTCCACATGCCAGGCACCGGTGGGGACATTTGTCACGTGTTAATTCATCGGGGAGTACCGGAAGAGCTTGTGGGCACATTTGAAACCCACAGAGAAAGTGCATCAAACGCGCCTAGGTAACCTGACCAGTCCTTGTGAGCCCAGTGGCCCCGTGGCCCCTGGTCAGGCCAGGACTGAGTCATTGTCAACCCCATGGGGGTCCCCAAACACCCTTTCCAACAGGAGCCGCCTCCCGCCCCCACCCGCCCCCGCCCCGCAGTCACCACCACTCTGCTTCTACAGCATTTTTTAGGTCTGGGGGGTGCTTTTTGGTGGTAAGATTTATTTAGTTTTTTTATTTTTTTTAGACATGCATGGTGCTATCTCTGCTTTCTTTGGCATTTGGCTCTATGAGTTTTAACACAGGTAGTTACGTAGGTTTTCAGTGAAAGAGTTAACAGAACACATGCCCTCCCCCGGAAAAACTCTGTCCTTGGTAGTGTCCGCCCCTCACCCTGCCCCAGCCCGGAACCGTCGGTCTGCTCTTTGTTGCCACAATTTTAAAAATCTTTTTGAGCCTTGGTCAGGTGGCTGAGCTGGTCGAAGTATCCTCCCGTACGCCCAAGGGCGGTAGATTCAATCCCTGGTCTCTCTCTCTCTCTCTCCCCCCTCCCCCCCTTACTCTCTCTCTCTCTCAAATCAATATACATCTCATTGGGTGAGGATTTAAAAAAAACTTTTTGAGAATGTCATATAAATGGAATCATACGTGGTGTGGCCCTTGAGACTGGCTTCTGTCACTGAGCATTTGGAACTTGTCTGCGCAGTGGGTGTATGAGGACCCTCCCTCCCGACTGCCGAGTAGTTTTCCCGCTGTGTGCGTGCGTCCACAAAAAGACGTTTGGTTGTCTCCCGTTTGGGACCATCGTGACTACTGGCACTATGGACACACCCGTGCAGGTCTCGTCTGAACGAGTTGTGTTCGCTTCTCTTGCATAAGTTCCTACAAGTGGGATTGTTGGGTCCTCGCATACCTGTGTGTTTAACTTGGTAAGAAACTGCTGGACGCTTTCTGAAAGCGGCTGTACCATTTTGCATGGCCGCCAGTGATGTCTGAGAGTTCCAGTTTCCTGCATCCTCACCAGCACTTGGTGGTGTTCGTATTTTTTTTTACTTTAGGCAGTGGTGTCTTATTGTGAATTTAAGCTGCATCTCCCCAATAGATTAATGATGTTGATATCTTTTCATGAGCTCATGCGCCACCCACATCTTCTTTGGTCGAGTGTCTATTCAAATTTTACCATTTCTTTTAGTAGGTTGTTTTTCTCTTATTGTGTTTTGAGAATTCTTTATATATTCCAGATACAAGTCTTTTACCAGGTGTGTGGTTCGCAAATATTCTCTCCCGCTCTGTGGTTTGACTTTTAATCCTCTCAGTCATGTTTGCGTGGAGCAAAAGTTTTCAATTTTGATGATGTTCCGTTTATATTTTTTCCTTTATGGGTTATGCTTTTGGTGCTTTCTATAAGAACTCTTTGTCAAACCCAAGGCCACTACGAGGTTTTCTTCTAGGATTTTTATTGTTTTATATTTTACACTTAAATCTGTGATCCATTTTGAGTTAAATTTTTATATAGTCAAGTTTGTTTGTTTGTTTGTTTGTTTCTTTCTTTCTTTCTTTCTTTCTACCTTCCTTCCTTTTTGCATGTAGGTATCCATTGTCCCTTTCTCCATTGCGTTTCGCCAAAAATCATTTCACTGTATTTGTGTATTTGATGGGTTTGCTTAGATCTCCCATATTCTTGCTCATATTCCGTCTGCTCATTCTATTTTACTGCGGAGAGGAGTGTTGAAAAATAATTATAGGTTTGCCTGTTGCCCCTTTCAGTTCTGTTATATTTTGCTTCATATATTCTGTGTGCACACGTTGAGGGTCACTATGTCCTCTTGGTGAACTGGTTCTGTTACATGATGACTCTTTACTTCCTTGCTTTTCTTCATACATTCACAACCAAACTGACTAGCCTTAAAATTCCTATTTAATTCCCGTCACTTTTGAAATTGGAAATGGAACTGCACAAGATGGCTTCTGGTGCGTCTGGTTTCTGTCGATCTCCTGTTAGGGTTGTGCAGTAAACCCCCACTGGTGTGCGTGGCTGTAGTTCCTTGATTCTCATTCCTTATCAGGATTTTCTATTTAATTGTTAAACCCAGATATAATCCACATATTCATCTACTTCCTTATTCTCATCAGCATTGTTTATTTATTGTTAAAAATCAGATATAATAGACACATACTAGTTTCAGGTGTACAATACAATGATTCAGTATTTATACACACTGTGAAATGATCACCAGAATAAGTGTAATCAGCATCCATAGCCCCACGGTTACGATTTTTTTTTCTTGTGATGAGACGTTTTAAGATCTACTCTCTATGCAACTTTCAAACATGCAATACAGGGACCATGCTGGACTAGTCATCCATTCTTCTGTTGAGGGGCGCTTGGTGAAACGTCACTTTGTGGCTGGAATGAGCAGAGCAGCCGTGAGCACCTGGCCCATGCCTTTTGGTGACCGTATGTGACTTCTGTGGAAAAATACTCAGTTGTGGAACTGCTGGGTTATAAGGTATTTCCCAGATATTAGCTATTTTTTGCCAAAGTGCACACACTAATTTACACCCCCATTAGCTCTGGGGAGTTTTTATAGAGCTAAATTTATTCCGGCCCAAAGACTCCCCTTTATTCAGAAAAGATGCAGTCTTTGCAGCTTCTCTGTTATTAAAAATGTCCCTTTTGTTTAACGGAGAATAGGATACTTACAGTTTTTTCAAAGTGTCTCCCACCCCTCAGCTGATGGGATTATTTGCCACTGAGGGCCACAGCTGCATCCCTCCCTGGACCCTGCCCTTGGCCTCACCCAAGGCCATGCCCCCCCCCCAACTAAGGGTGGCCCAAGGCTGGAGTACAAAAGTCTACCCCCCTCTTTTTATTGACTGATGAGGTTTTTTTGGATAAGACAAGTCTCCACCCGGCCCTTCCCCCTCCTGTGTGCATCCTAAAGAACGGAAGGCAGGGCCTCAGACTGGCACTGAAACACCCTTGCTCACGGCACTGCCGCTCACAGCAGCCGCAGGGGGGCGCTACGTGCCTATCTCTGGCCAGCAGGGCCAGCTTCCTGAAAGTAGGACTCTGCTCTTAAGGCTTTCAGTTTTGAAATGCTCCTGATTTTGTAATGAGAACTACGTATTTTATTTTTGTCCCAATTCCACCTGGCTGGACAGGTTGCAGCTGGTGCCAAGTCCCAGGAAGCCACTGGCCTGCCGTCAGGGCAAGGGGATGACTTCTCCCTGCCTTGGTTTCCCATGTGGAATGTGGGTGACAACAGGACCTCCTCTGGGTGGATGCCCAATAGAGCCAGCAGGTGAGGGGGATGGCAAGAGAGCGGCCCCCGCTGGACACAGAGGGCATGAAGTCTAGGTGATGTCCATGTGCACTGGCAGTCTCAACCAGGATCCCTTCCCAAACAGACCTCCCAAGTCCAGCTTATCTCCTGAGGCTTCACTTAGCTCAGCTCCCATCAACTCCCACCTGGAACTCAGTCCCCTCCAACCTGGTTCCAGGTTCTCACCCTCACCCCCGTTTGTCCTCCCCATGTCAGCCACCAGAGGGCACCTGTGAGCACACGAATCAGGCCCTGGCATCTCCGTCTATCCTCCCCACAGCAGGCACCAAAAGGCTAGCTCCTGCGAGGACCAGAATCGGGTTCTGTCCTTCCTCTGCCTGCAGCCCTCCAAGGCACCTACCTCACTCAGAATAAAACCTCAAGTCCTGTCTGTGACTCACAAGGCCCTGCCCCTGTCCCCTCCCTGTCCTCACCTCCTCCCTCTCTCCTTTACTCTCTCTGTGCCAGCCACTGGGGCACCTGTGAGCACCCGAGTCAGCTCCTTGCTGTTCCTTCAGCACACCAGGCACAGTCCTGCCCTGTGGCCGTTGCACGGGCCGTTTCCTCTGCCTGGAAAGCTCTTCCCGCAGGTCGCAGCATGGTTCCTTCCCTGCGTGTCTTCCAGGATCCTGCTCATACGCCACCTTCTTGGAAAGGCCTTTCCTGACAGGTCTGCCTGAAGTTGCCACTGTTGCTCATCCCACTTCCCTGCTCTGCTTTTTCTTCATAGATTCAGTCACGGTGACAAATACTGCTCCCCCTGCCTCCCACTGTATCTGCAGCACTGAGGTCAGTGCCTGGCACCCAGGGAGCCCTCAAGGGTATCCTATTGATGGAAGAGGAGGGTGGGGAGAAGCTGGAACTCTTGCACACGGCTGGTAGGGATGTGAAACAGGGCAGTCACCGTGAGAAAAGGATGGCGGCTCCTCCAACTCCCAGAGTTTCCCTACAACCCAGAAATTCCACTTCGGAGCATTTATCCAATAGAAGTAAAAGCAGAACTCAGAGGTTCGTGCGCCCCTGTTCACAGCAGCATTATCCATGATGGCCAAATGGGGGAGACAACCCAAGTGTCCACGGATGGATGAATGGACGGTGGTCCATCCAGACAAGGGAGTACTATTCAGCCTTAAAAAGGACATTCTGTCACCTGCTACAGCATGGATGAACCTGGAGGACAGTGTGCTGAATGAAATGAGCTAGACCCAGAAGGACAAATACCATGTAATTCCAATCACACGAGGTCTCTGGAGGAAATCAGATTCACAGACAGAAAGTAGATGGGGATGCCTGGCAATTAGTGTTTAATGGGGACAGAGTTCCAGTTTGGGAAGACGAAGTTCTGGAGACGGGGACCAGGCAGCGGGGATGGTAGCGCCACACTGCGAATCTAATGCCGCTGAACTGTGCACTTCAAAATGGTTGATGGTCAATTTTATGTTACATCTATTGACCATGATTAAAACCTTTAGGAAAAAAAATAACTGAAAAAAGACAGCGGATAGCCTGCCATCCATCTTCAGTTTACAGAAAGGCAGGGGGCTTTGTCTTCCTAGTATCTCTGTGAGTGGATGTTGCTCCCTGCCCCCCAAAAGGAGGTGCCTCTCTTGCAGGATGCTCCAGCCCTTAAGGCAAGTGAACTTGAAGTCAAGAGCCAAGCAAGAGGACCTCAGATCAGGGCTCCTGGTGCCCAAGTCCCAGCCTGGGGTGGAAGGCCTCCCCGAGGAAGCTGTAGCTATGGCTCCTGTGAGCTCAGACCCCTGCCCAAAGGTGCCAGGATCCAGGTTACCCACAGGGAACCAGATGACATCCCGGGGGCCCTCAGAGCCCCTCCGCCAGCAGGAAATAAGCCAGAGGGGCCGCAGCGTTTAGGAACAAGATTTATTCCAATTTAAAACAATTCATTTCAGGAGAAAGATATGAAAAGTCAATTTCCATCAGTTATCTCTGGATTAAGGGGTCAGGGCCCCGACACACTGAGCAGAGCCTGCTGTCCCACCCGTCTGGACGGACCAGCCTTTGGCTTCCACAGGTTGGCATCGAGCTAACCGTGCCCATCCCCCAGCACGCACGACAATACATGCATTTCAAATGACAAAAGGTTTAAAAACAGCATTTTTATATAATATTCTTTTTTAAATAGGTTAAGGTTTAAATCGTCTGAAATCAGGACTGTAATATACAAGTATAACCAGACAGTGTTCACCCCACTGGCCGCAAGTTCCCGCACTGCCACTAGGGGGCATTGGCACTAGGACATCTCTCAGGGAATTGGGTGCTGGGCATTAGCTGTACTGTGACCTGACACCATGGGAGGAGCTGGGAGGTTGGCACAAGAGAGAGCATTAGGAGTTCATCAGGGTAAAAATCAAAGACATCATCTAACCTGGCATGGGACCAGAGAGGGGCTGAGACCTCCTGTTCTGGCTGGCACTGACACTGGCACAGAACTGGTCTTGGATTCCCCTGGGACACAGGATGGCCCTGCCCTCAGCTCCTGGGGTGGGGTCAGGCCCATGGGGTTCCAGAAGACCCAGGCAGGGGTGGTTTGGCGCTCCAGCCAACCTTGGGCTGTGGGAGGCTTGGCACACTACCCCCTCTGTAAGAGGAGTTGATTCTTTGGGTGCTCCCCCACATGCTCACGCCACCCGTCAAGAGCCCAATCCAGTTCCCTTTTTGTGATCTGGACCCTTGAGAGACCCACTGCCAACAGCGCCACCTACTTCCCCGAGACTGGGGGCGAGAAGGGGGGATTACATTCAACCCTCGCAAACAGATACACAGCACAAAAGGGGCCCTTTCTGGAAAACTGGCTGAGAGGCTGGGATTGCAGGCCGTTCTGCCCCCGGGTGGGGCTCATCGCCAGGAATGCAGCCGCCCCCACTTCTGCCTGCCTTCCACTCCCCATCGCCCCGAGGCCCTCCTGGCTTTGTCCTGCTGGTGGGACTGGGAGAGGGAAAGCACTGGCTGTCTAGGTGGGCTGCATTTTTGCATTGTTTCTTTTGTATTTGTTAATGGTGCCAAACAGCGCAGCCAGCAGACTGCTACTGTTGGGTGCAGGCGCAGTGGGGAGGGCCGCTGTGGCTAGCGGTCCATTTCCCTCCCGTGTGTGCAAAAAACAAACACTGTAGTGTTCAGTCTACATTGTATGAAACGCCACCTCCACCCCACTAAAGACCAGCCCTCTGCTTGTGCCCTCCCTCCGAGCTCCTCTGGGAGGGGCCACCAGGCCAGGCAGCCCGTGGCTCTGGCTCAGTGAGTGGCCATGGCCTGGAGGCCACCCAGGGGACAAGGTGCCAGCTGCTGGCTCCCACACAACCCTCGACAGCTCTGGGCAAAGTGCCCCTGCTGCCTACTTGATTCCCAGCGGCTCAGGGCGTAGGGGTCAGCAAGTGTGTGTGACGGAGGCCACCATGCCTGGGAACCACCGCAGGACTCTCCCTCAACTTCTCTCTGTCTTGTGGGGACAGACCTGAGAATATTCTGAAAAAGTCCCCAGCCCACTTCATCACTGTTTCCAAACTGATTACAACATGGAATGAAAGCAAGAGTGATGCCCATCCAAGTGGGCCCTCTCCCGGCTCTCGGGCCATGTGGACTCCCGAGGGCGCTCTCCAGCATAGGTGGTGAGCACATGACCCTCGGGTGCATAGGCAATAGGCCAGGGAGGGTTTCGAGCAGACCAGATGGCCCCAGAGACACTGCCCAGAGCACCCCCCAAGCCCCGGGGCTCTCAGAGGGCGGTGGGGACCAGGCAGCCACCTGAGGCTGAGAGACAGGGTCAGGAGACGTCTCATTCACTGCAGAGGAGCCCATACACTTTTTGTTTTCCCTTAAAAAAAATGGTTAGGCACTTCCCAGGGTGGGCAACAGGGGGTGCCACCCACCCCCACTTCTTGGAGTCCAGTGAGCAAGAACACAGCAAAGTTGTGAGGATGGCAATAACTTAAAAAAAAGGAAGAAAGAACAGTCAGTCACAGTCTCCACATCTCCACGCCAAGGGACCAGGGCCACGGGCGGCTCTGTCCCACGGCGGCCCGAAGTTGCGGCCCTGGCTGGGGTCGGGGAAACTGAGGGAGGCCTGGAGGCGCGGGGGGGCAGGGCACTCACGTGTCTCATCTCTGCTTGTCTCATTTTTTTTTCTTTTTTCCATTTTTTTCTAGAAAAAAGGCGAGCCACAGTCAAGGCCAGAAAAAGGCAGCCTGCGCTGCTGACAAAAGGTGAGAAGGCGCACGAAGTATATAGAAAGAAAGATGTGCATCCCCTGATAACTGTGAAATAAAAACCATTTGTTAAAAATATGAAAAAACAAAAAAACAAAAACCCCCCAGCTCCGCCGCGCACAGAGCCGCTATCACACCGTCGCACGGGAGGGTCTGTCCCGTGGGCTCCCCACGGGGTCACACCAGGTTGTACTCCTTCAGGTTGAGCTGCAGGATGGTGTCCTTGACGGCCGCAAAGACAAAGCGGATGTTCTCCGTGTCGGTGGCACAAGTGAAGTGCGAGTAGATGATCTTGTCACTGTCAGGGTTCAGGTCCACAAACATCTTCAGGATGAACTCCCGGGCGGCCTGTGCGTCCCGCTGCGGCCCTATGGGAGGTGAGGCGGATGAGTCAGGCCTGTCGTGCAAGAGACAGGCACTGGCATGCCAGCCACGTGGGGCAGTGTATGCCATGGGCTCTTGGGCCAAGATGCAGCTTCAGGGAGGCAGCTCTGTGTGTGCAGGCGTGCATGGGGCTCTGTGCAGGCCCTTGGCCCCTCAAGCCGGGACCACTGCTGCTATATACAATGGACACTCGCCTCACCTCCAAACTAGGGCCAACCTTCCTTCCCAGCCTCACTCCACTCCGTTCCATTCACACCGCACCACACCCACCCACCCAAACATGGACATGTGTCCACACACGTGCACATATGTGCTCAGACCTGTATGCATGCACACACCCATGTCCACATACAAACAGCTGCCACCCCAGCCACTACCTCTCACCGCCGTGCTGGCTGTCCCCCCCAACTGTCTACACCCTTGACCAGAGGCCCCTGCCTGTGATGTCTACCCTGCCCAGTCCACGGTCTGCACTCACCCTGAAGTGCTGCTCCCATGATCTCCTCACTGTTCCCTCCCCTCCCAGCAAACCTCCTGCTTCCCCCCAGAGGGAGTCCCTGTCTGTGCCGCCCCACCCAAGAGGCCCAGAGGGCTGAGCTCAGAGCCCGGCACCCTAACCGCTGCCAGGCCTCACTCAAGTCTACAGCGCAAGAGCCAGTGGCCCAGGTTACTAGGCTCCCAGCCCGGGCAGCACCACCTGCCCTGGGAGGAGGGAGTGACCGAGCGCACCGGTGTACAAACAGCTACTGCTTGTGCATGACTGAGCAGGGTGCCGAAAGGCAGGTGGGATGGTCCACACGAGTTGTCTGCCCTCCACTAAGAACTCGGCTGACCCAGGGAGGTGTTGGGACAGTGTTTTCTGGGTCACTCTTCATTCCCAGCACCATGCTCCTCCTTATGGCCAGGCCACTGAGCCCACAAGAACAACTCGCTCAGCAACCCTCAGAGGTCCCTGAATGGGGGACTGGGAACTGTGCACCCCCGCGTGTCCCTCCTGTTGCTATGCACTGACTGCGAGGTGCACCCTCCCACAGACAATGCTCCCTGGGGACACAAGGCCTTTCTGCCCATCAAGTGTTGGGAGAACCCTGGACGACACAGTGAGAACAGCGCTGGGGCCCAGGAAGTCCTGACTGGCCCTAACCACGCACCAGCCGGAGGGAACCACCTCCAGCTGTCAGATGAGGACACCAAGGCCCAGAGGGGGAAGGGGACTCGCTGGAGGCACTTGGCTCGCCTGCTCGATAGACCCGGCGAGGCCTGGGATCTCCAGAATGTCTCCCATTCTTCAGGGGCCTCGCAGGAAGCACAAGGCCCAGAGGGGTGAGGACACCCTGGAGCTCACCGTCAAACTCGGGGAAGTAGTCCACCAGATGGGAGTACAGGATCTTATCCTCCAGCAGGTCCTTTTTGTTGAGGAAGAGGATGACCGACGAGTTCTGGAACCAGGGGTAGGTGATGATGGTCCGAAACAGGGCTTTGCTCTCCTCCATGCGGTTCTGCAGAGGGAAGGCGCCAGGACTGATGAGCCCCCGGGGGCCCGTCCTTGGCCGAAGCCCTCAGAAGGGCAGGGGGGATGGTGCCGGGGAGCCCTCACCTCTGCCCAGGGCCCCCCTTCCCCCCGGCAGGCCGAGCACTGGGAGGGGTGCCTCACCTCGTTGTCCGACTCCACCAGGACTTGGTCGTATTCACTAAGGGCCACGAGGAACATGATGGACGTCACATTCTCAAAGCAGTGGATCCACTTTCTCCGCTCGGACCTCTGTCCTCCCACGTCCACCATCCTGCAGGGGACGGGAGTGCTGCAGGGACTCAGTGCTGGGCTCCACAGACAGAACTACTGCTGCTTCTGCCAGCAAGCCCCTCTCGCCAGCACGGCCCTGTCTGCTAGAGCCCTGAGGGCCCCCAACACCTGGTAGAGCCACAGGGGCTCCCCAATACCCATTAAAGCCCCAAGAACCTACCAATACCCATTAGAGCCCCGAGGGTCTTCCAATACGCATCAGAGCCACAAGGGCTCCTCAATACCTGCCCGATCCCCAACAGCCCCCTAATACCTGTTAGAGCCCACAGCACCCCCAATATGTGTTAGAACCACGAGGACCCCCGTTATCTGTGGGAACGAGGAGAAAACAGCACAGACCTGACGTCAGGCTCCGAGAGTGACTGACTCCTGTCCTGACAGGAGCACTCAGTCTAAAGCGCCAGAGGACAGGCATGCGTGCTGGGTGTGAAGCGTGGACCCAGTGGGACCTGCAATGGGTCCACCCTCCAACCCCACATCCCACCCTCACGAGGAAGCCGCCTCCCCTCCTTGGTCACCACGCAGCATCATCTGTAAAACACTAGCCCCCTGTCTCGACCTCCACCATAGGGACACCCAGATAGACTGAGGGGCGTTCAGCTGACGGACACACGCATCAGTCACTGCAAGAGAATGAACAGACGGCTGCACGGAGCGGAGCTGGGTGTCTTGTCACGGGGTGACCAGAGCAGGCTGCGACATTCCCTGTCCCCTACCCAACGTGAGAAGCAGGAAAGAAACAATGGGCCCAGAAACAAAAGGGCAGGTGGGGGAGGAACTGGGGCCAGTGTCTGAGAGTCAGCGTGTTACAGGGGCTTTCTCCTTCCTGCTTGTGAGTTCCCTAGGTTTCCGATAATGAGGAAAAAGACTGTTTTTAAAAAGGAAAACAAAGGCTATAAGGGAGAGCAGCCCTCAAGCCCCCCAACCTGAGCTGGAGAAGGCGCAGATCCCCACAACTGCTCCCCCCACCCCCGCTGCTGCGTGGAAGGCAGGGCTCAGACAGAAACGGCACTGGGGCGGGGCTGAGGCACAGGCGGCCCCGCCAAGGCTGGCCCAGGCGAGTCCACCTGGCAAGGATTTCTCAGAGGAGACTCCAGCAAGTGCAGGTGGAGGGTGGACGTGCCAGGGTGACTGTGAAGGGACATGAGAGTGGTGACAGACCAAGAGCCCTGTGCTTGGATGCCAGACACACGCTGGCAGCTGCAGCCAGTCTGAGAATGCCATCGGGGACGATGGCGTTTGGGGCCACAGCCTTTCAGGCGCATGAGCCTCCCTGGCAGAATTGGGCTGAAATCTGGGCCCCCAGGGGCCAGGGCTCCACACGAGATAACCCCTTGGGACCAGGCTCTTCTCATACACTGGAGCAATCAGGCCATCCTTCAATGACATCTGAGCGCCGACTGGGGCCAGGCCATGAGCTCAGTGCCAGGGCCCCAGCCTGTCTTCCGTGATCACACAACCAGACCAGTGCATAACTGGACGAGGGCACGGCTGGATGAGACACAGCTGAACAAGGGGCCTTCAGGACCCCTCAACTCTCCACAGCACCCCTGTGCTGGTAGAAACTCCAGACCACTTTCTGATCCTGCAGCACCACTCAGCACCCTCCCTCACACACAGCCCCGTCCTGAAGACGCCACCAGAAGGCCATCTCCCCCAGGCCGCCTCTGGCCAGCCCCCAACAGTCACTGGGGCCTGGCTCACTCTGACACTTGGGGACAATTACTTATTCATAAACCTCTTCTCCCATCCTGGATCAGAAGCTCCCTGAGGGCAAAGACCAGTGCATCTTTCGCTGCCCCCCACCCCCCGCCACAGGGGCTTGGAGTCTGGGAACAAAGAGCCCTCAGAGCGGCCCCACAGCCCCCCAGAACACCACCGCCCTTGGGAAGCCAGGACACAGGCACCTGAAGATGATGTTCTCCAAGTCGAAAGGGTATTCGATGATGCCAGTGGTAGGCACACGGACCCGAAGCACGTCCTGCTGGGTGGGCAGGTAGCCTGAGGTGGCGATGCGGTCCACATCGGTCAGGTAGCTGCAAGAGAGCAGGGACAGGGCTGCTCGGGCCAGGCTGCGAGGGGAGAAAACATCCCAGCCACCACTGGTCCTCCAAGCAGCTGGGAGGGGCCTGCAAGGGTCTCTCCAGCAGGGGCCGAAGCAGCCTGGAATATTCAGGACAAGATGGGACAAGGCCTCCCCATCCCTGACCCGGACAGTAAGGAGGAGGTCATTCGCTGGGCCATGGGACAGAAATGATGCCGACCAGAGAAAGACTTGGGAGGCACTCTCCAATTACAGCTGCCCTAGGTCAGCTGCTCTAGGAGAAAGGGGACCAGCACCGGGGTTTCCAAGAGAGGCTGCTGTGCTAAAGGGCTGACTTTTGAGAAATGAACTTACTATTTTAGGATTGTTTTAGATTCACAGAGAAGTTGTAGAGACTCAACAGAAACATCCAGCACACACCCAGTCTCCCCACCATGAAGGTCTTCTGTTAGTCTAGCCCATCTGTCACAGCTAATTAGTCAGCATTCACAGCGTCATTAACCAAACCCGCCTTTTTTCCAGGTTGCCGCAATTTCCCCTACCGTCCCTTCTCTTTCCCCGTTCCCCGACCAGGACCCACGTGACCTTCAGCCCACTCTCCGGAGGGGCAGGCGGGCAGTGCCCCACTCACTACTTGGCGGAGTCGGAGAGCTGATACTCCCGCCGCCGGTCGTAGCACTCCTGGATGCCGGGGTCGTTCCACAGGGTCTTGATGGCATTGACGTACCGGTGCTCAAACGTCGTCACCTTTTCCACATCTACTTCCCGGATCAGGAGCGCATTGGCCTATGAAGGCAGGAGGGAGAAAGGCCGTGGGCTCTCCACGGGCCTGGACACACAGGGAGCACCCCTCGTTCCAGGACATGGCTGGACACTCAGCACCCAGCTGACCAGAGCTGGTACCACCGACTCCAGTTTTGCGTGAACACGAGAGAAAGAAACAAGAATGATGGCCACGGCTGTCCTTCGGGGCTAGGTCCTGAAGTAAACCTGAGACTGAGACTGAGGCATCTCGGAACAGGGCCCGCCTGGCCACCATGTCCCCGTCCGTGTGTTGGAGAGGGCTTTTGCAGGTGCGGGAGGTGTGTGCCGGTAAAGCTGTATTTACAGAAACAGGCTGCAGTTTGCCCCACTCCGTCCTAGATGCTGGTGGTCATCTACGGTCAAATGTGAATGGACTCTGAACTGAGCCTCAGCTGGAAGGGATCCTGCAAACCAAGACCCGGCGGGCCACAGGCTCAAGGTGGCCCCACACATGTGACCTCCCAGCCAGGACGGCGGGACTGGTAGGGGTCCCTGAAAACCTGTGAACTGGGGTAAAGGTAAGAACATACCCATCAGAGACACATCAGAAACCTGACTGATCTTCTCAGCCCTAAAAGTAAATGGACTGACTTAAGCCTCCTTTGGACAGATATGGACTCTGTGTCATGCATTTGCCCAGGGAAAACTTCTGGGTGTGTGAGCAGCCCCCAAAAACAGATCTACAAAAGTAAAGATAAGGGAGGTCACCAGCAAGAGCTATGATGAGTGCCAGCTGCTGGAACAGCCCCTGGGGAGAGCGGGCTGTCACTAGGCATGTGCCTAGGAGAAATGAGAAAAGGTGTGCAAAGAAAAACCTGTTCACAACTCTGGCTGGTGTAGCTCAGCTGATTAGAGCGTTGCCCCCTAAACTGAAAGGTCGTGGGTTCAATTCTAGGGCACATGCCTGGGTTGGGGGCCAGGTCCCCAGTTTGGGGGCATGTAAGAGGCAACTAATGTATCTCTCACACATCAATGTCTCTCTCTCTCTTCCTCCCTTCTCCCTCTCCAAAATTAATGGGCATGTTCCCCAGTGAGGATAAACAACAACCTGTTTGCAAATGTCACAGCGCTAGAATTCACAAAGGCTAAAAAGTGGGGACCACCAAATATCTGTTGATGGGCGAATGTGGTCCATCCACACACTGGAGTATCACTCGGCCGTGAAAAGGGGTGAAGCTCTGACCCTCGTCACAGTGTGGATGGACCTTGGACACATGATGCTCATAAGAGGAGCCAGACACAAAAGGTCACACAGGGTGTGGTTCCATTCATGTGACACGTCCAGAACAGGCGCATCCACAGAGATGGGAAGTGGGTTCATGGTGGCCAGGGGCTGGGGAGGAAGATGGGAAGTGATTGCTGATGAGGACAGGGTATCTTTTTGGGGAGATGGAAATGGTCTGGAATTGAATAAAGGTGATGATGCATCACTCAGATGGTGCATCTGAGACTATGTTAAAAACGAGTTGTGGCCCTGGCTGGTGTAGCTCAGTGAATTGAGTGCCAGCATGCAAACCAAAGGGTCGCCGGTTCGGTTCCCAGTCGGGGCACATGCCTGGGTTTCGGGCCAAGTCCCCAGAGGGGGGCACGTGAGAGGCAACCACACACTGATGTTTCTCTCCCCCTCTTTCTCCCTCCCTTTCCCTCTCCCTAAAAAAATAAATGAATAAAAACTTTAAAAAAATATTCCATAAAAAACAAAACAACAACAAAAAAAACGAGTTGTGCACTTTAACAGGTAACTTGTATGGTATATAAATTCCATCTCAACAGAGCTGTTACTTAAAAAAAAAAAAAAAAAAAAAAAGAAGCAAGCCCCGGCTGGTATAGCTCAATGAATTGAGCATGGGCCTGTGAACCAAAGGGTCGTGGGTTCGATTCCCAGTCAAGGCACATGCCTGGGTTGTGGGCCAGGTCCCCTGTAGGGGGTGCATGAGAGGCAACCACACATTGCTGTTTCCCTCTCTCAGTCCTTCCCTTCCTCTCTCTAAAAATAAATAAATATTTAAAACCAAAAAAAAAAGAGGGAAGTGACACCCTCATGGGGTCACCAGGAGGGTCAGATATGGTATGTAAAACACCTGGTAGGACAGGGGCCCTCTGAGGGGTCAGGAAGCAGGAATTCGCACAGCCCACCCCAAGGCAACTAACCCACTGAACAGCTTCCAGCACACAGAATGGGGGTGCTAACTACCTGACAGGGAAGCCTGGGGTCCCACCAGGAAGTGCAGGCCCAGCACTTCCCCACTGCTTCCTGCAGTCCACGTGCTGCCCAGGGGCACCTCCCAACAGCCGAGAGCCTCACCTTGTTCTGCTCATACTTGTACAGGATCTTCAGAGTCTCCATGGCCCGGATCATGGCCTGCATGGCGGTGAAGATGTTCTGGTAGACCAGTTTGGTGAAGCCCCGCTTGTCCTCCTCTGAGTAGCCCGCCCCGTGGATGATGCGCATCTGCTTGATGAACGTGCTCTTCCCGCTCTCGCCCGTGCCTGTGGCACGCAACACGGCCCAGTGAGAAAGCACCGCGACCAACATGCTAACAGCTTGCAAGCTTGCCACGTCCCCACATCCCCACTCAGTGTGCCAGGGGACGAGCCTCTGGGACACATGCTCCTGGCCCCAAGTGGCTCGTTGGCCCTCAGATGGGGCCCAGGACATGACCACTCTTTGAAGCACATCCCTGAGATTCACCTCAGTCGTCCCCCACCTGCACCATCCTACACAAGAGGACACAGGCTCAGAAAGAGGAAGGATGGTCCTGACTGGTATGGCTCAGTGGACTGGGTGTCACCCCACAAAGCAAAAGGTCACCAGTTCAATTCCCAGGCAGGGCACATGCTGGGTTGCAAGCCAAGTCCCCAGCTGGGGGCGTGCGAGAGGCACACAGCTGATCGCTGTCTCTCTGGCACATCGGTGTTTCTCTCCCTCTCCTTCTCCCCACCTTCCCTCTCTCTAAAAGTAAATACCGTATTTTGCCGTGTATAATGTGCATCCACGTTTTTGGCCCAAACTTTTGGGGGAAAAAATCTTTCGTTCATTTTTAATTCAATTATTTATTTATTTACATTTAGATACTTTTTTTTGGTATTATAAAGGAATTTTAGCATTTATTTTTGAACATATTACGGTACAAGAAATTTTGTGTAACAAATAATTACAAAGTGTAAGAACAGACTGAAGGTATTTCAGGTACTACCCACGTATAACATGCATAATATGCATCCTTATTTTTCCTTCAAAAACTTGTGCAAAGAAGTGCATATTATACACAGCAAAATACAATCTTAGGGTAAATAAAATCTTTAAAAAAGAAAAAGAAAAAGAAAGGATGACGTCTGCAGGATGGTTAGCACGTAGGCCCACCACAGGCAGGCCCGTCCCCTGAAGTGCCCTACCAGGTCGTAGTGCCAGGAGGCGAGTGGCCGCCACACTGGGTCTGGCTCAGCGCAGGTCAGAACTGAACAGGGCTGCGGATGTGGATGGGAAGGCCCACGGAAGTTACATGTCTCTCCACCAGATGCCGCCACCTCCTTACCGAGTCAGGACAACTGGCGACCTCGCCTTGGGAGTTCACTCAGCCCTTCCCCAAGCCCATCCTGGATCCCAGTCTAATCTGACAATGTTTGTCGACACGCCCACCGCACCCCCAACTCCAGAACAGTCTCCTTTAGGGTAGGAGTTGGGTATCTGCATCCAAGGCCATGGCAGGGAAGGCGAAATCAAGTTGCAGGGCACAGGATCATCACCCCAAGGTCCCCAGAAGCTCCTTCCTCATTAACCCCAAACCTGTAATCTAACCCAGCATCAAGACATCCCAGGGAGCACCCCCTGACCCTGGCTCCATCCAGCGCGATCACAGCACTGTGTCCCATGTCCACCCAGAAGGTGTCACCCACTGCCCTCCCACCAACAACCACATCTGCTCTCTCATCTCTGTCCCGCTGTGTTGATCGGCGCCTCACTGGACCCCTTGATGTCTCATCTCTTCC
Source organism: Desmodus rotundus (assembly GCF_022682495.2). NCBI lineage: Eukaryota > Metazoa > Chordata > Mammalia > Chiroptera > Phyllostomidae > Desmodus > Desmodus rotundus. The sequence goes on along the minus strand of NC_071395.1, from coordinate 38,516,962 downwards.
TCAAAAAGCACGAGGGGCACAGCCACCCTACCGAGCTCTTCTAGGGTGAGCGCTCTGACCAGCCCCCACCTCGCTGAGGTTCTGCCCGAAAGGAGCCCCTGGGCCAGCTGCGTCCTCGCCCCACCTGGAGAGGAGGCCCTCATCCCAGTGCAGGCCGCTCAACCAGGAGACCTGCGTGCCCCTGAGCCCTCCAGCCCCACTCCAGCCCCCGATCAGCCCCGGGGCCCTCTCTGCTTCCACTTCTCACCGCCCTGGTCACCCCACTTTCGTGCACCCCCGCACACAGGGACGGCAACTGCAGTGGTTTTAACATGTCCACAAATCTCTGAGGAGCTGAGGCCTCCCACCAACAGCCACGTGAGGAAGCCATTGTGGAAGGGGCTCCTCAGCCCCGGGAGCCTTCAGATGAGGCAGTGCAGCCAGCAGCCCGACCGCAGCCTCAGGAGAGACTCCAGACAGAGCCACTCAGCTTCCTGGTCTTCAGAATCTTCAGCTACTGAGTTTTGGGGTGATTCGATTATAGAGCAACAAAAACCCTCTAACTTCTAAGAATGCACTGCCTCAGACCCTACTCAATAACACAACAAAGGTCCTCTCTCACCGACTGAGCCCCTCACCCCCTTCTGGGGACTCAGAACACCCCAAACTTGCCAGAACCCACCCTGCCAGGATCATCTTCAGCACCTTCTGTGAGTCGCCCTGCGTCTGCCCACCTCCATTTGGCTGCCAGAGCTGAGCCTCTGTCCATGGTGCCATCTGCTCACAGCCGCCTGTGACCCGGCCTTCACCCCAGGCAGGCAGCTCCCCTTCCCGGACACTGGGAACCACTACCACCGCCTGCGTGGGGAGTCTCTCTGCAGGGGTCCGTCACCAGCCTCGGAGCAGAAGCTCCTGGAGAAGAGGCCAACCCCACGGGCCCCACAGTGACTGCACCGCCCTGCAGCCAGGGGGCCCCCCCGACCAGCATCCGAGTGACTGACCACAGGTGCCTGAGCTCACTAGGCGGACCCGAGCCACAAATGAGACACGTCGCAAAGCAGGGACCTTGGCTGTAATTGCCTCTTTCTGCTACTTTATCAACTACCCCAGATCCTTTCTGCAATAAGTAAATACGGCTTTGGTTCTGTCATCAAGTGGTAATCACCCCACACCATCCTACCTCAGCCAACGTCCTCCGCCAAAACGTACAAGACGCCGAACACCTGCCTGCTCCAAACCCACCGGAGCTCCAGGGGCAGGAGAGGGGAGCGGGTCCGCGCACGTGACCCCAGGCCTCCCCAGAGAGACCCACGCTGCCCCTCCCTCACAACACGCCACGGGGAGGGGTGGGCGGTACACTAGCAATGTCATGCCGTGTGTATTTTCCTCCTGACCAGGCCCCACCCCTGGCACTGCTGACAGTCATCCTGGGGGCAGGGCGTTGCCCTGGGCACTGTGGGGTGCTGAGCAGCATCCCTGGTCCCCACCCACTCGATGCCAGGGGCACCCTGTCAAGACCACCACAGAGCCCCCAGATATCACCCAGTCTCATAGGGATGGGCTCAGCCCCGTGCCGACAGAACGCTTTCACACAGAGCTAAGTGCCCTGCTGGCCTGTCTGGAAGGGTCTCTCACTGGCCACAGCAAACAGGTACAAGACTTAAAGCCACACACCTAGATGAGGCCACACCGGGCATGTCGCACCCTCAGTCCCCAAGGCCCCGCGTGCTGCCGATGCCCCAACTACACAGAAGGAAAGGCAGCCTCGGCCCTCACGTGAGGGCGCTGGGAGGACACGTGATGAGGCTGAACACGCGACTGCTCCCTGAACGAGGAAGGAACGGGAACGGGCCTCACATCAGCGTTTTAAAGTGAGGGCGAAAGTGATCATGAGAGCCCCCCACGGAGCTCTCCAGAGGCAGTGCAGGCACACTGAGGGGGGGTCATACGTGCACACAGGCACGCACACATCACCACCCATACACATGCGTGCACGCACACATGCAGCCCACGTGAACCAGTGTGAGACGCTGCTCTGGCCCCAGGACGGGGCGGGAAGTGCAGAGGTGTGTCTGTCGAGGGGTCCTGACGCCACCTCATGATTGATGAGAAGCTGCCAGCCCCTGGAGACGTCAGGGGTCAGCAGGCAAGTGGCCAAGGTCACGCAGGTCCCTCCAAACCCTCAGCCACCGGTCTGCAACGACAGCAGCCATAACCAACCTCCAGAGAAGGCAAAGGGCACAAAAAAAGCTCAAGCATGTGGGACAGTGGAGGCACTAATTCATTTAATTGTGACAGTCGTTTTGCAACACATACCTGCATCAAATCACTGTGTGGTACACCTTAAACCGACATGCCCACTGTCAACTGTGTCAGTAAAGTGGGGGGAAAGCAAAAGGGACACCCCAGGGACAATGTGGCCTGGGGCACGGAATGGACAGCCATCACTTTTTGAGGAACGTCAGAGAAAGGAGGCGTGGAGGCGCCAGCTACAGAAAGGGGAGGTCTGCTGGAGAGGGCACCGCGTGTCACGTGTTGCCCGTGTTCTGGGCCAACAGAGACCGAGTGAGGATACGCCAGCGCCAGCTCCGAGCATGAACCGCCAAGCCAGGAGCAGTGGCATGGGCGGCAGGAGCCAGCAGGTCCTCTGCCCTGGAACAGGACAGGCCCGGCTGGCCAGAGAGGTGCTCAGCCACCACTGTGCCCAGAGGGAAGGGAGGGACAGGCTCTGGGCCACACAGTGCCAGCCCAAGTAAACTGTTTCAGATGCTCTGGCTTCGTTTTGAGCTGGCTGCTCGGTCTCCTAGTCAATTCAGCCACTGCCACATCTTGTCAGCACATGTCACCTGTGACAGACTCTCTAGCCCCAGGATCCTCCATGCACCTGACCAATGTCCGCCTGCCCAGAGAAGTCTCTGGGTGCGAAGCCTGCCTGGACCCCATGGCCACCCACCCACTCCGGTGCACACTCTCCAGGGTCCTGGTCAGCTAGCTGTGCCCTCCTGCCTCCAACATATCCTGCCCAGCCCTCGGTCACGCCCCACCTAGGAGATCTTGTCACACACACCGTTCCACAGTTGCCCCCCCTTTGAGAAAAGCAAGCCCCCTCCTCAAGCAAAAATCTGCAAGACACCCATGGTGGGTTTCATTCTGCCCATGTGTACTGGTCCTCAACACACACTGCACCCCCAACCATGCACAGGGCAGCTGTCTGGACCCACACGTGGCATTCCAGGTAGCTTTATTTATAGTGACCAAAAAGTGGCACTGGCCCCATGTCCTTCATCAGGCAGACAGTCACAAACTGTAGCCCATCCATACCATGGACACTACTCAGCGATGACAAGGAAGCCCCCTGGACACACCCAATGGTTGACGCGCCACAGAATCGTGCCAAGTGGGAAACACTCAACCCCAGGAGGCTATATGCCTTCTGGTCCTGTCTATATAGCACTTCTGAGATGACACAGCTGTAGAGAGGGAAGGTGGGTGGGTGGGTGCCAGGAAGGGGCAGCAGTGTGGAGAGGGGGACATGAGCGTCCCTCCTGTGCTGTCAACGCTCAGGGTCCTGATAGTGGCTGTGGGGTCAGGTGCCTGCTCAGGCGACGATACTGCGGGGAAGTGACACTCTCACCACCTCCCCATAAGGCAGCCGAGCAGCTCCAGGTCCTGGCTGTAGGCAGACCTCAAGTTCACATCCATGGGACCCCCTAACCCTGCCTCCCTATGGTTTCTTGGTAACACAACAAGCCTAGCATTTTGAGAAGATGTCTGTGGGCACCTGCAGCTGTGTGCCAGTGCTCCCACCCCAGTTAAATACAAACCACCCTGTGTGCCCTTCCCCTCCAACCATACAGAGCTCCTAGCACAGAAACCCCAAATTCATGGTTTCCAAGAAACACCCAGCACGCTAACACCCCAGCCGTTCTTTCCAGAGGCCACCCCGGCCATTTACTCTGTATCTGTGAGGTGTGCAGTTCTTATTTTCAGCACAGTGAGGACGAGCTCCCCAAAACCAAGGGTCTGCCTGGGGCCTCCTGTCCCCGGCCCCTAGCACAGGTCACAAAAGGCCCCGCACAAAGTTTCCCCGATAAGCCTGACCCAGTCCACAGTGCTGGCTTCGGCATGCACTCCCACAGGTCCCCAGGTCCTCTGAGCTAAGGCAGGCCGGACTTGACCTCTGGTTACTCCGAGAACAAGGGCGGGGGGGGCCTGGGAGTACAGCTCAGGAGTTGAAGGTCTCCCCCCGCCCAGCTGAGCCCCTGGAAGGTGGCTACAGCACCTGCTCACCCGTCCATGGGGCTAGTGGGTTGGGGGACACTGCAGGGCCGAGGCCTGCAGGACACCCCCTCGTGCACCCGGTCCTGCTGCCACCAGGAAGGTAGTGTGAGAGCTGCCCCTGCTGAGACCGGCCTTCACTAATTGGCTGAGATCTCAGACTGGATTAAAGGAAGTGAGTCTGAGACCCAAGCCCTGGCAAACACTCCCAAATGTGGGAGAGAAAAGGGGTTCAGCCCCATGCCGGCTGCAACCTGGAGCGCGGGAAGGACGGCACTTATCTGGTACCACGGACAGACTCAGGTTCGCAGCCATCGTACCCACACCCCGTAGGCGGGTGGCCTCAGTCTGGCAGTAAACACTGAATGTCGTTGTTAGAAACTGGGGTTTGGGGCAATCACCAGGCTGTCCGCCACTCTGGGGATATGGGTGGTGAAGCCAGGAACCCCCAGGGCCACAGGGAGGCCCAGGCCACAGCACTGCCAGGGACTGGGCTCCTGCAAGCACAGCCTGGGACTGCAGCACGGACCTCAAGCTGTGTCAACAGATCCGAGATCAAAAAGGGGTGCCAGCCTCATGCAGGGAGATGCAGGTAATACAAACCCCTTGCAGCTGAGGAGAGCTATTACATGCCCCTCTCAACCCCACTCATCCGTTCCTTCATTCGTTCAGTGGTGCAACTATCACCCCACCTCCCCCTGGACAGGTGAGGGAACTGAGGCACAGAGACATTGAGCGGCTTTGCTGAGATCACAGACCCAGAACTACAGGACCTCAAAAGACTAGGGTCTTCTGGCTTCACGACCACAGTGTCTCCCCCACCCCAGGATTTCCATCTCCCCTGTTCCACAACCGCTGCCACAGGGAAGTGAGAAAACGTAAGCGCACTGGGGGAAGTGCTCCTCTGCCAGCCACAGGGCCACCAGAGAGAACACGCCAGCGGCCACCTGCACTGATAAGAGACAGGAAGTAGGAGAGAAACACGAACCTATGGACTCATCACAACATCTTGTCTCCACCCAAGGCTGACCTCAGTGGGGCTGACCTCTCCTGCCCAGGGGCCTCCAAGGTTCGACACCCCTCAATCAGGACACCACCTGCTATAACTGAGGCCGCTGTGCAATGGCCTGAGGGTGCACTGGCCCTGCCCACCGTTTCAGTGGGTGTCTTCTGAGCCCCCACTTTTATCCCCAAATGCTGGGTCTTTTTAAAAAGGACTTTACTTATTTTTAGAGAGGGGGAGGAAGGAAGGGAGAGAAACACGGATTGGACCCTGACCAGGAATGGCACGAGCCACCAGTCCCACCACCTCCCGCCCCGCTTTTAGTCCACTTGTGGGTAGGTGGGCAGGGCCTGGGGGACAGAGATGGGGATGGACCCTGCCCAACTAGCTCAGCTCACTGACATCACCACCGACTCAGGTGAGGAATGATGGGGCAGAGATGGACCACCCGCTCGCAGGTCACACTCGCACCCCCCGGGGGTCTCCCTGAGGGGTCTGACCTGTCAACTCTTGTCCCTCCCAACTCTACACCCCACATCGAGGTCCACAAGCAAACACATCATGACAGGAAAGGCAGGTTCCACCCGTTACAGCTGGAGTCGCACCTTCAAAGGCGCATATTGTGCACCCACCTCCAACAGCACCACCCAGGTGCCGGGGATTAGAAAAGGTACCAAGATAGCCAACCCTGATGGCCAAGGTCTGGGGACCCTGCTGCAAGACAGGGAAGCCCGCTCCCAGACTTGGTGCTGGCCGAGGGACCGGCTGGCCAGTGTGGCCGGTGTGAATAAAAACAACAACAGCTCCCGAGCTTAAAACCCATCACCGGAGCACCCTGCCCTCACAACGACCCTAAATTATCGTCAGTTCACAAGGGAAAACCGAGGCTTGGGAGTCACACGTGGACAGAAACCCCATTCCAGCACGTTCTAGCACTTCCCACCACAGTCCTGGCATGGATACCTACCTCCCAGGGCTATTCCCACAGCTTTATTTTTTTTAAGATTTTATTTGTTTATTTATTTATTTAGAGGGAGGGGAAGGAAGGGAGAAAAGGAGGAAGAGAAATATCCATGTGCAAGAGAAACATCAATCGCGTACCTCTTGCACGCCCCCAACTGGGAGCCTGGCCCGCAACCCAGGCATGTGCCCTGACAGGAATCGAACTGGCAACCTTTTGGTTTGCAGGACAACGCCCAACCCACTGAGACACCACCAGTTCCTGCAGCTTTTTAAAAGGAACTTATGCGCACTGGCTGGTGTGGCTCAGTAGATTGGGTGCCGGCCTGTGAAATCAAGGGGTAACCGGCTCGATTCCCAGTAAGGGCACATGCCTGGGTTGCGGACAGGGTCCCTGGTGGGGGGCACATAAGAGGCAGCCACACATTGATTTTTGATCTCTCCCTTCCTCTCTTTAAAAATAAATAAAATCTTAAAAAAAAAAATTAAAAAGAACTTATGCAAAGCTTTCATTGTATGCCATTCCATCCCATTACAGAGGCAGGGGCACCAATCCCATCCAGCAGATGAGGAGCCCAGCCCGGGAAACATGAGTGCGTTACCATGGTCTCACCCTAGAGCAAGCAGTTCCCCTGCTGCCCACCTGGCTGGGGTCAGGGGAGCAGGTCTCGGGGTGGATGAGCCCAGCCCCCAATGGGGAACCTCAGAGACAGGCAGATGTAAGCTGTGCCCTGGAATCCGTGTGCCTAAGCAGCAGAGCACAGGACCACAGGCAGGTGGTAATGGGGCTGCCTGAGCAGGGAGCCTCGCCTGCAGGCAAGTTGGGGCATCAGGGGGTGCTAGGTGACTCCCATTCCACTCCCCTGGGGGAATTAATTCAATCACAAATCAGTAACTCAGAACACACTTCTGAAGCCTGCAAGGCTCTGTGACACGTGGCAGTGGGGTGGTGAGGACCTGGAGGTGGGGCAGGGATGGGGGATAGCTAATGAAGAGGTATCACCCTGGCAGGGTGACACACCCACAACCAGCCAGGGCCCTAAGGCTGAGAGTCACAGGGAGACCATAGGCCTAGGGGAACGGGGACTATGAACGACTCCGTCCATGAGCCAACCAGCTGAGGTCTGGGGTCCTGGCTCTGTGAGCATCCTGAGTTCCACCAATAAATAATCCTACACAGGGGCGTTCCCAAAGCTCTTGGCGAAGCCCTAAATCCCATCCACCGCTCAGGAACACCAGGCCACAGGGCTACCTAGGCTGACAGTCCCCCCTGAACAGGGAACAGCTGCTAGGAAAAGAGCACCCTTTGGGGGACCAGAGATAGGACCGTTCCTCCCCACTGCTCTCCAGCTCTGTCCACCCCGCATGGCTCACAGGTCCAGACCAGACGCACCCAGCCCAGGGCCTGGAGAGAGAAGAGAGAAATGCACCCCTCTGCCAGGGGTCCTCATCTAAGCTATGTCTGGTCTCCCGCACGCCACTCCAAATGTCCAGGGCCACAGGCAGTGGTGACTGCAGCGGTCTGTGGGACTGCGCCTAGGAGAACTCCACCACAAGAAGCAGAAAGTGAAACCTTCTGTGGTTACGTGTCTGGGCCCGAGCACTTCCTCCAGTCTCACAGTCTCACCGCGGTGACCGGCACGGCTCGGCACACGCAGAACCATGCCGGGAACATGTGTGTCTGTGCACACGAAGTGCAGCGTCGGCCCTGGCCCTGGAGCTTGGGGACACACCTGATGAGGCCACGCTCTGAGCACCCACGACATGAACTGTCCTTTGTGGGGAGCTGTTCCCGGGGTTTGGTCCTGCAGGCCCCATGGGAAGGGGACAGAGCCTCATCCAGGCACTGGGCATCCTCCTGGGCTTTACGGGGAAACAGACAGTTGAGTCCAAGGGCAGTCTGGGCTCCTGAGGCACTTCCAGGGACTGCACCAGGGAGAGCAGACCCTTTTAGCCAAAAACATTTAATTTAATTGTAATTTAAAGTACATTCAGACTCCTGGGGTAAGACGAGGTCCTTTCACAGCCCTAGGGGAATCAAGGGGAGAATGAGAGGCCACCCAAGGGTACTTTCTGCTCTCAGTCTGCAGGGGATGTGGCCAAGCCTCCCTGCCAGAAGCCAGAGGCCACACTCCACTCTGCACCTCAAAGCACTGAGAGGCGCGCCCTTCCCGCCGGAGCCACCACACCCCAGGCCAGATTCCAAGCCTTTTCACCGCCCTGTGGGGCCCAGAGCTGGCTGACAGGAAGCCTGCGGAACTGACCGCCCTGCTTTATTTAGAAATCCCTGGAGCCACTAGGCTCAGCCTGGTCAGGACGCTGGGCCTCTGGGCCTCTAGAACGGGCTCCCATGGAAGGCCCTGAGTTTCAAATGGGAAACCTGCCTGGAGGAACAGACAAGGGACCCCCCTCAGTGGTTTTCTACCAAATGACAGAAACACCATGGCAGAGGTCTGTGCCAGAAGCAGAGCATCTGCCTGGGAACCGCCCCCCACCCCCCCCACCCCCCCCACCCCCGCCCCAGAGCTTCCAACTGGGCCTCAGGGCTCTGGTCCACAGGATGGGAGAGCGATGCATGCTGTGGGGACGGCAGCGCAGACACAGTGGCCGTCCCGCTCCCCACCAGACACAACGCATTGACAAGGACTCAGCCAGGAACACCAGAGCTGTGACACTGAAGACCTGCATCCACGCGTTCACATGTACACTGTGTGCTGAGTGCACGCACATACAACTATGGACCCAACAAAAACACGTACTTTTAAGCAGTCACAAAACATTTGACAAATAATATACACTAATGATAAGCCAGCGCTGCAACACGCATTTTACCCCGTGTCCTACCACCATGGGACAGGGGCTCTAGGAACAGAGGTGGTCCCGCCCCCAGGGCACACCGGGTCATGTTTGGCAATGTCTGTGGTTTTCAGACTGGGGGTGTTCCTGGCATCAAGCGGGTGGAGCCAGGGATACTGCTCAACTCCCCATAGTGTCCCACACAGGCTGACCTGGCACCACTGCAGAGGGGGAGACCCTGCTGTGTGGAAAAGAGATGCCTTTTTGAGGTGATGAAAGTCAATTTTAAAAAGGAACCATAGGGGAAGAACCAAAGACAGAGCCCATAAGGCTCCCCCAGTCTGAGGGCCAGAGTACAGCTCCAAGAGCTCCACAGGTTGGTCCCTCTCACCACCAGGATGGGACACTGAAACCCCCACCAGGCTGAGAGCACCACCAGTCATGTGCACACAGGCCCATGGTGAAGTGGGCAAGGGCCCTTCCAGTGATGGTGTTTTGCACCCCCTGGTTTCAAACCCAGGTACCAAGGCAGACACCACCAGAACTTCAGAGAAACAAGCCCCCTTCAGCCCAGACTCCAGCTGGAAAGCTCAGTCTGCCCCTCAATTTTCTCCCTGCAAAATGGGGACAGTCCTCGGCCAGTGGCTGGCTTACAGGAGGAGAGAGGCTGGAATGAGTCCCACACTCAGGTAGGGCACCAGGCAGAGGGTACTCAGTAAGGATGCTCTCCCTGCACCCTCACACCCCACCCTGTCCTCTGGTCATCAAAGTCTTCCCAGCAAGGAGTCCTCAATCTGGGGGGACAGGCTGCCTGGTCATAAGTGTCCCCAGGGTTCCCAAAAAAGCCCCAGGCCCAAAGCCTGCAGGACTGCTGGTAAGGAGCACCTCAGGGTCGGCCCCCACCCCCACATCCCCTGGGCCTCCACCCGGCACTGATGGCTACCCTTGTGTCAGAGCTCTTCACCACGGGCCTGTTAGCTCACGTCACCCTCACTGCCTTATCTGCCCCCATGCCTAGGGTGTAACCTCAAGAGACAGGTGCTGAGCCCCTGTTGTGCGGACAGCAGTGGGCTAGGAGCCCCCCTAGGGTTGCACAGGAGGGGAAGAGTAGAAATGCAGACACAGGTGCCCTGCAGCTGACTCCCCATGCCCTCAGACAGGCATTGGCCGCTTCTAGATCAGCTGCCCGGTTTCTGGGGGACTTCCGGGCCCAGGGAGAATGCAGAGACATACCAAGGCTGCAGAAGCACATGCTGCTGACTTGTGGCCTTGACCCTCACATCAATCTTGAAGCCTAGACATGTTAGGGACAGGCTGCAGAGGCGCCTGGAGGCTCACACAGCCCCTGATGGAGGCCGGCTGGTGGTATTGTTAAGATACCTCTAATTTCCAACGCCCTTCCAAGTTAAACGCTACTGCCCACTGCAAAAGCCACCTACCACAAGGTCCTCCTAAGTGCCACTTGAATACCACTGCACATTTCCTCCAAACTTTAAGGTTACTCTACCTGTCTCTCCTGTAAAGGCGGCCTTTTCATAGTCTTTAGGTAAATCAAAATACATATATTTGGAAAACAAAATAGGGGAAGTATTTCATCAAAGGGAGGACCCTGACGGTGAAAGAAGCAATGCATTTCAGCCAAGACCCGCTGCCTCCCAAAGGGCCACCAATGCCACTATCCACTATCAGGAGCTCCACACGGCCTCTAAACCCTACACCCCCCCCCCCCCCCCCCCCCGCTCCTGCCCCAGGCCCATCAAAGCTACCTCTGAGCAACTTGCAAGTATTTCCAACTTCCCCACAGTCCAGGAATAAAAATGAAACAGGGCTCATAAAGGGCAGGACCCAGGTTTCTGTTTTGTAAATGACCTTCTTGCCTTTGACGGCATAGGTAAGTCCTTCAACAGCCCTTATTTGGGGTGACAACACTTTGCGGACAGCTGGGCCAACTCACTCCTTGCAACAGGTGTGCCCTGAGGGGGCAGGGACTCCAACAGGAAACTTCCCGGGAGGAGGAGGAGAAGGAGGACCCAGGAGAATCAGCTCCCACAGAGGTGAAGAAAACGACTTGCAGAAGGTTGATGAGTTGGCCAGTTCTGAAAACCTGCAAAGACTTAGGACCCCACCTGCTCCCAGCTAAAAACAGAAACGTCCAGAAGAGAAGCAAGTCTGTCTTTCCCCCAAGGTGTGTTCCCTTTTCAGGAGGGAAAAAGTTTTTCCCCCCCGCGGCGAGGAGGGAAGGATCGGGAGCTACGGGGGAGCTACAGAGACACAGAAAGAGCTTGAGGGAATGGGGGTGGGGGGGGGGGGATAGGCCCTGAGTACAGGGAACAGGGCTCCACCTGGTGGGAAGAGCAGAGATGGGATCATGGGAGGTGAGGGGCGCGTCTGCGGATTACGACCCAAATGTCTGGGCCTGAACAGATGCTGGGGGACACGAGGGGGGATACTCAGTTGGGTAGAAACAGTGGGAGGGCCAGCCCTATGCAGGCCGGGGGCTCATCTCGTGAGAAGGGGCAGAGGACAGACCCTCCGGGGCTCTGGGGGCCCGACATGAACAGAGGTAGGGCTGACCCAGCAAGGATCGGGGACCTCCCATGGACGGCACAGGCTGAACCTGAGGATTGGGGATACGGCTGCGAACAGCAGAGGCAGGGGCTTACCCCCAGGGTTCCAGAAACTCGACATGAACAACAGTGACAAGGGCTGGTTCTGAAGAAACCTGAGACCTCATGTGCACAGTACAGGCAAGGGCTCACCCCACAGTGGACAGTGCAGGTGGGGATACACCCCGCAAACTGGGGTCCCCGTCATGCACAGCACAGGCAGGGGCTGACCCCGAGGCCCCAGACCCCAGCCGTGGACAGAACCGACGGGGGCTGACCCCCAGTCCCCTGTCTCCGAAGTGGACAGCACGGGCAGTGTCGGCCCCGCCCGACAGCACGCGAACCGTCGGCTGCGGACCCCAGCAGGCCCGGCCCAACTCACCGAGCAGCAGCAGCTTGAGCTCGCGCCGAGCGTCGCGCTTATCCCGCCTTAGCTGCTTCTCGATCTCGGCGTTGATCCGCTTGGACTCCTTCACCTCATCGCTGAGGCAACACGCCATCATGGACTCCAGAGTCATCGTCCCGGCCCCGGCCGCCCGCCGGCCGCCCCCGCCGCTGCCCCCCGGCCCGGCCCTCGCCTGGAGCCGCCCTGTCCACGCCCGCCTGGCCCTCGGCGCTGCCCCCCGGGCCGGCGGGTCCACTCGGCTGCTTGAGAACGCCGGTCCCGCTCGGCCGCGCACTCCAGCCTAGCCACCCTGCGTCCGCGCCACCGCCGCTACCGCCACCGCCAACCGCAGCCGCCGCGACCCAGCGACAGCGCCGTACAACCTAACCCTCCAGGGCACAGAGCCGACGGGCGGGCGGCACAGCCAATGGGAGAAGGCGGCGGCCAGCGCGCCCGCCGCGAGGGCGGGACTAGTGGCCGGGGGGGCGGGGCGGGGCGGGGCGAGGCGGGCGCGCCCGCAGTTTGGTTGCGCCAACCTGGGAAGGGGGACGCTCAGCCCGGAGCCAGGCGGGGCCGCCCGGGATTGTGGGAATGTGGCGGACTCCGCAGGCGGGCTGTGTGGCGCTCGGCTAAACTCGACGCGGTTCGGCCCTGCTCCGCTGTAGAGCTGGGAGCATGGACCCCGCCAATGCGGTCACGGGGCTGGGAGACCCCAGCCCCACATGAGACGTAGGGGTTCCAGCCTTCGCGGTCTCCTGGGAAGAGCCTTCCACTCATCCATTCCTGGAACAAGCATTAATGGAACGCCTCTTGTATACTGGGCCTGGGGGCCCCCCATTTACGCAGCGCCTGCTAAGTGCCACGTATGCAGCAAGCTTTAATGGAGTGACTACTCAATAGCACACATGGATCAAGCACTAATGCAGCACCTGATATCTACCAGGCACACACCAGACATTAATGTAGTACCTGCTATACAGCAGGTATGGGCCAGACAGGAGTGCAGCACCTGCTATCTGACTAGGCATGAACAGGATTAATGTAATGCCTGCTATATACCAGAGAGGGCAAAAACATTATGGAGTGCCTACTGTAAACTAGGCATTAGTGCAGTGCCTGCTACATTCCAGGCGGCAAACAAGCATTAATGAAGTGCCTACGGTATACCAAGTGTTGCTTTAAGCCCCTTAAGCCAATCCTACTACCCTGTTGATATTCTTGGGATGCAACCACATCCCTTCATTTACATATAGAGCTCTGGCTGCTTTCACCCTGCTCTAGCAGACTTGAGTTGTGGCGACAGTCCTAAGATATTTACTCTCTGACCTTTTACAGGAAGAGACCTAGAATGAGGCCCAAACACAGAAGGTGCTCAATCAATGCCTTCTGAATGATGGAAAAAGAATAAAAGCCTGAAGTGTTCGTGGTACTGGAAACCCATTTTACAGACAAGGAAGCAAGTGCCTGACTACGGCACCTCTCCCAGCCCCGGGCCTGCCTGGATCCCCCGCCTCCTCTCCCCACCTGGCCCTGCCCAGATCCCATCATACCCCTTCCAAGCTGCACCTTGACTTGCACTCTCGTGTCTTGAGATAAGGGGTGAGAGGAGGGTCAAAGTCTCCATTTATTAGTTGATTGGGAGGGTGGGAAGATTAGCTCTTCAAAACTCTCGTCTTGGGGGCTTTCACCTCCACCTCGGCCAGTTGCCTTTTGCAAAAACAGACAAAAGTTCCACCTGAATAAAGAACATCAACCAGGGAAACGAGAAAAATGCTGTTCAGGGAAGGAGGTTGGGCAGGGTTCCCTAACACCACCCCCACCCCAGTCACCGTCCTGTGGGATTCCACCACCCAGCCCCTTTCACGGCGCCAAATAATCCTTTTTATTTATCTCTTTATTCATTTATCCCCCCCTCCATAATATAGCGTATCTGTGTCTGTCTTGATCACTGTTATATATAGAACCCAGCTGGGTACACAATAGGTGCTCAATAAATATTGAAGGAAAGAATGGTTGAGTTGCTGACTGTTTGCTAACATGGTCTGCTATCTGTATCCACCACTAGACAGTGAGCTCCAGGTAGGCAGTAACCACGTGCGCCAGGGTCACCATGGGGCCCCCAAGTCCAGCACAGAGCCTTGGGCCTCTCCTTCCCTCCAGCAGTACTCCTGTGTGCTGGATGCTAGACTGGATACTGATGAGTGAGACCAGTCACCCATGTGTGTGAGTTCCACATGTCCGAGGAACTTTGTGCATCTCGTCGTTCTCTGTGGCATTCCCAGGGCCTAAAACACCACCTGGCATAGAGTAGGTGCTCGATAAAAGTTTGTGAAGTCGGCGAAGGAACCCAGCTCTCCTGGGTACTTCTTCTCTTTCTCTGGAGTAGAATATAGTAGTAATTGCACTTTCTTCCCTTTTCTGCTCTTGCTCTTTGCTGTTGTCAGCCTCTGCCTCATACAGAACTTACAAAGCTCAAGATTGAATCTTGTTTTTGCTGTTTACTCTGGTGTGGGCCGTAGGCCGGTGACTTAACTTCCCTAGGCTTGTTTCCCCATCTGTAAAGTAAGCATCATATTCGTTGTGTTTTTCTTTTCTTTCCTTTTCTTTCCTTTTTTCTTCAGAGAGCTGTTGTAAGTAGCCAAGGACACAATTCTTGTGCAGTGCACAGTAGAAATGTTTGCTCGAATACATACTTAAATACCAGGCGACGGTGGCTGATAACCTCCAGGGTGGCCCCAGTGAGCCCCCCTGCCTGGCACTCGTGGCCTTGTGCAATTCTCCTCCTGTTCAGGAGGTAGGTTGAATTTACTGTTACACTTCTAACAGATAGGATATGGCAGATGTGACTTCAGAGACTCGATTATGAAATGCTTTTGATGTACGTCTTGGGCTCCCTCTGGCTTCCTCTTATAGCAGTCTTTACAGAAGTCTAGGCCATCCGCCTGCAGAGTCATGCGTGGTAGCATTGAGGCCTCCCACCAACAGCCATGTGAGGGAGCCATTTTGGAAGTGGCTCCTCCAGCCACTGGTCAAGCCTTCAGATGAGGCAGTTCTGGCCAAACGCTAGCCTGCAGTCTCATGGGAGAACCCAATCCAGAGCCATCCAGCTAAGTCACAGCCAAATTCCCCACCCTGAGAAACCGTGTAAGAGAATGAAGGTTTTATTGTTTTAAGGCATCGTGTTTGGGGGTGATTTGTCACACAGAAATTGATCTCTGATACATGCACCCAAGGGAAATAAAAGCACATGTCCACACAAGACCTGTACTCAAATGTTCACAGCAGCTTCGTTGATGACATCTCCAAACTGGGAACAACCGAAATGAATGTCCGCCGATGGGTGAGTGGGATACACAAACTGTGGTCCACCCAGGCACTAGAATATTATTCAGCCATGAAAAGGAGAAGCCCTCCCTGCCCCGCGACAACGTGAAGGGTCATAAATGCTTTACGCTGGGTGAAAGAAGCCAGTCACAAAGAGGATGTGCTGTCTGATCCGTTCATACAAAATTCTGGGAAAGGTCAGCTATAGAAGCCCAGTGTGACTAGAAGTGGATTGCGGGCTGCCTGGGGACGGGGTAGGGGCAGGGAGGGCTGAGGGGAACTTTTGAGGATGCTGGAAATGTCAGTTCACCGCTGTGATTGTGCCCACGGTTGCACGGGGTCGGGGCATATGACCAAACTCATCAAGTTGTACATTTTAAACATGTACAGTTTGCTGTATGTCACTGAAACCTTAATAAAGCTGTAAAAAATAATAAATGTTGCAAGAGGTGGTGTAAAGTGCATAGTAGGTGCTTCATAAATACTTAAATGTTGAAAAGGACACCGAAACAGGGGCAGACAGTGTGGGGACTTCAGTTAAGGGCAGAAAAACAAATCAGATGGGAGAAGAGTTGGTGAGTTCATTTATCCCCCCAAGTATTTATTTATTAAATGTCACCTGTCACACCCTCTCCCTGCAGCAGCTCTGCCCTGGGCCTTGAGCAGGGAAGTGAGGGGAGTAGCAGGGAGCAGATCGCCACAGGGCATCTTCCATTCTCATCCATTCACTAAGTGCCAACGATGAGCCAGGAGCTGGGCGGGCACTGGGAAGGCCCCCAGTGAATAAGACCGGGAACTGAGGTCCCTGGAGAGATGGTGAACTAGCCCCAGGGCCCAGCCAGTGCTAAACGCTGACTCTGCCTTCCCCATATCCACATGCCCAGACAACAAAGTCCACCCACCACTGCCACACCTTGATGGCTGGGGGGCGGGGTGGGGGGGAGGTGCTGCCCTCCGGGCTCGCTGGGCCTCCTCCCCTCCTCCCCAAGGACATTGGACTCCATGCCTTGAGGAGTTCGATTTTATGAGGGGTTCAGGAGCCAGGGCACAAAGCAGTTTTCCTGGCACAGAGCTGAGAGCAAAGGTGAGGGGGCCCAGGGCTGGAGGCAGGCAGGGCAGAGGGGCATCTAGGGTCAAAATGCCAACTCTGGAGTCAGGTGGCAGACTCCACAGCACTCAAATCCTTGCCCTTCCACAGGCCTCATGGCTGAAAACAGCGCTCACCGCCTTCCCCTGTAAAGGAAACTGGCAATAGCTCATGGACACAGTATCAGAAGAACTGGAAAGGTGGCTCACACCCAGATCCTGCCTTATGCCCCCACCCCGCAGTGTCCCCACACTGTCCCCAAACTGCAGTCGGAGAAGATATTCATTTGTTTCCTTTTATTTTTTTTAAAAGATTTTATTTATTTTAGAGAGAGGGGAAGGGAAGGAGAAAGAGAGGGAGAGAAACATCAACGTGTGGTTGCCTCTCAAGCATCCCCTACTGGGGACCTGGCCCGAAACCCAGGCATGTGCCCAGACCGGGAATCAAACTGGCGACCCTCTGGTTCGCAGGCCGGTGCTCAGTCCACTGAACCACACCAGCCAGAGCTATTTCCGTTTTTTTAGTTTCTCAAAGATGGTATGAGCCAAGAAGACTTAGGGGGTCTGGGTCATGATTTGGTTCTTAGCACCCAACTCAGCCTGAACTACAGTAGGTGCTCATGAATGCTTTTGGCACAGCTCCATTATACTAGCGCTTACTCTTTACCAAAACATGCTGTACAGACGGCCAAGAAGCATTCAGGAGAAAGCAATTTAAAAACGCAATTAGACCAGAACGACTAACATAAAACAGTCTGACCATTCTAAGTGCTGGTAAAAATAGGGGGAACTAGCCCTGGCTGGTGTAGCTCAGTGGATTGAGCTCCAGCCTGCAAACTAAGGGGTCACTGGTTCAATTCCTGGTCAGGACACATGCCTGGGTTGCGAGCCCCAGTGGTGAACATGTGAGAGACAACCACACACTGATGTTTCTCTCCCTCTATTTCTCCTTCCCTTCTCCTCTCTCTAAAATAAATAAAAATGGTTTTTTAAAAATAGGGGCAACTAGAACCCCAGCGAGTGGGAAAGTAAAATGTTGTAGCAGGTTTTCAAAAGGTTAAACACATACCTACGTTGGATCTACCCATTTCATTCCCAGGTGTTTACCCAACAGAGGTGAAAATAGACGTCCATACAAAGACTTGCATCCAGATGCTCAGGGCAGTCCCATTTGGAGCAGCTAAGAGCAGCAGTCTGGTTCTTTTCTTTTCCTACACACTTGCCCCTCCCTCACGCTGTGTGACTTTCAGGAAACGGCTGTCCCTCTCTGAGCAAGGCATCAGTATATCTGCAGGAAGAGCAATCCAAGCAGAGGATACAGCCCATGCAAAGGTCATGGGGCAGGACAGGGCCTGCCATGTTAGAGGAACACGTATGACTGGAGCAGAGTGACCGAGGGGGAGAGAAGGAGGAGGTGAGGGGCATGGAGGGAACAGGAGGGGGTTGGGGAAAGGAGAGGCAGGTGGTGCTGGGCCTTGCTGGGCTTTTACCTTGAGGGAGATGGGAGCCCTGGCAGGAGTAGGCAGAGGGACCTGGCTTTGGGGCTCGCAAGCGCCCCCTGATGGCTGCTGCTGGGAGGACAGGCTGTGGTAGGGGCAGAGGATTCCACCACGAAGACCAGGGCCAAGGGGACCTTACCGGTCTACACAGTAGATGATGGGGGCTGGACCACGGTGCACACTGTGGGAATGGTGAGAAGTGGGCTGGTCAGTAATCACCCGGACTCTGACCCCACAATTTCTGGGTTCAAGTCCCAACTCCATGACATTGACCTGTGACCTTGAAGCAGTAATTCAACCTTCCTCCATTTCCATTTTTGTAAAACAGATACTGTGCAACAGTTACCTACCTCAGAGCTTATAATTCATGTCAAATGCTTAAAACAAGGTTCAGTGCACAGTAAACAGTCTATGAGTGTTGTTTTTTGTTATAATAATAATAATTATTATTATATTATTATAGTTTATTATTCCAGTGAGGCAGCTGCAAACGGTGATTCTTACCTGACAGTGATTATGCCCTACCAAAAAACAGTCAGTAATGTTGGTGACATTTCTAGTTGTCATACTTGGGGTACTCTTGGAATGGAGTGGGCGGGGGCCAGGGATGCTGCTCAACACCCACAGTACCCAGGATGTGGTCCCACATAAAGTGACCCGGCCCTGGTATCCAAGTGTAGAGGGAGGGACCCTGGACTAGTCTGGGGTGCTGCGCTGTATCCAGCACAGAGCCTGACCCACGGTGGGTGTTTCCCAAGGACGTGCAAGCTGAGGGATGCAGTACCCTTAGCTCAGCTTGTGCCCAAGTCACAGGATCCTGGGACATGCTGCCCCCGTGTGGACAGTTGCGGAACCGCGCCCGTGGGCCGGGGACCTCGCTGCACCTCCTGACCTAGGGAAGGGTCTCCAC
Organism: Desmodus rotundus; assembly: GCF_022682495.2. Lineage (NCBI taxonomy): Eukaryota > Metazoa > Chordata > Mammalia > Chiroptera > Phyllostomidae > Desmodus > Desmodus rotundus. Next base: position 38,498,136 of record NC_071395.1, on the reverse strand, counting down.
GCAGCGCTGCCCATCAGCACTTTCTACGATGATGGCACTATTGTAGTTTGGGGCTGTCGACATGTCAGCCGCTTGTGGTCACTGAGCCCTTGCGCTGTGTGTGCCAGGGCAACGAAGAAAATTTTTTCATTTCATTTCATTTACATTTAAATGCAAATAGCCTGGTGTGCCCCTCAGTCACCGGGCTGGATAGCCCAGTTTGTAGAGAAAGCCGGGGCGGGGGGGGGGGGGGGGGGGGGCTGGTGTGTGTGACTCTGGGTTGGTGGGCATGTTTGTTTTTACGACCATTTAAAAAAATTAATATATATATACATATACATATATATATATATATATATATATATATATATATATATCAAGTGCTTACTCCCATCCACTCAAGTCTTGACTCAAGCACTATACACAAATAGATACCAAATTTATACTCATTTTATTTTTTGAAGATTATATTTATTTTATTTTTTAGAAAGGGGAAGGGAAGGAGAGAGGGAGAAAAACATCAGTGTGTGGTTGCCTCTTGCACACCCCCTACTGGGGACCTTGCCGGCAACCCAGCCATGTGCCCCCACTGGGAATCAAACCGGTGACCCCTTTGTTTGCAGGCGGGCACACAATCCACTGAGCCACACCGGTCAGGGCTATACTCATGTTATAGAAGAAAAAACTGAGGTCAGAGATGACAGCTGCCCAAGTTTTCTTACTCTATGCTAAACCTTAGCTAAGGGGCACGCCCACACGCCTTTCCCTTCCCCTCTCCTTCCCCCACGGATGTGCATCTCCTAAACACAAGGGTCCCCCTGAGACTTGCGACCAGGGGAGCAATGGGCAGCGGCAACTTGTCCAGGGCTAACCCCTCAGCCTGTCTCCAAAGACCCCTTTTCTCTGATTTTCCAGCGAGCCAAAGCAGCCCTGCCTAGGCTCTCTCCTGTTGCTTCTTCTTTCCTAAGCCCTTCCTTGTGTCGCTGTCCTCAACTTTAATAAACACATTCTCAAAATCAAAAAACTAAAAATAAACCCCAGCTAAATGACCATCATCCCTGATTTTTTCCTACCTTCACAACTTTCTGGAACTGTTAGCACTCCTGTTTTGCAGGTGAGGAGACAGGCTCAAACAGAGGACTCACCTTGGCCGCTGTCACTCAGCAAGTAGAATGCCAGAGTAAGAATTTGAACTCACATCTCTCTATTAACCGTAAACCTAACCTGCCTCCCTGGAGTGGTTTGCAGGGGTGGGGGGCTGGGGAAGACTGGGGAGATGCATGCAAGCCTGGGAACTAGCCAGACTTGAGTCTGAATCTCATGTCTGTCAATTCCTGGCTGTGTGACCTTAGGGGAGTCTCTTGCCTTCTCTGGGCCCCTGGGTCTCCTTGGTGATAGCAACTTCCTCCTGGAGCCATTCAAGGGATTATATTACATAATTTCTTGTCTTAGTCTGCTCAACCTGCCATAGCTAACTGCCATGGACTGGGTGGCTTAAACAACCGAAATTTATTTTCTCACAGTTCTGGAGACTAGAAGCCTAAGACGAAGGTGCCAGCAGGGTCAGCGCCCAGTGAGGGCTGTCTTCCTGGCCTGCAGACAGTTGCCTTCTCATTGTGCCCTCACATAGTAGAGGGGGAGCTCTGGTCTCTTTCTCTTCTTATAAGGGCACTAAGCCCACCCAGCAGAGGCCTAGAGACCTACAGACACATGTACAGAGCCACACAGCCCACCAGCTGCAAAGCTGCTGTAGGTACTTGGCCCTTAGATGTCTCAGGAGAGGTAGCAAGGGCCTCTGGAGGGCAAGCCAGGTGGGCAGCCACACCATCCCCACAGTCCCCAAATATCCCCAGGTGTCCCCAGTGACATGCCTGCTGAAGGTGGCCCCCTAATCACTATGCCTAATTATTGCACAGTGCCAAGGAAATGCTAGGAACACCTCTTAATGGGCTTTAAACACCTCAACAGCAGCTCCTGGCCCTGCTAATGCCAGGTTCCCAAGGGCACAGCCAGAAGCTCCTGGGAGAAGAAATACAAAAACAAACCGTGTTCATTGTCGAGCTTGACCCTGGGTGGAAGGGACAAAGACTTGGGTGCCAGCCCCTTCCAGACTGGGGAGCCTCCAGCCAGGCCACATTCCCTCTGAGCCTCTATTGAGCTTATCTGCGAAATGGATTACTAGTAAATGAAAGAATACATGAAGAAGAACAGCTCCCAGCACATACGAGGCCCCTGCCATCAGCCTCATCATTATTGCTGTTTTTTCATTTATCTTTCCTGGATTTTATGAGTTGTAGAAAGAACACGTGAGAGCTGTGGGAACAAGGGAGCTGCTCTCTCCACTGCAGGGCTGGACTCGGGAGAGACGAGGGAGATATTTACCTGGGGTTCCAGGTTTAAGGGGGCTAATAACTAGTGCCGGCGAGGATGCAGAGAGATCGGAACCCTCTGGCACTGCTGGTGGGAATGAGAACTGGTGCAGCCGCTGCAGAAAACAGTCTGGAGGTTCCTCAAAAGGTAAAACCTTAAGTTTTCATCTGACCTAGCCATTTCACACCTAGGTGTCCACTCAAGAGAAATTAAAACCTATGTCCACAGGAAAATGTGTACATAAATATTCATAGCAGCTTCATGCATTATAGGCAAAAGGTGGAAACCCAAATATCCATCAGCTTAAGGATAAATAAAATGTGATATGGATTTGCATAAATATATAATGGAATATTATGCAGCCATGAAAAGGAGTGAAGCACTGGCACTTGCTGCAACATGAACGAACTTTGGACGTGCAATGCTCAGTGAGCGAAGCCAGATACAAAAGGCCACACAGTGTGTGATTCTATTTAAGCGACATGTCCAGAACAGGCACATCCAGATGGAAAGTGAATTTGTGATTGCCAGGAGCTGGGGAAAAGGATGGGGGTGGATTTTCTTCTTGGGAGTGCTGAATGAATGAAATAAGCCGGTCACACACACTGGGCGATTCCACTCACAGGAGGTCCCTAGAAGAGTTAAATCCAGAGAGACAGGAAGTAGATGGTGGGAGCTAGGGGCTGGGGGAGGGGGAGTTAGTGTTTAATGGAGACAGAGTTTCAGTTTGAGAAGGCGAGGCAGTTCTGGGGACGGACAGTGATAATGGCTGTACAACAATGTGAATGTGCTTAAGGTCACTGAGCTGTGCACTTAGAAATGGTTACAATGGTAAATTGTGTTTAGCTACCACCCGTGGATGCACACCTGTTTCCACTTTCGGCTGTTGTGAATATCGCCTCCACCAACATTGGCATACAAATACGTTTGAGTTCCTGCTTTTAATTCTTTGCGGTATACACCTAGGAGTGCAGTTGCTGGGCCGTATGGTAATCCCACCCTCAACTTTTTGGAGAGTTGCCATTCTGTTTCCCGCAGCATCGACTCATTTTCCGGTCCCACCAGCCGCGCACAAGGGCTCCAATTTCTCCACAAAAAATGGTATTTTCCATTCTCTAATAATAACCATCCTCATGCATGTGAGGTTGCGTCTCATTGTGGCTTTGATTTGCACCCCCTTATAATTAGCGATGTTGTCAAGCATCTTTTCATGCGCTTCTTGGCCATATGTGTGCATTTTTGGAAAACTGTCTGTTCAAGCCCTTTGCCCGTTCTTGTATTAGGTGGTTTGGTTTGTTGTTGTTGAGGTGTAGGAGTCTTTTTTTAATTCATTTGTTAAAAGATTTTATTTATTTATTTTTAGAGAGAAGGGAAGGGAGTGAGAAAGAGAGGGAGAGAAACATCAATGTGTGGTTGCCTCTCGCACACCCCCAACCAGAGACCAGGCCCACAGCTTAGGCATGTGCCCTGACTGGGAATCGAACTGGTGACCCTTTGGTTTGCAGGCCAGCACTCAATCCACTGAGCCACACTAGCCAGGGCAAGGTGTAGGAGTCTTTATATATTCCAGATAACAGACCCTGCTCAGATACAAGACGTGCAACTATTTGCTCCCATTTGGAGTTGCAGTTTCATTCTCATGATGTCCTTCTCTCGTGCTCTTAATTTCTATGAAGTCCAATGTATCTCCTTTTCCCCTCCTTGATATTTTTGTAGGCCTTTCACAAGGTTTTCAAACTCAGTTTGTCCAAAACAGAACTAGCAAACCACCCGGATGCGGTCTCTCAGGCCAGCTCCCTCTCACGATGGCTCTGCGTGCCATCCCTGCCATGTCTCCGTCTGGCCAGCCGGTCAATGCTAATCGCCACCCTGCTGAATCTGGCTTGTATCCAGCCCCTTCCCTCCCTGCCCCGCCCCCACCCCCTCCAGCCGCCATCCCATCTCCCTCCACCTGCCCCATTTCCTCTCTGCTCCCTGAGGTTTTTCCTACCAGGACTAAGGTACCCACTGGGCACACTGCCCAGGCCCCATGGTACTTTTAGAGGCTTGTAACATGTTTTAATTTCCTTTAAAATCAGGAGAAAACAATGGCAATAATAATCACAAGTATATCATCATACATCCAGCCTAGATAATACCTGTCTGTGTACCCACACTATGGTAAAATATCTTAATATTTTTTGCAGAGGAAGGGCCCCATGAAAATCATAAGGCCACCCTGCCTCTTGACCTCCTAGAAGTAGCCGGAGGGAGGTTTCGAAAGCCGAATGAGATCACATTGGCCTCCTCTGGTACTGACAAACCTTCCATGGCTCCCCAGCACCCTCTGAATGAATGCAGAGTCCAAGGCCCTGGTGGCCTGCCCCCTCATGCTCCCCATCTCCTCTCTTCTTTCCCCCTGCCCACTCCCCTCCAGCCTTCCCCCCCACCATCCCCAGTCTCTGCAGCTTGGTCCCTTCCTCTGGGCCTCGGCACATGCAGGCTTCTCCAACCAAGTCAGTTGTCGACTAGGTAACCCCTACATCATTCATTTTAGGGGAAGCCTTCCAGGACAAACCTTGGGCCTCCAGCAAAGGTCAGGTTCATTGTCACAAACTCTCCTGGGAAGGAACTCCCCACCCTCTTCTAATTTGTCACTTGGCTCTTATTACCGCACCAAGGTCCCTCCCTCTTTGCAATGGTGACATCGCGGGGCCAGGTCGCTCTCTGTGGTGGACCGTCCTGGGCACTGTGGGGTGTCAAGCAGCATCACTGGCCCCCACCCACCGGATGTCAGGAGCACTGCCTCAGTGTGACAATCACAGGTGTCCACAGATACTGTGAAATGTCTCCTGGGGGCAGAACCACCCCTGGTTGGGAAACCACATTAGAGTGGCAATCAGATAAATGCCTGCCTCCCGATGCGCTTGCACCAGGTGGAGTGGGAGCCTGTCCTTCCCATCCCTTCCTGAGGCTTCAAGGCACACGCTCCAGGCAGAATGGAGGGCACTGGTAAGTCCCAGCAACAGGGCTGCCTCTCGCTGAAAGAGCAGATCTTGGTGGAGCTGAGCTAGGGACTGAATTTTGTGCCCCATCCCCCATCTCTGTGTTGAAGCCCCAATCCCTGATACGATTGCATCCGGAGATGAGGCTTTCAGGAGGTAAGGTTAAATGAGGTGGTCAGGATGGGGCCCTGATCAGACAGCACTGGCGTCTCTATAAAAAGAGGAAGAGAGATCTCTCCACAGCGCTCACCAAAGAAAGGCCACGGGAGAACAGCAAGGAGGGGGCCGTCTGCAAGCCAGGAAGAGAGTTCTCACCAGAAAGAGAATCAGCTAGCCCCTTGATCTTGGACTTCCCAACCTCCAGAACTGTGGGAAATAAATGTTTATTGTTTAGAAGCCACCAGGTCTGTGGTGTTTGGTTACGGCAGCCTAAGCTTACTCAGCTGCATTCTGCTCTGACTGGGCAGCCTAATCCTGACAGAGATAAGTTCCATATTGACCGAGATTCATTGAGCACCTACTGGGTGGCAAGTGCTGTGCAGGGAATGAAAAAGACTAAATCCGAGCCTTGCTGACACTCTACTGGGGGCAATAAGCATATAAACAGAAATATACAGACAGGGATATTATTATTAAGAAAAATATAGAAGGGCCCTGGCTGGTGTGGCTCAATGGATTGAGTGCCGGCCGGCCTGTGAATGGAAAGGTTGCTGGATGGATTCCCAGTCAGGGCACACGCCCGGGTTGCGAGCCAGGTCCCCAGTAGGGGGCGTGCGAGAGGCAACCGATCATTGTGTCTCTCACATGTCGTCTGTTTCTCTCCCTCTGTTTCTCCCTCTCTCTCTAAAAATAAATAAAATCTTTTTTAAAAATATAGAAGGACTAGTGAATGGTGCCAGGAAATTTTAGGGAGGTGCACAATGTCCTGTTTGAGGAATTGATATCTGAGCCGAAACCTGGAGGAAGTGAGGTGGTATCTAGAGGAAGATCTTGCAAAGCAAAGAGCACAGCCCATGCAAAGGTCCTGAGGCAGGATAAGGCCTGGCGTGTTGTGATGAACAGGGAGGAGGCCTGTGAAGCTGGAGCAGAGTAAACAGGGGGAGAGAGAGAGGAAGTAAGGGCAGGGAGGGGCCAGGGTGAGGGGTAGGTTGTCCAGGGCCATATGGGCCAAAGGGGGGACCTGGGCTTTTGCCACAAGGGGAATGGGAGCCCTGGAGGGCTGTGGGCAGAGGAGGGATGGGATCTGAATCAAGTTATGAAAGCCCATCAGCTCTGCAAGGGGAGGGATTTTGGTCCTTCCTGGTTACTGCTGTCAGCCTTCACTTAGAATCCTGCTTGGCACATAGTAGGGACAATAAATGTTCGCTGAGGGGATAGATAAATAATAGCTCCTTTGAGTGTGGGGGAGGCCAAGAGCAGTAAAAGCACATGGCCCCAGGTCACCCAGCCAGGTTACTGCAGGCCAAGTCCTGAGACCAGAGCTGGACAGCTGAGGCCCCAGCTCCGCCAGACCTAGCCGAGAGAGTCCCCGTGCCCTAATGGTGGCCACCTGTTTCTTCCCCCGCCTGTGATTAATGGCCACACAGCCCCATCCATCACTTGCCAGCCAGCGCCTGGCTCTGCCCGGGAGGCCGTGGGGCCCAGCACTCATTTGTAAGCAGGCAGCCAGGCTCGTCTCAGATGGTTGGTGACGTGAGACAGATCCCCGCTCCAATTTGGTCCCAGATGTGGTCCTGAGAACCCCAGGGAGAGAAAAGACCAGGCTGTGGACCCAAGGGGCTGGGGATGAGTAGGGGCTGAGGGGTGTGGAATGGTAGCTGCCCAGTAGTAGGGTCTTCGAAAGCCCCAATTCTCCCTAAATTAATTACATAATCAAAACTGTCCCCTCTTGGTTGCAGTGTCCCACCCTGCCTCTCCTCCCCCTGCTGTATGCTGTTCCTTCTACCTCCAAAGAGCTCCTTGGTGCAGTGGACCCAACCCAGCCTGCCCCTCTCCTGAACCTCAGTTTGGGCACCCCCCTGATGTAGTGGCCTCTTTCCTTGCCTTCCCCCATTCCCACTACCAGCAAAACCTTCTATCCCTCAGCACTGGCGGTCTTTCTCCGTTGCTCTAGGCCAGGGCTTCTTAGCTGGGGGTGATTTTGCCCCCCACTGCCATCCCCATGAGCAATGGCTACATAGCTTTCTGCTCCTGGGCAAGGAGATTCTCCTGGCAGAGTGGGTGAGGCCAAGCATGCTGCTCAACACCCCACTGTGTCCAGAGAGTCCCCCACAGAGAACGATCGAGGCCAGAAAGTCAACAGTGAAGACAGAATCCCTGCTCTGAAACCGCCCATGGCTCTGCAGGGCCCTCCAGGTCAAATCCCATCTCCTTGGCGCGGAAGGCAGGCCTGCACTGATCGGCCCTCCCCAGCCAGTACCCCACCATGCTCTGCCTCATGCCCCATCTGGAAGGGCAGTAACCCAGCGTCAAGAGGCTAAGTACCTGGGTTCACATCCTGGCTCTGCCACGTACTGGCTGTGTGATTTGGGCCATCACTTAACCTCTCAGGGCCTTCATTTCCCCTTCATTCAAACGTCATAATGGCAGGACCTAGAGTTAACACGCTTAAGGCAGCGACCTGCGTGGTAGTAAAAACACGTGCAGGTGGCTTAGTTTATTATTATTCATAGTTTGGGTCACATTTCTGGGCTTTGCTATGTGCCTAAAGGCCCTTTTTTTCTGAAAATCACTTTTATAATGACTCTCCTTCAAGGCAAAGCCCCAAGTCCCTTCCTGTGGCTCAGTCCTGACCACACTGGGCTGGGAGCTCTGGAGCCTGTTAAAATGGGACTGTCTGGTCGCTGAGCACCATCATACTGGAAAGGGCCTGCCCAGGTGAGGGTCAGGTGCAGGCGGCCTCCTAGGAGAACGGGCATCTGGTCCCCACGGTGTGGGAGTATGTGCTGGGGGCAGGGCCAGCTTGGTGGACAGGCAGCTCACGTACTCAGACAGGACTGTCCTCTCCAAGGAAGGACCCTGCATCTCCAAATTCCTAATCCCTTTGAACAAGAGGCCATACATCCTCATTTTCCCCGGGCCCCCACAATTCTGTGGCTTGTCCCAGTCGGGGACTCTCATATGATTTGTGGGGTCTATGTATTCCAGAACCCGAGGGAAACATCGAAGAACTTTCCAAAAGTTTGCTGCTTTAGCATCGGAGAGGCCCTGCGTTTTCACAGCTCCTCCCTGGCCCCATCAGGTTCTTTTTCTTTTTTTTTCTTTAGTGGCTTTTAGAGAGAGAAGAAAGGAGAGAGAAAAACATCAGTTGGCTGCTTCCCGTGCAAGCCCAGACTGGGGATCGAACCCAACCTAGGTACGTGCCCTGACTGGAAATTGAACCCTCAACCTTTTGGTTACAGGAGGGTGCTCCAACCAACTGAGCCATACTGGCCAGGGCTGGGTGCTTTCTTTTCTTTTTTTTAAAGATTTTATTTATTTTTAGACAAAGAGGAAAGGAGAGAAAGGGCAAGAAACATCAATGTGTGGTTGCCTCTTGCGCACTCCCTTCTGGGGACCCGGCCCACAACCCAGGCATGTGCCCTGACTGGGAATCGAACCAGCGACCCTTTGGTTCACAGGTTGGCACTCAATCCACTGAGCCACACCAGCCAGGGCTGGAGCCTGTCTTTTTTAAATAGGTTGACATTTTGCTCATCATGCATCTTTATTTATTTTTATTATACTTATCAGAGTAACATTGGTTAATATTATATAAATTTCAGGTTGTACAACATTATAATCCAACCTTTGTATATTCCATTGTGTGCTCACCACCTGAAGTCCAGATTCCTTCCATCACTGTAATTTTTTTGGCATCAATTTTTATTTTTAAAAGTATTGCATTAAAGTATTATTTACCTTGAAAGATTTTTTTTGTGGGGGGGCGGGCTTTAAATTTTGCTTATTCATTTCACTCTCATCCTAGCCCCTCATCTGACCAGGAAAAGTGATGAGGTCCTAACTTTCCATTTTACAGATGAGAAAACTCAAGGGTCAAAAAAGTTATCCATTTGTAGAGGGCAAGCTGCGTAGTTGAAGATGATATGAGAATTAAGAGACTGTATTTAACACTTGCTAGGACGGTAACATGCATTATTTCAACTGCATCTCTGAGGCCCGATTTCCACATGGCTGGGAGAGACAGTCTATCAAAACCCAAGTCAGGCCCCACCCCCATCTGCCGCAGCCTTCTATGGATCCCACTCCCCTCAGAGCAAAATCTCAAGTCCTTCCTGGGGCTCACAAGGCCCTGCATCAATAATGCGTCACCAGTTACAGAATTTGCAGGGCCAATACAAAATGAAACTTCAAAGCCCCTTGTGCAAAATAATTAGGAATTTCCAGACTGGAACAGCAAATCATGAACCCAAGCACAGGCCATTCTGGGAGAAGGCCCCTTGTTCCAATGCTGGAAGCCTTCCTGCTCTCATTTCCTCTTAGGCTCCCCTGCACCAAAACCAGGGCTGTCTCTGGGCCTTTACACTTGCTGTTACTGTCTCCTTGAATAAGCCACCATAACCCATACCCCTATCGGCTGCCTCTGTCACCTCAGGTCCTTTTTTTCAGGCAAGAAGGCCATCACTGACTTGTCCATGTTTAAAATTGCAACCTTCTTGGCCCTCACCCCTGGTTTATTTTCTGCATAACTGTTACCACCATCCGACCTGCCAGGGTTTGGGCTCAACTATTTGTCTCTTGTCAGTCATCTCCACCAGGGTTGGGACTTTACACGCCTCCCCCACCCCCATCCCACGTCCTGGAGCAGGGCTTGGCACACAGTAGGTGCTCAATGCACGTGTGTTGCAGGTATGACTCCTGCCTTTCTACAAGAGAGGAAAATGAGGTTCAGAGAGAACAGCTAGGAAGCCAAGGTTACAGAGCATGTCTCTGGCACGCGTCCAGGTCTCCCCGACAGAGCGGGTGGTTTCGATGGGGGCCGCCGGGCCTCTTTATTGACAGGAAAACCGAGGCCCATGCGGCTGCCAGGGCCACCTAGCCTGGAGGAGCGACGGCGCAGCGCTGGGGGCTGGGGGCCGGGGCTGAGCCAGGCCCAAGGTCACCGCACTGGCGGCCCGAGAGAGGCGGGCTGGGTGGGGATCCACAGGCCTCCCCGGGCGCGCGCCCCCCCCCTCGGCGGCGCGCACGGGGCCCGGGCGGCAGCAGCAGGTGGAGTCGGAGCCTCCGCGCAGCCGAGGCCGCGGCCACTGCCGACGTCGCCGCCATTAGACAATAGGAGCCGCGGCCCGGCGTGCGAGGAGGCGGGCGGCGGGAGGGGCGCCGGGCGCGCAGGAAGCGGGGCCCGGGGCGCGCCGGGGCCGGGCGCACGGGGAGGGGGCGCAGGAAGCGGTCGAGGCCGGGCGCAGGAGGCTGCGGCGGCGGCCCCAGGAGCTACTGATCGGCGCCGGGACAAAGGCGCGGCCGCCCGGCGCCCCGAGGCGCCGGAGCCGGGGCGCACAGCCGGGGCGCAGCCCGCGCCCCCCCGCAGCGACTGACATGATGTTTCCACAAAGCAGGCATTCGGTAAGCGGGGCCCGCGGCCTGGCGCCCTCCCCCCAGATTCGGGCCCTGCGCACCCCCCAGCTCCCGGCCGGTCCATCCCCCCCTCCCCTCTCCCGGCCCTGTGGGCCCCCCAGGTCCTCTCCTGGCACACCCCCTCCAGGTCCCGGTCCTGCGCCCCCCAGTTCCCCGCCGTACCATCCCCCTCCAGACCCGAGCCCTACGCCTTCCTTTCCCCAGCTCCCTGCTCGGCGACTCCCCCCAACTCCATGGCCGGGTCCCCTCTAGGTCCGGGCCCAGCGATACTCTACCCCACCCCCAGCTCCCCAGACTTTCCCCTCACTGTAGCTCCTTGTCCCCCTCCTAGCTTCCCGGCCCGGAGTCCCCCCAGCTCCCAGGCGGGGTCATCTCCAGCTTTCCTCCCGGACCCCACCCCAGTCCCTAAGCCCTGCGGCCTGCCCCCCCGCTGAGCCAAGCACGGCCTGGGCGGCCTTGGCCTCCAGGCGCCCCGGTAGCCCTACTAGGCACCTCTAACGCTGGGCCTGCATTCGGGGCCTGGGAGCGGGAGGAGATTCGAGACGCACCCCTCCCGGAAGAGTGCGGCCTGGAGGAAGGGTGCAGGGGATCTGGGGTGGGGGCCCCCAGTTGAATTTCGGGCGCTAAGAGAGGCCCCTCCCCGAATGGGACTTTGCGGGGAGGCCCCGCACCCGCTCTTGGGGAGGGGGAATTCCCTAGGACGCGTTCTCCCCCCTTCCGGAGGCAGTTGGGGCGCTCGGATGTGCACCCCCCTCCCGGCTCTTTGGAGCATCAGTAGAGGGCGCACCCTGCCCCCCACCAAGGGCGGGCGTTGAAGAGCACCTCCACAGCCTGGGGGTGGTGAGGGACGGAGAGGCTCTGGGCGCACCCACCCCGTCGGCTTCCCCGAGAGAGGCGGGGGCAGGAAGCGAAGGCGGGGACCGCGCCAGGGGCAGTAAACACGGGCCGGGGAAGTGGGGCAGAGCTGGGGGCGGGGGTGCGGCGCTGCAGCTGCGCCGGCTGCTGCCTCGGGGCGCCCCGGAGGGAAGTGAGCCACCGCCGGACCCGCTTGGCCCTGACTCGGGCCGTCCCCTACCCACAGGGCTCGTCGCACCTACCCCAGCAACTCAAATTCACCACTTCTGACTCCTGCGACCGCATCAAAGACGAGTTTCAGCTACTGCAGGCGCAGTACCACAGGTGAGCCGGGGCTCGGGTCCCTGTCTGGGAACAGGTGGAGCCCCCAACGCAGATGGCAAGGAGGAGGCCTGGAGCGGAGGTGGCGGGCCCTGCTATATACAAATACTTGAAAAATTACAAGTGTAGAGTGTCGTACTGCATGGCAGGCTCATGTAGTCTTCCGAGCAGCCCATTTCACAGATGAGAAAACAGGCACAAAATTAAATCATTTGCTCAGACACAGCTGTATGGCTCAGAGTCCTTCTCCCACCCCCACCCCAATCCCCAGTGAACTAAAAACCTCCCAACAACTGGAGTTGGGGTGGACCCCCACCTCCCAAAATAAAAAAATCTGCAGCCTGTTACCTTTCTGCCCGGCTTGGGGGAAAGGGTTCCTGGCATCCAAGAGATTTTTATGCTCCTTCCAGAATTTAATCTCTAACATTTGCCATGTGCTAGGATGGAAGGGGAAGGAACTGTTACTGTTTGCATCTTACACTGGGAGAAACCAAGCACGCAGAGCTTAGGGATTTCCAGGGGAAGCACAGCGAGGAAGTGGCAGAACTGGCATTTGCACCCAGTTTCTGGTTCGAAGAATGCAAATTCTCCACCGCTCTGTGACAGAGGAGAGATTTGTCTGGGGACCACAAGGGGGTCCCCAGCCACCAATTCCAGCGAGGTCTTGGGCCCCTCTGGCCTTCGATTTACCCACAGGGAAGGGTCTTGGGTTTTCTCCCCGAAGAAGGGGGGAGAAGTGATATATATATTCTTTCTTTTTTTTTTTAAACACCCAACCTCTTGGGGTACTTCCCATGCTCCCCAAGTGTTAACTACTGAATACACATCCTTTTGTTTAATCTTCCTTGCTGTTCTATTACTGTGCCGACTTCAAAGATGAGAAATACTGAGGCATTGCTGATCGAAGGGCAGAAGGGCACTCACGCCCAGGAACTTTGTCCTGGTCCCATGACACGGAGGTTTCGGGGGGGGGGGGGGGGGGGGCTTTGCCTAGCAGGTCGGGCCTTTCTGAGCCCCTGCAGGGGGTCTGCACCCCCCCCCCCCGCCCCCTCTTCTGGTCCATGCCCACCTCACAGTGAGCACCAGGACTGCCAGTCCCTGAGACCCAGGGTCACCGTGCCGCCACGGTGCTGTGTGTCCTTCCATAAGCCAGACCCCTCCCTGAGCTTTGGGGGCTCCATTTGCGAGGCCTGAGCTTCACACTGTATGTGAGGGATCCTACCATGTTGGCACGCAGGATATGCCAGGCCCTCAAGAGGGGCCAGAAATCCAGAATTTGGAATGAAATTGTCTTTTTTTTTTTTTTTTTAATGTTGGCAACAAATGATCACTTTTTAAAAAAATTAGAGAAAAGAAACTCAAAGGGGCCACAACAACCCCAGCTGTGGCTGGTCTCTGAACTGGGGTGGACGGTTATAGTCAGTCTGGCAGAGTGACACGCCAGGTTCTTGGGGTGACTGAGAGCAACAAGCATTTAATGGATGCGTACTCGATGCCAGGCGTTATCCCAAGAACATTTCTAGTCTTAATCCATTTCATCCTCATCACCCCACCCAGGGAGGTTGATACTTTAAGAGATACAGAGACTGAGGCCCAGAGAAGTAGAAGGGTTTGCCCAGAGTCACACAGCATCCAAGTTGTAGAGCTAAACTTTGAACCCAGTCTATGTAGATTGAGTTTGTACATCAATCTCTCTGCCTGACGCCCTAATAGACGGGCTTTGAGAAATGCCCACAGATCCTCCTTGCTGGGAAGCCTGAGAAAGGCCAGGGGGGTCACCATCTCTTATTAACCAACAGTGGAACCTTTACCCCCTAGTGAAATCAAGGCCTCTAAGAGTGGCTGGACCCCACTGGAAATTTCTTGATGAGTTCAACCTAGAGCACTGCCAGCCAGCGCCTAACCCTCTTCTGGGCTCCTTCGAAGTTTCTATTTGTCCCTCCCCCTTGTTGGAGAGTTTTTCCCAGTGGTTGAGAGTGTGGCTCTGAAGCCAACTTCCTGGCTGTGTGACCTTGAGCCAATTGCTCAATCTCTCTGAGCATCTACTGCGTCATCTGTACAGTGAGTGATGTTCACAGTACTGACCTCATCGGGTTTGGGGATGGGTAAAAGGTTGTTTGACTCTGGCTGACCTAGAGTTACAGCATTTGCTCTGATTTGTTATTTTTTATTATTATCATCAATTGTTTTCTCCGCCACCAGATCTTTAAGGCTGAGTTCCTAATCCCCACTTTACAGTTAGAGTGTTTGAGGCTCCCCCAGCCCCATCCTCCCAGAGTATTTGTCCCTTGTCAAAGTTTGGGGCTCAGCCCAGCTCCCACCCTCTCTCCCCATGTTCTTCTTCAGCCTGAAGCTCGAATGTGACAAACTGGCCAGCGAGAAGTCGGAGATGCAGCGTCATTATGTGATGGTGAGCAAGCCGAGGAGGCGAGTGGGCGGGAATGTGGGGGCCCCAGACTCTCCTCCAGCAGCAGCAGCAGCTCCTGCCCAAACCCTAGCCACCTCCTCTGGGAAGTGTGAGGATTCAGGGTCCACCTTGCTGGCCTGGCTGCTGGCCCAGGCGGTGGTGGAGCTGCCAAACCACCGGGTTGCAGTCTGGGCCTGCCAGGTCCCCTGGTTGTCCTTGGCAGCCGGCAGAAGAAGCAGCGGCTGTGGAAGCCAGGAACTGACGTGGGGGAGCAGCCGGATCCCCGCCCCCAAGATCCAGACATCCCAGTGCTTAACCCCTCCTCTCCCAAGCTTTGGGAAGAGAACTAGACTTTACACACACACACACCACCTTCCAGGACTCAAACACCTTTGAGGTTGGTGAGAGGGAGGGGTAACAAGGCATTCTTTGGACTGACATTTGAGACCCTGCCCATCCACACTGCCAGAATCACTTGCTGTTTCATACCCACCAGGTGGCAATTTCTACATCAAAAACTCTTGCCTTGGCCCAGTCCCTAGCCCTGCTCTTCCAGGCTGTGGGGGAGGCAGAACCAGACTGAAGCTCCTAGCCCAGGAGGGAGGGGGCTGGGCAGAGAAGGACCCAGTAGGGCCTGGGGGACTCCAGAGAGGAGCCACTACCTGAGGAAGGCTGCTCCGAGAATGGGGCATTGCCCCTGGGGTCTTGAAGAATGAGTAGGAGCTTGGTGGGGTGACAGAGGTAGGGAGAGAAAACGACCAAGCAAAGGCGAAGGAGCGACTTGGCTGTCTAGGGGTGGCTGGTGATGGGAAGCCATGAGAGGGTTTAGAACAGGGGAGGGGGCAGGGTTAGATCTGGGCCTTGGGGAGGGGGGCTGCTGGCTCCAGAGCCAAACCCAGCAGGCTTTGTTTATCTTCCATTATTTATACCCAGGAAGGCAAACTTCCCTGCAGTCTGGGGCCACCCGCAGACAAGACACATAAAGATAAAAGATTAGGAGCCCTGGAATGTGTGTGTGTTGGGAGGTGGGGCTGGATACTTATCCAGAAACCTGGGAGCCAAGCCGGAGCCGAGGCCCTAGAGCTCCCCCAGCTCTGTAAGCAGCCCCACCAGGCACCTGGGCTGTTCCCAGTGTGGGTGTCTTCCCCCTCCTGTCTCCTCCCGCCTGCCTCTCTCCATCACTTCCTGCTCCATGTCTCTGTCTTGCTTTTCCCCCTTCTCTGCCTCCCCCTTTGTCTCCCTCTGTCACTCCCATCTCTTTGTCTCTTGAGCCCACCCGTCCTTCACTTCTTTTTCCCTGTCTCCCCTCACGCAGTACTACGAGATGTCCTATGGCTTGAACATTGAGATGCACAAGCAGGTACGCCCTCTCGCTCTCTCCATGGCACCCCCAGGCAGGTAGGAGCCCGCCCCTTGGCTGAACACCAAGTCTGCCCTCGTGATCCTGTGCTGTCCCAAGCACCCCCCTTCTTTCTTAGGTCTCCCCGGGAGGTTGTTCTGCCTGAGGAGGAGGGGCAGAGGCCTTCCCTCAAAATGCCACCACCACCCTGGTGTATCTCCTTTGTGACAGTGGCAGGAAGGTGATATGTACACCTACGCTCCCCCTAACCCTCAGATTATGCCTCGCCCTCCAGCCTTGCTTTAGCCATCTTTGCCCTGAGGAGGTCACTCTCAGGGATGTCACAGAATAATGATGCCACTGTCCCACCTTCTCCTTCCCTCTCTCCCACGGAGTGCTCACTATCTACCAGGCTCTGGGGGTCATCTGCTCAGGGCCACACAGACCCGGAGTGGCCCAGTCTGGATTCCGGCTTGTGCCTGCACTGTCAGCTGCAGGGCATGGAACCAGCCTCAGATCCTACCTTTGCCACTGATTGGATGCCGGTGGATCCCATGTGTCAACGCCACCCTGCCTGAGCTCATCCCTCTTAGGCATAACCCCGGGCCTCTTGGGCTGATCTGTACCTGCACCCACTCAAGGGGACTGGGGACTGAAGAGTCTGTGTGTTTGTTCTAGGCTGAAATTGTCAAGAGGCTGAATGGGATCTGTGCCCAGGTCCTCCCCTACCTTTCCCAAGAGGTGAGTGGTGCCCCTGGGGCTTCAGGGAGGAGGCGGAGGAGGTGGATGGACCATGAACTTGCTTGGGCCCTCCCCACTGAAGTCACCTGGGGCAGCAGTGAGCTAGGTGCCCCAGGGCACACGCCTCCCCTTTCTGGACCTCCCAGCTACTAGACAGCCTGTGCAAAAAATCCCCAGGCTGGAGAACACCCAGAGGTGCAGGGCAATGGAAGGAGGGGCCTCACCCTGCTGTGGAATTCCTAGCCTGAGTGAGTCATTTCACTGTAAAAATGTCAGCTATGCCAAAGGCTGCACCAAGAATTTCTTTTCCTTGTTTTGCTTCTACCTTCTACTCTCCTGAGATTCACTTGTGAGGCCCTGCGGGCTGCTTTGGGCCAGAGACAAGGGGCACGTGTGGGGAGGGCACCCTGTACACATAGGAAGACAAACAGATGCGGGTAAACATAGATGCACGCATGTACACATCTGTGCATACAGAGACACGCATGCGTGCCCAGATACAAATCTGGACGGGACACAGTTGCGTAGGCGATGCGGACGCAGCAGACGTAAACGCATACACACAGGTGTATACCCTTGACAGAGGCTCACACGCACTCACCCGGGGAACCCCGCACCCAGCCCTTCCTCTTCAGCATTTTGGGGTTCTCAAACTTCTGGCGTAAGGCTCACTCCACACAGATCCCACCCCTGTGCCCCCCCAGACTGTAAGGTCAAGCTCCTGCTCTCTGCCAGGGTTCTTGTCGATAATTCATCATTTCCCCTTTATCCGTACCCATGTATCAGGGACCTTTGAGTGATGTGCATGCCTAGGAACCATTCCAGAAGGGCACCATAAAGCCCCAGAGGAGAGGGTTCTGGAAGCCCTGGGGGCTTCCCAGCAGCCAAGGCACAAAGCAATATGGCAAAAAGGAGACACTGGTTTTCAGGGAGGGCGTGGGAAGGTGGGGAGATACTCCCTGAACCTGGAGTCATACCCCAGCCCTGCCAGAATTCACTGGCTGTCCCCCGCTGTGGAAGAACGGGAGCTCGCATTAGCAGGTCTCACAGCGCAGGCTCCGAGCTGTTGGAAGAACAGGACTTTCCTGTACAGCGGGCTAGGTCGCGCACTGCACTTCCCTTTGCACGTGCCATCGACAGCACCTGATCCAAGGTCTCTCTCTGACTCCCGCAAAGGCCTTTTTCTAAGTATCTGTCCCCAACCCCTTTGGGTCATATCCATTTGTCCCCATTTCCCAGGTGAAAACACTTGGTGAAAGGAAGTGGTTGGAGAGGGGATTTTTCTGGTAGGTCATAGAGCTGTGCCGGACAGGGGATGGCACTAAGGCCACATGGGAGTGGGGCTTCTCCTGCGTTCTGACACAAGCCCCCTGTGGCCTCTCCTTCCAGCACCAGCAGCAAGTCTTGGGAGCCATCGAGAGAGCTAAGCAGGTTACGGCTCCAGAGCTGAACTCCATCATTCGAGTAAGTCTGGGGCCCAGCGGGGTTGGGGGCAGAGGCAGAAGAGTGGCAGGTGGCAAGTGGACTGGAAGTAGCTAACATCCCCCTGCCTCTGCCCTGCAGCAGCAGCTCCAAGCCCACCAGCTGTCCCAGCTGCAGGCTCTGGCCCTGCCGCTGACCCCACTACCCGTGGGGCTGCAGCCGCCTTCCCTGCCTGCGGTCAGTGCAGGCACCGGCCTCCTTTCACTGTCTGCGCTGGGCTCCCAGGCCCACCTCTCCAAGGAAGACAAGAACGGGCACGACGGTGACACCCACCAGGAGGACGATGGCGAGAAGTCAGATTAGCGGGTGGCCAGGATGGGGAGGGTGGGGGGACAAAGAGGAGACAAGACACACACAGAGAGGAACGTTCACCGCGAGACAGTGCAGCTCTGGATTGGCTAGACTCCTGGTAGTATTTATGGTAGCTGCTGGGGCCTTGGCCCTGCTTGTGTGCCACCCCCTGGCTTTGCTCTGCCTCCCAGTCTCCTTCCTCCTCCCCCCTCCCCCCCCCCCCGCAGCCTAAATGGGTGAATACATGCTTGTACCACAGATACGGCCAGCTGAGGCCTGGAGATGAAAATGGGAGGCCAGGTCAGAAGGGAGCAAAACCTCAAGAAGTCTAACACCCCTGCACTTCCCCATTCCGCACACGTGTGACTGACCGTCTGCCCGCTGGGCCCCTCAGGGCACACCCCAGCTTCCCACCCTGGCACTGCATGCGAACACAATGCTAGTTGCCCCTTCCTGCCCTGGGCATCCCTTTATCTCCCTCCACCTCCCATCCATTCACCTCTGCTAGTTCCAGACGCTCGCGCCCACCTGGTCCTCTCCACTCGCCCAGCTAGGATGAGCAGGGTGGGGTGGGCAACCCAAGATTCCCCTTCTCCCCTTCCCAAATAAAGATGAGGGTACTCAAGTTGTCTTGTTTTTTATTTTATTTTTCTTTCAGTATACTAGCTTGTCTTTCAAGGGGATAAAAAAAAAAAAAAGACAGAAAAATGTTTAAAAAAAAAGCAACACCCACACCTGTGTCTGTATATAGCCTTTTAGACTGTCAGCTTTTGTTGTGTTCAGTCGTTTGAACTCTGCAGAGAAGTGAAAATGCTGTATCGAGGGTGGGCTTAGCTGTGCCTTTCAAATAAAGATGTGAGAAGGTTGGTTGCTGTGTTCTTGCCTCTGTGTTGCGGCTGCCTGCGGTTCCCCCTTCCCTGGGAGGAGGGGACTTCTTTCATGTCTGGGCTCTCTTCTCTGTTGCAGGACCAAATATTGAGAGTCCTAGGTGAGTCCATCTTGTAAGTGTAGTCTGTCTCCCGGACTTGATGCACAGACCAGAGAGGGTCAGCTGGAAGCTATAGGTCACACAGCCAGCCCAGGTGCTGGAGGTTTAGCAGAGCTGGTTTCTGAGCAGCAGGCCAGAGGGCCCCTAAGTGATAACTCTTTGAGACTGCAGAATCTACCCCCAGCATGAACACATACACGGGCCTTTTTTCCAGATCAGAAAATGCAGACCCCCGCCTGCTGAACCTCAACCCTGAAGGAGAGCTAAAATGAAAGATTTGCTGATACTGGCCTGGGCAGGCATCCCAACTTTGCAAGATCTTTGCAAGGGCTGCACAGCCCAGAAATTCCACCCTCAGGAAGCTGGAGCACCCAGGGGACTTTACTAAAGTGCAGGAAATTCTCATCTGCTTCCCTAATCCGACGGGTTTCCTTGCGGGGGGGCGGGGGGGGGAGGATGGTGACGGCCCACCGCCCTCCTGTCCCTGAGGGGGGAGAGAAGACAATGGGTGGTCACGCCAGCCCCCTGCTGGGTCCCACGTCTCTCCACTGCAGCCAAAGCGCCTCTAAAAAATGCCAGTTTGATGGGGTAACTCACTGCTTAATATTTGTCCTGGTGTTGAAAACATGAACTCACCCCACTTGGGGAGAATGAATTGTCACATCCGCATTGGAATGCTGCTGCACCCAGGAATGCCCTTTCTGGGTCTGGCCCCCAGTAAACATGCCACTTGAATCTGCCCCAAAAGACAAGTATTCAGAGCCCTGTAGTTAGTCATCGTTGCCCCAAACCAGAAACTATTGGCTGTCTAGTAAGCACAGGATACATAAGTTGTGACATAGTTGTGTTGTGGAATATTACACAGCCATGAAAAAGGGTGTTGCTGCTACCTTTTTTGTGAAAAAGTAGCTACTGCTACTGCATTCAACACCATGCAGCGCTCACACTTTGTGCTGAACAAAAGAAGGTGGGTGCAAAAGAGTAAACACTGTGTAATTCCATCTATATACAGAACAAAACCAGGCCCAAGTGACCGCATTTGGTCCCCCTTGGCAGGGGGTCAGAGTGAAGGAGGTTTCTGATGGGGCTGGGCATGTTTTGTTTCCTAACCTGGGGGCTGATACCTGAGTGTGTTCACTTTGAGATAATTATCAAGTTGCGCTTACAGTGTGTGCTCTTGTGTGTGTTGTATTTCACAAGTTTAAAAAGTTGGCTTTTAAACATATATTATCTTTGTCCCCCATAACCCTCAAAATACATTCTAAGTTCTTCACCGAGTCCCACCAGATCCTGCAACTGGTCCTCCTCAGCAGGCTGCAGCCGGTTGAAACATCTTGCTGTTCCTTTGTCTAGAGGCCTCTGCACATGCTGTTCCCTCTGCCTGGAAAAAATGTTCTCTTTGTTTCCCCTCCGTAGCTTTCTCATCCGCCAAGACTCCAGAAGTTACTTTTCTGAAGGCCTCCGCCTGACCTTCCCCCAAAGTAGGGGAGTGACAGCCCCCACCCTAGCTTGGGAAGTGCTTAGAACAGAGCCTGGCACAGTCAACTCATTCATTTAGAGACCTAACTGTGAGCTCCAGAGACGCAGCAGGGAACAAAACACATGAATCCCTGCCCTCCCGGGTGGAATAAACAAATAAGGGAAATACAAAATGTATCAGGAGGCTTGTTGATAGAGAACAAAGCAGAGAAGGGATGGGGGCTGTCAGTTGCATTTTTTTTTTAATTTTTGAAATTTGCACATTGAAGCAACTCAATACATGTTAGCAAATGCATTGAGGGCAGACCTGGGTTTGCACGAGACTCCTACCCTAAGTAGTGATTTGAGGCATGAAGTCACTTGTCTGATCGCAGTTTCTGGGAAACTGCTGGGAGAATTAGCAGAAAGCTTGCAAAGGTTCACTAGCTGTCAGTTGATATTATTATCACCACTGATGTTGCTGGCTGACGAAGGGCATGGGGGGGGCGGGGGTCACAAACCTGACAGCCCCCACCCAAGGGTCTTTTCTAAGGGAGGTGTGGGGATCCTGCTCAACCAAATATAGGTCTGTGACCTGGGGTATCCATCGCCGCCATTCCACCGGCGGAGCGGGTCCCCTGGGGGTTTAGAAGGGGTCCTGGAGACCACGGGGGCTGGAGGTGGTGGGCGCGAGATCTCGGCCGGGAAGCCGGGGGAGCGGAGGTGCCATCATCGGAGCTTCCACGGAGCTGCAGTCTCCCGCGCTTAACGACGCGCCGCCGGCGACCTCGGCTAATTGATCCGCTAATGGGCCCCGCGCCGCGGCCGCGCCTAATGAGGCGGGAGAAAGGGGAGGAGGGAGCGGTAGGAAGGGAGGAGTGGGGTTAGGGACCCAAGGAGGACAGGGGGAGGGGGAGAGAATGGGGGTGGTTAAGCAGGGAAGAGGGAGGAAAGGAGAGGAAGAGGGAGAGAAGGGGGGAGGGGAGGGGAAGAGAATGGAGGGAAGGAGGGGGGTTAGGGTAAAAAGGGGGTGGAGAAGGGGGGAGGAAAGAAGAGAAGGGATGGAGGGGGTTGGGGAGGGGGAAGAGGAAAAGAAGGGAGGGGGAGGGGCGGTGAAACTCGGGGAGGGAGCTCAGGGAGTAGGGAGGAGGAGGAGCGATGCTCCCAGCTCCCTGAGCACTGGACTTGAGGGGAGGGGAGCAACGGGGGCTAGGATGAACCCATCCCTCTCTGCCTACCCGGCACAGCCCCCACCCAAGGGGGGGTCTCTCAGACCCTGCCTCCTCCGTGAATCCCACTGAAGGCCTCTCGCCTCCTCCGACCCCTCCTCTCTCCAAGTCTCCTCCCCCTTTCCAATGGTGTTTCCAGCAGGGAACCTGAGTACATCCGGGGTGTGGGAGTCCCCAGCTCTCTCTCTGCCCCGATTTCCCTGGCCATACAATGGTTCTAATGTCGTTAGCGTTGGAGAATCCTACAGGTCCCAGTGACCCGACACTGACCCAGCCCCTGTTCCCACACACCCCTGCTGCACTTGGGGAGGGAACTGTGAACACCCCGGCCCCTAGAGCCAAGCCCACCTACCCCTCCTGGTGTGGCCTCCAGAGCTCAGCAGGGGTTGGGAGGACGGCTGGATTCCCCAGCCTGAGAGAAAAACACCCTCAGAATACGAACTATAACTAGGATGTGACACATTAAAGATTCACATTCCAGGCCAGCCAGGTACATCTGCTGTCTGAAAAATTTACGTGGCCTTCCTCCTTCCCATGTCATCTGGGTGTTTGCGGCTTGGAGGAGAAACAGAGAGAAGCAAGGCTGCAGTGAAATCAGAGTCCTCTGCATCATCTCCCTCTCTCCCCGAGGAGCAGCGGGGGAAACGGAAGCCCCAGGAAGGGCAGGAAATTGTCAAAGTCACAAAACAAGGCAGGCCACAGCCGAGTCTCCTGCCCTTGACTGGCAGAGCTCTTGGTCCCATTCCGAGCAACCAAAAATAATCAGAAAGGGAAAGCGAGTCATCGGAACAACAAACAATAAACAGCTGTGATTTGCCAAACACCTGCTATGCCCCTGCCTTAGCTAAGGGCCTCACTGCATCTCTCATTTGATTCTTGAAAATACCCACGAAGGAAGGACTATGTCTCAGATGAGGAAACTGAGGCTTCTACCCCAAAATGACTCGCCCAAGGGCACACAGCTGTGGAATCTGCCTTATGGTTCCGGGAGGTCCAAGCTGTGGGGTCCGGGGGGATCTTAGCCATTTTGTTTAAGACAAAGAGAAGCTTCTGAACCCAGTGCAGGTGGGCAGAGCTGTGTGCCCCCCACCCCCCCTCAGAGCCCTTCCCTCTGCCTGGAACACGCTGTCCCCAGAACCACCACCCCGCCCTAGCATCGCCACCCCCTCTCTTGCTGCTTTTATCCTCACAGCACTGACTGCTATGGACAACTTAAGTCCACAAAGATTCCCTTCTTCTCCAATTTCCCCGCTCTGATATAAATTCCTTATGTGAATAGATTGGTCCCTTTTGGTCGCTCCTGAATCCCCAGGGCTTAGCTTAGAATCTTCCATGGCACACAGTAGGTGTTCAGTGAAGACTGAGGGAGAAAGTGAGGGGATGGCAGAGGAGCCAGTGCCACGGGTGGGTCTGGGCCTGCCCTCCAGGACCCTGTCTGCCCGGATGGGGGTGTGTGTGGCTAGGGCTTCCCTGAGCCACCTGAGGTGTTTGAACAGGGGAGGGCCCCACCCAGAGGTGCAATGAGCAAGATCTTCTGGGGACTCGAGCCAGGCCGGAGTGGAGACAGACGTAGGGGCTCAGGAAGAGGCCCTCGGGGTATTTAGATGTTACTGACATTGGGAGCTGCATGCAGCACCCCGACTCCCTGCTCACTGCCAAGGACGCCCTTCTGAGGGGTCTCTCCAAGGTCTCCACCCTGCACTCTCTCTCCACCCTCCTGCTTCTGGGAGTCTGAGTTGCTGCCTCTCTAGGTTTGCGGCAGTGTGTTCTCTCTCTGATCTATTTCTCCCTCTGTCTTTCAAGGCCTTTCTAAATCTCTGCCTTTCTACGCTCCCCGTGTGGCCCCGCTTTATGCACCCCTCCCCGCCATTCCCTCCTCTCAACCGACCGAGCGGGTCCCCACCCCCATCGCCTCCCACTACCAGCCTCTCCCAGCCACCGGGGCCTGTGGGCCCGGTTGCTGGGCGCCTGCCAGGCCTGGAAGCTTGCCCCTCCCCCGCCCTTGACCCTCCGCTCTCCACTCAGCCTCCTCGAGCTTTGCCCACTCCATTTCCTCCCCCTCTCTCCCCACTCCGCCTGTACCCCTCCCCTCTCCGCCTCCGGGATCCCAGGCCTGAGCCCATGCTCCCGGCCACCTGCTGAACCTGATCGGCCTGTTGGGTTACGCGCTGGTTCAGACTGCGTGGGTAATGGCGGTTTCCCGGGCAGCAGCGGCTTCGGGGAAGAAGGGGGCGGACGATCTGGCACTTTGCCTGGCTGGACGTGGGATGGGGGAGGGGTGGCCCTGGGGCCCCTGAACTGCAGCCTGCAGAGCGCCCACCCCGAGGGTGGGGCTGTGTGACTTGAACAGGTCCCTAGGCATCCCTGGGCCTTTGCCCCATACACCAAGCCAGACCAGCCAGCAACCGGAATGTATTGGACGCCTGCCTGCTGTGTGTGAGACGCTGAGTTGGGTGCCCAGAGACCCTGACTTAGGCCCTCTCCACCTTCATGAACCCACTGGGTGGTGAGGAAGACGGGCAACAAATAAACTAGTAAATAAGATAATTTCAGAGAACAGTCAAGTGCCAGGAAGAAAAAAAAATCCAGCGGGGCCAGAGAGAATGACAGGAGATGGGAAGCCCCTCTGAGGAGGTGACATTTGAGCTGAGACTTGGATGACATAAGGAGCCTGCCTTGCAAAGGGAGACGGCTGCGGAGGGGGAGGGTGTTCAGTGCAGAGGGGACCACCACAGCAAAAGTTTGGAGGCAGGACTGAGTATTCAGTTGCAGAGCCTCAGCACCTACTTTGCAAGGCTAAACGATCACACACAAGGTCAAGTGAACAGAGTAGCTGCCTCAAGAATAACAGGTACCATTATCAAGGGCTAGCCCGTTTTTCCAAATGAACAAACTGAGGCCAAAGAGGGTGCAAGGTCTGACTGAGCACAGACCAGAAGCAGGAGGATTCCTATTGGGGCCCATGGTGTGTTCCACCTCTGCAGTGCCTACAGGGGGCTGGGCCAGCCTGGCGTTGGGCCAGGAGGGAGCCAGGACAAAGTGTGCAGAGGGTGAGGCCCAGACTTGGGACGGAGGGGTCATGGGTGGTGTGGGGTAGAGGCAATGACCAGGATGCCTTCAGAGCTTTAAAAACAGGAGTGCCTTTTGGTACCAGCCCCAGCCCTGCGCCCCGCACCCTCACTCACACAATAATAGCTAAACCTGGTTCACCTATTGAGCTATTTGATCCTGTAACAATGGGATGAAATTTTGATCATGACCTCCATTTTACACAATCACAGTGACACAGCAGCCAAAGTGGGATCTGAAGCCAGACCATCAGGATAGCGTGACCTCAGATTGCAGAGGACGCTTGTAGGGCTGGGTTGGCACTGGGCAGGTTTGCAGGGGCCCTGGGGCCCTGTTCCACATGTTGGGAGACTTGGTGAGGTTCTGCCCCTCTCTAGGTTTGCCTTTTACTCTCCCCACAAACACATGGAGCAGGCACAGACTGTGCTGGGCCTGGGCAGACCATAAACGCACAAGCAAATGCATAGTAAGTGTTCAGAAAGTCGGGAGGCTGCTGAAAGAAAGGAAATGATGGGCTGACCAGGCAGAGAGGTAGGGGCTACTGTAGCTAGGCTGGCTAGGCCAGGCCTCACTCGGATGTGGTGTTTTTTATTTGACATTGGTTTACAAAACCATACAGGTTTCAAGTGTACACCTCAACAAATCATTATCTGCACATGACAGGGTGCACCCATCTCCCAAAGCACAGTCTCTTTCCATCCCAGTCCCCCACCCCACTTTTAGGATGTGGTGTTTGATCCAAGACCACAGGGAAGAAAACTAAGGCCCAGGCAAAGGCAACAACAGCATATGCAAAGGCCCTGAGGCAGGACCTGGTGGGTGTTGAAAGATCAGGGAGGAGGTCCAGGTGGCTAGAGGTGATTGAGTGAAGGAGAGAGAGGGAGGAGGTAAGAGTAGGGAGGGGACAGTGTCAGATCACCTAGACAAAGGTGGGGAGTTTATTCTGAGTGATGAGGAGCTATGGAAGGTTCTTAAGCAGAGGGGAGGATGGTATCTGATTCGCATTTTAATGGTTGATCAAAGATGTGGGAGGAATGGAGAATGACCGCCTACCCCAACTGTGGGGTGTGAGGTCAGGGCGGGAGAGAAGGGCCCTTTGGGGCCTACTGTGAGTACACAGGGCTACCCTTTACTGAGCATTTACTATGAATTATGTCGAATACTTTATAGGCCTTGACTTTTTTGAAGATTCTGTTATCAACCTCATTTCCTCCAGCCAAGGTCCATACTGAGCTCCTTGCCTTTCTTTTCTTCCCTGAGCTGCCCAGTTCTTGCCCAGGGAGAGGCTGCAGTGCTTCTTGCCACTGAGCCTATGGCAACTGTACAAACCCTGGTGAGAGTAGGCAGAGGGGCCGCAGTCGTGGGTGTATCCACCTCCCCCCATTTCACAGTCAGGTGAATGTTCAGAGGCGTACCCTGCAAGGCCAGGAGTCCAGGGTTCATGGCTCCTCGATCCCAAGGGGGACTTAAGGTTGCCTCATCTTTCCTTTGTCCGCGCTGTCAGGGCGGCAATTGCCAACCTTTTCATCTTGTGGCACACATAAAATAATTACTGACATTCTGGGGCACACCAAAAAAATTTATAGTTTTGCCCATCTGACAACAGAAAATAGGTACAATTGTGATTCCTTCACACCAGACAGCTATTGCTGTGTTGGCTGTTGTCTTTTTTTTTTTTTTTTTTTTTTTTTTTTTGACAATGTAAGGGAAAAAGAGGTTGGTGCCCCTGACTAAATAGTCAGGTATTGCATGTTTTAAACAATCTTGTGGCACACCGGTTGAAAATCGCTGGGTTGGGGTGATACAAATACACTACTTAAGAGAGACAAATCTTATGCATTCTGCAAAACCCCAGTTTAAACACCCTCACCTGATATCTAGGAAGCCTTCCCAACTTCCCAAGGAGGGACCTCAGTCCTGGTAGAGCTCCCCACCCCCACCCCTCCCTTTACCGCAGCCCTGACCATAGGAGCCTCAGAGGGTTCCGTTGGGTCGCCCACCACTTCCCCAAAGTTGGGAACCTTCAAGTCCCCAGCATAGCCTGAACCTGGCTGCTCACGGCTGGGACAGCAAAAAAACAACACTGGCTTCATTAATAAGTCTTGTTGAACGACCACACTATAAAGGTGAGTAAACTGAGGCCCAGAGAGTGGCCTCAAGAATCTCAAGGTTACTGAGGCAGTGGGCACTAGAACAAGGCAGTAGGGCTCCCCACATTCCTGAATGGAAGGAAACGTGTGTGTGATTTTTCCAGGGGGTGTGGGGCTCACTGCCAACCGTGGCAGGGAATCGAGGCTCTGAGGTCACCCAAGAGCCCTAGCCTGCGGGAGGGGACAGGCCTGGCTGGTGGCCCAGCAGCTCTTCTGGGAGGGCGGTAGGCAGAGGTTGGCGATGTCGGAAGCCAAAGGCTTGGCCTCCCCGAGGGAGCCGCTTTCCCGGCCCGGGTCGGATCAATGGGCTGTAATTATACCGCACCGGGCCCGGAGCTGGCTGGGAGGGAGCGGGAGCTGGCAGGAGCTAGGAAGCTGGAGGGAGAGCGCGGGCGGAGAGGTACCCACGTTACTTTGATTGACAGCCCGGGAGGGCGCCGCGCGGGAGCTTCTGGGGAACGTAGTCTTTCCAAGAAGCCCTGCTCCCTTCTCCCCTTACGATTGTGTTCGGGTAGACTGAGGCACGGGAACGAGCACGCCTCCCACCCTGACCTATACATCGGCCCATCCCTCCCCCATCTGACTTGGAGACAAAAACTGAGCGGTGCTAGACCTCTAGGCTCCGATGATAGTCTCAGCTCTTCCCTGAGAGGTCTAGCGTGACTTAAGTCTCTCTACCTCAGTTTACCCAGCGGTGAAATAGGGCGAAAGTCGCCCAGTCGGCCCTCTTAGGGGGCCGGGCTTTTGCAAGCAAGTTATTGAGTGAGAGACCATTGTTTTTAAAGGGAGACCCGTCAGGCTCAGGAGGTAGCTCGCTTCTCCGTTTTAGGATACTAATCGAGCCGAATCCCCCTCCTACCCGGCCAAGCTGGGGCATCCACGAGGGTCTCTGCTTCTCTAAGGGCGGAGGGAGCCACACTCTTCACACCCCGCTTTTGCCTCGCCGCCTCCTGATTGGCCCAACCAATCTTAGTACCTCCTGCCATTGGTTGCCAGTTCCCCGATTCCCATTCGCCAGAACC